>NC_091161.1:3800304-3990304 GCF_040958095.1 Procambarus clarkii | reverse complement strand
CTTCTTATGATGTCTTCGACGAAACCATTGGAGAAGCCATTATTGACTAGGACCTGCCTTACCCTACAGAGTTCTTCGTCGACTTGCTTCCATTCTGAGCTGTGGCTGAGAGCACGGTCGACATATGCGTTAACAACACTCCTCTTGTACCTGTCTGGGCAGTCGCTGTTGGCATTTAGGCACATTCCTATGTTTGTTTCCTTGGTGTAGACTGCAGTGTGGAAACCTCCGCCCTTTTCCATGACTGTTACATCTAGAAAGGGCAGCTTCCCATCCTTTTCCATCTCGTAAGTGAAACGCAGCACGGAACTCTGCTCAAATGCCTCCTTCAGCTCCTGCAGATGTCTGACATCAGGTACCTGTGTAAAAATGTCGTCAACATACCTGCAGTATATGGCCGGTTTCAAGTTCATGTCGACTAAGACTTTTTGCTCGATGGTAACCCATGTAGAAGTTTGCAAACAGGACACCTAGGGGAGAACCCATGGCGACCCCATCTACTTGCTTATACATGTGCCCATCCGGGCTCAAGAAGGGTGCCTCTTTAGTACAAGCTTGGAGTAGTTTCCTCAGAATATTTTCTGGTATATCAAGAGGAGTACAGGCTGGATCACGATACACTCTGTCGGCTATCATTCCGATTGTCTCGTCCACAGGTACGTTGGTAAACAGCGATTCTACGTCCAACGAGGCTCTTATCCCTGTGGCCCGTGTGCCCCGCAGTAAGTCAACAAATTCCTTTGGAGACTTCAGGCTGAAGGCGCAAGGAACATAAGGAGTCAGCAGGCCGTTGAGTCGCTTCGCCAGTCTGTACGTGGGTGTGGGTATCTGGCTAATGATTGGTTGAAGTGGGTTTCCAGGCTTGTGTGTCTTGACATTTCCATATGCATATCCAGGTTTATATTCCCCAATGATCTTTGGCAGGTGGAGTCCGGATTTCTTGGCGTTCACAGTTTCGATCAGTTTGTTGACCTTTGCTTTTAATTCGGCTGTAGTGTCCTTCGTTACCCTTTGGAACTTAGTTTGGTCAGAGAGTATGATGTTCATTTTCGCCAGATATTCGTCTTTTTTAAGAATGACATATATTGGCGACTTGTCACCTCTCCTGACAACTATCTCCTTGTTCTCACGAAGGCTTTTAGCTGCCGCTTTAAGCTCGGGGGACAGTACGGTGCTTCTGTAATTGCCTCGATTCTTTCCTCCTTCTGCAATAAGTTCTGCTTGTAAGGTATCTTTGGTAGTGACCTTCTTCACCTATTCCATATATTGTAATTTTAAGAAGGTCACTACCAAAGACACCTTACAAGCAGAACTTATTGCAGAAGGAGGAAAGAATCGAGGCAATTACAGAAGCACCATACTGTCCCCCGAGCTTAAAGCGGCAGCTAAAAGCCTTCGTGAGAACAAGGAGATAGTTGTCAGGAGAGGTGACAAGTCGCCAATATATGTCATTCTTAAAAAAGACGAATATCTGGCGAAAATGAACATCATACTCTCTGACCAAACTAAGTTCCAAAGGGTAACGAAGGACACTACAGCCGAATTAAAAGCAAAGGTCAACAAACTGATCGAAACTTGTGAACGCCAAGAAATCCGGACTCCACCTGCCAAAGATCATTGGGGAATATAAACCTGGATATGCGTATGGAAATGTCAAGACACACAAGCCTGGAAACCCACTTCGACCAATCATTAGCCAGATACCCACACCCACGTACAGACTGGCGAAGCGACTCAACGGCCTGCTGACTCCTTATGTTCCTTGCGCCTTCAGCCTGAAGTCTCCAAAGGAATTTGTTGACTTACTGCGGGGCACACGGGCCACAGGGATAAGAGCCTCGTTGGACGTAGAATCGCTGTTTACCAACGTACCTGTGGACGAGACAATCGGAATGATAGCCGACAGAGTGTATCGTGATCCAGCCTGTACTCCTCTTGATATAACAGAAAATATTCTGAGGAAACTACTCCAAGCTTGTACTAAAGAGGCACCCTTCTTGAGCCCGGATGGGCACATGTATAAGCAAGTAGATAGGGTCGCCATGGGTTCTCCCCTAGGTGTCCTGTTTGCAAACTTCTACATGGGTACCATCGAGCAAAAAGTCTTAGTCGACATGAACTTGAAACCGGCCATATACTGCAGGTATGTTGACTACATTTTTACACAGGTACCTGATGTCAGACATCTGCAGGAGCTGAAGGAGGCATTTGAGCAGAGTTCCGTGCTGCGTTTCACTTACGAGATGGAAAAGGATGGGAAGCTGCCCTTTCTAGATGTAACAGTCATGGAAAAGGGCGGAGGTTTCCACACTGCAGTCTACACCAAGGAAACAAACATAGGAATGTGCCTAAATGCCAACAGCGACTGCCCAGACAGGTACAAGAGGAGTGTTGTTAACGCATATGTCGACCGTGCTCTCAGCCACAGCTCAGAATGGAAGCAAGTCGACGAAGAGCTCTGTAGGGTAAGACAGGTCCTAGTCAATAACGGCTTCTCCAATGGTTTCGTCGAAGACATCATAAGAAGGAAAGTGAAAAGCCATGCAACCTCTGAAGAGACAACTAACACAACACCTATACCCCCTATTAGACTATTTTACAGGAACTTCTTTTCCACAGCTCATAAAACGGAGGAAAGGGATCTTGAAAGATATTGTTAATAGAAACGTTATCCCTACAGACAAAAATCAGAGGATACAACTGACGATTTACTATAAAACCAGAAAAACGGCCAGCCTACTCATGAGAAACTCTCCAGACACAAAACAGAACGCTTTAAAAGAGACTAACGTCGTCTATGCCTTCAAATGCCCTCTTGGGGACTGTAAGCTCCAAAAAACCCAGTATATAGGCAAGACAACAACATCTCTTTCTAGGCGTTTAACGATGCATAAGCAACAGGGCTCCATTAAGGAACATATAATCTCTTCCCACAACCAAACCATCGCCAGAGAAATACTAGTAAACAACACAGAAATCATCGATAGATACAGCGATAGCAGGCGGCTTGACGTTTGCGAGGCACTACACATCAAGAAGTCAACACCAGCAATCAACAGCCAATTATTGCACAACTATATTCTACCCACCTCAAGACTCCGCTCCAATATAGAAGCATCAAGAAATATGGACCAATAGGCTTTCTACAAACACTTCTATTCAATATCCATTGTTTCGTGTTCTGTCTTGTGTTGATGAAATTAATACCCTATTAATACCACTTCTTGTTCTGTCTTGTGTTGATGAAATTAATACCCTATTAATGCCACATCTTGTTCTGTCTTGTGTTAATGCCACATCACCCCTTCCACCTCACTCAAATGTAGATATAAAATCGGAGATGCGTAAGTTCTATTCAGTTGTGTATTTGTGAACTAATGTCTTTGAAAATGTAGTAAGTTTTACGAAACGCGCTCGTGTCGCGTCAGACTAGAAATAAAAATGAATTTTGGAGAATTGATTTTTGATTTACCTCCAACAGTGAAAAGAAATGTACGAAAGATTGAGAAAATTCGTGTTAGAATTATTAATCTTACTTTTTCAGTCATATTTAATAATATATATATATATATATATATATATATATATATATATATATATATATATATATATATATATATATATATATATATAATATATATATATATATATATATACAATATATATATATAATATATATCAATATATATATATATATATATATATATATATATATATATATATATATATATATATATATATATATATATATATATATACATATATATATATATATATATACATATATATATATATATATATATATATATATATATATATACATACATATATATATATATATATATATATATATATATATATATATATATATATATATATATATATATATATATAATATATATCAAATATATAATTTACCAAATATATCCCAATTTATCCATATTTAAGACATTTTCTACCAAATTTACCCAATTTTCCATAATCATAGCATGGCCAATGCCCAATTTGTCCCCCCCCCCCCCAAGTTTCACCTATTCCATATACTGTAATTTTAAGGTGCATTTCCAATATGCAGTCCAATATTCTTGGCTGTTTTTTATTTTTTAGTTATGGATCTTTGTTAAGTACTGTATTTTATATTCTTAGAAAAGTGTTTGTTTGGATTTGATAGGACCCAACTACAGAGCACCACTTGGTTTCCGAACTTTAGTTATCCGAAACTTCCAGTTTCCCGATTGGGGTTGGGGAGTCATGCTACACGAACAAAGTTCGGGTAGGAAGCGGTCCACCAAGCGTCGCGCCGGCCCGTGGTGATGGGTGGGAGATGGTCCAGTTTGCCCACTGCCCATGTTGGGCGCCACTACTCTAGAGTGTCTTCTACCCTGTGATTTCACAGATTCAGGGCCTATTATTCCTGTTATTTTGATTTGTCATGAGGCTGGAGAGTTCATTCTGTGATTTTGTTTTACATATTTGCACAATCAAGAAACATCTGTGCACCATGTCGGCTCCAAATGCACGCATTGCGTCAATGATTGCCGACTGGTGGGTGGATGGATGGGAGCTTAGGTGGGAGGCAGTATGAGAGAGAGGGGGAGAATTAGAGAGAGAGAGGGAGAATTAGTGAGAAAGGGAGGTGAAGGTAGGCAGGAAAGTAGTAGTGAGGGGGGATGGAAGAATTAGGGAGGGAAAGGCAGGCAAGCAGGCAGGCAGAGAGGCAGGCAGGCAGGCAGAGGCAGGCAAAAAAGTGTAGCATGGGGGAGGAAAAACTGAATTAGGCAAGGAAAACCACGAATACGGCCGAAGGAGCGGCCGGGAAGTAACGCACACGACCAACCACAAAATGTGTAGAGGAGCGCGTACATACCTGAGGGACCTTACGGACAGCAGGGTTATCTTGAGGTTCTTGAGACGATTTCTCCCTCGGCTATGTGAGGGTGCAGTCAGGCACCGAAGATAGGCAAGGAAAGTGTCCAGACAGGGAAAAGACCCAGGGGTCTACAACGAAAACAAAAGCACCGAAATGTGGGACAGAGCCCCACAGGACAACAAAGAACAAAAGATGGACAAAAGGCACTAAAGACACATGCAAGGTGACCAAACACCACACCAAACACCCCAGTCAGGAGCCATCGACGCAATCCCGCGAAGTGGGGAAGAGGAAACAAGGATGGAACAGTAATTACCTAAGTGTAATTTCCTAAGTGTAGTTACAGGATGAGAGCTATGCTCGTGGTGTCCCGTCTTTCCAGCACTCTCTGTCATATAACGCTTTGAAACTACTGACGGTCTTGGCCTCCACCACCTTCTCACCTAACTTGTTCCAACCGTCTACCACTCTGTTTGCGAAAGTGAATTTTCTTATATTTCTTCGGCATCTGTGTTTAGCTAGTTTATATCTATGACCTCTTGTTCTTAAAGTTCCAGGTCTCAGGAAATCTTCCCTATCGATTTTATCAATTCCTGTTATTATTTTGTATGTAGTGATCATATCACCTCTTTTTCTTCTGTCTTCCAGTTTTGGCATATTTAATGCCTCTAACCTCTCTTCGTAGCTCTTGCCCTTCAGTTCTGGGAGCCACTTAGTAGCATGTCTTTGCACCTTTTCCAGTTTGTTGATGTGCTTCTTAAGATATGGGCACCACACAACCGCTGCATATTCTAGCTTTGGCCTAACAAAAGTTGTGAACAATTTCTTTAGTATATCGCCATCCATGTATTTAAAAGCAATTCTGAAGTTAGAAAGTGTAGCATAGGCTCCTTGCACAATATTCTTTATGTGGTCCTCAGGTGATAGATTTCTATCTAGAACCACCCCTAGATCTCTTTCTTTATCAGAATTCTTTAAAGATTTCTCACATAATATATAGGTTGTGTGGGGTCTATGTTCTCCTATTCCACATTCCATAACATGGCATTTATTAACATTAAATTCCATTTGCCAAGTGGTGCTCCATATACTTATTTTGTCCAGGTCATCTTGAAGGGCATAACAATCATCTAGTTTCTTATCCTTCCTATTATCTTAGCATCATCAGCTAACATGTTCATATAATTCTGTATACCAACTGGTAGATCATTTATGTAGACAATAAACATCACTGGTGCAAGAACTGAACCCTGTGGTACTCCACTTGTGACATTTCTCCAGTCTGATACATTGTCTCTGATCACTGCCCTCATTTTTCTATCAGTTAGGAAATTTTTCATCCATGTTAGAAGTGTACCTGTCACCCCTCCAATATTTTCCAGTTTCCAGAATAACCTCTTATGTGGAACTCTGTCAAAAGCCTTTTTTAGGTCCAGATAGATGCAGTCAACCAAACCATCTCTTTCCTGTAATATCTCTGTTGCTCGATCATAGAAACTGAGTAAATTCGATACACAGGATCTTCCAGATCGAAAACCATACTGTCAGTGAACAAAGGTGGCGGAGGGAGTAGAGTATCCCAAGAAGATACTCGCTCCAAACGCATGAGCCTAACTAGAGAAGCAAAGCTCTACAAAGTACCAGCGACGGAACTCAAACCGTTCCATACGTCCAACAAAAAGTCCTGCCAACCTGTGGGGAACTGAGGCGGCGCCCAAGCATATAACCAGCAGAGTAGCGAATAATAACTAGTCTACCGGCAAGTGTGGTCTAGAACAGACATGTGAGACACCGTACCGACACTCAGTGCGCCCAACCCGCACCATTGCCCGCCAACGATCACCCACAACTACTGTATATGCAACAAAAGATAAGTAGTTCCTTAGTGTTTGTGTTTATTGACCAATCTCCACGAAACAATAGAAACTGGGATAGTGGCACACGCCATCCGTGCGGCACATTGTGGGCACGAAACAATGGGCATAAAAGGGATAAGCTCAGAATCAGGAAAGACAGGAGGAATGACCGGCACGGTAACAGGCTCGGTGATGTGCGGAACCAATTACCACGTAACGTGGTGGTGGGGCCCCACTATTGGTGCAAGGGCGGGTTGGACATGTGAGTGGGAATGTATGTTAATCTTCTTGTTTGAGTAGCTGTTCATTTGAGACAGTTAAGCAAGTCCCAGCTGTGTCTGGGTACAAGTGACAGGATGAACAACCCAGCAGGTTTTCTTCCTATTGGGGAGTGTTGTACATGCTGCTATGGCGGTGTGTCCACTCACAAGATGAGTGACGCTGCCCAATAAACTCGCCCCTCAGAGCAAAATTCAATTTAATTTAGTAGCTGCCTCGCACGAGCCAAGAGGCCCTCCGCAGGGCCACTGTACTTATGTCCGTATGCAGGTACGCACAAGGGGACACAGGAGGTGGTGAGCACCCAAAGGAGCTACATACAGTATCCACTTAATTTAACGGCCTATATGGGGCTGTACCCAAGTCGTTATTTCCGGAGCTCCGGTATTTCCGAAGTGTCGGTAATTTTTCAAGCAACGTTCAGGTAAGATATATTTTATACAGACAGCCACTGGGTCCACCACTCTAGTGCCTTCTACCCTGTGACGTCACAGATTCACGGCACATTGTTTTGATTTGTCATGAGGCTGGAGTATTCATTCCGTTACTTTGTTGGACATATCGGCACAATCAAGGTACAGGCATACCTCAGAATACGAGTTTAATCCGTTCCTGGAGACGCCTCGCATTCCGAAAACTCGCATTCCGAAGTTAATTTCCCCATAAGAAATAAAGGGAAATGAATTAATCCGTTCCTGACTACCCCAAAAACCCCACATCAAACTAAATTTTTATTCCTAATTTACCCAATTCATCTAAATAAACCTACAAAACTATGTTCCAGTTATTACTTACCTTGCTGTCGAGTGTTGTAGGCGTATGGAAGATGGTGAGGAGGGGGGAGGAGGAGAGGAGTTACTGTTTGGAAGGGGAGTCCCCTTCCATAATCACATCAGGCAGTGAGGACCTTTCTGGTGTGCTCTCCCTGGGACGTTTTACCTGAGTGCCACTAGGTCCTGGTTGAGGCTCACTGCTCGATTTCCTCACCACAAATCTGTCCATTGAAGCTTGCTTTTCCCTTCTTCGCAATCTGTCTCTGTAGTAAGGCATCACATTGTCATTGAAAAGATTAAGACAACGGCCTACTACAGCTTTCTCTGGGTGAGTCTGTTCAATAGTTGTTTGAATCTCTTCCCACATCTGACACACCTTCTTAATTACTGCAGAAGGGACATTCGCTGGTGCTGTTGCCACCTCCTCCTCCACTGCAGAATCATTCGCTGCTGCGTTGGCTTGCTGTTCCTGTTGAAGGGCTAGGAGTTCTTCGGTGGTCAGTTCTTCGTTGTGTTCTTCCACCAACTCCTCCACATCATCACCATCCAATTCCAAGCCCATTTGCTGGCCTAGACTAACAATTTCTTCTCACACCTTCTAGTTCTCTCACACCTTCAGGCCACAATTTTCTCCAGCCAGAGATCAGGGTTCTTTGAGTCACTTCTTGCCAGGCTTTGTCAACGAGTTTTAAAGCACTACAAATGTTAAAATGCTCTCTCCAGAACTCTTTGAGGGTGAGGTTTGTGGCTTCAGTCACTTCAAAACATTTCCAGAAAAGTGCCCTTTCATAAAGTTTCTTAAAATTCGCTATGATTTTCTGGTCCATAGGCTGAATTAGAGGAGTGGTGTTAGGAGGAAGGAATTTAACTGTGAGGAATTTATTGTATCTAGGCAACAAATCATCTTCCAAGCCTGGAGGATGAGCAGGAGCATTGTCAAGGAGAAGCACGGCTTTGAGTGGCAATTGTTTCTCCTGCAGATATTTTTCTATTGCAGGGCACAGCACTTCATTCACCCACTCCGAAAAAATAAGCCTAGTCACCCATGCTTTTTTATTAGACTTCCACATCACACACAAATGGGTTTTCTGCACATTATACTGTTTGAAAACCCTTGGATTTTCAGAATGATACACTAGCAAGGGTTTAATTTTCAAATCGCCACTCGCATTTCCACACAGCACAAGCGTAAACCTATCTTTCATAGGCTTGTGTCCAGGCAAGGATTTTTCCTCCTTGGTAATGTATGTCCCCTTAGGCAATCTTTTCCAAAACAGTCCTGTTTCGTCACAATTAAACACTTGTTGCGGTAGGTATCCCTCAGCCTCTGCAAACTCTTTAAATTCGTCAATAAATCGTCCAGCGGCTGGTTTGTCTGAGCTGGCTGCCTCCCCATGCCTTGTAACACTATGGATACCACTTCTCTTTCTAAATTTTTCAAACCAGCCCCTGCTTGCCTTAAACTCTTTCTTATCTGCATCACTCGTTGCAGGGGTTTTCTTTAGAAGGTCTTCGTGCAACACCCTGGCTTTCTCACAAATAATGGCCTCCGAAACACTATCACCCCTCAACTCCTTGTCGTGTATCCAAATTAATAACAACTTTTCCACTTCTTCAAGTATTTGTGGTCTTTGTGCCATTAATGTTCTTACTCCTTTTGCCACTTTAGCACCCATAATCTTATTTTTCTTCTTAAGTATAGTGCATATTGTTGATGTGGCTTTGTTGTACTGCCTACAAAGTTCAACAACACGTGTACCGTTCTCATGCTTCCGAATGATCTCTTGTTTCTCCTTTATTATCATCCTCACATGAGCTTTCTGGCCTTTATCCTTACCACTGGCTTTCTTGGGACCCATGGTGAGATATATAATAACAAATTGTATAGACAAATCACCAAAAATCCAACAAAACACTGAAAATCCGCTAGAAGAATTGATGTGGGGGTAGTCACTGAGCGCAAGACAATGGTAAACTGAGGGGCGGCGGGGCAGAGGGGTGACGATCGCCGAACCACCACGCGCTAGGTCGGCCTGTACGCGTATCAACAAACTCGCGTCCCAAAGTAACCCTTGCCTTCCGAGACAAATTTTTGGAGTAAATACTGCTAGTCTTCCGAAAACCTCGCATACAGGGACACTCGCATTCCGAGGTACCACTGTACCGTGCACCATGTCGGCTCCAAATGCACTCGTTGTGTCAGTGATGGCTGACTGGTGGGTGGATGGGCAGGCAGGCAGGGATGGAGAGGCTTAAATGTAGGCAGGCAGGGAGAGGCTGGGAGGTAGGCAGGGAGGGAGAGGCAAGGAGGAAGGCAGATGCTGGGTGGTAGGCAGGGAGGGACAGGCAAGGAGGGAGGGAGGGAGGCAGGTAGGCAGAGCTTGGGAGGGAGGCAGGCAGGCATAGCTTGGGAGTGAGGCAGGCAGGCATAGCTTGGGAGGGAGGGAGGGAGGCAGGCGGGCAGAGGCAGGCAGGCAGGCAGAGGCAGACAGGCAGGCAGGAAGAGGCTGGGTGGTAGGTGTTACGACCCTGGGTTCTCCAGTGGAAACCAGAGGTCAAAATTGAGCTATTAAAATTTCTGGTAGTACAGTTGAGTGCATCACGAGCGACAATTGTTTGTATCTTCCCTGCCAGACGTAAGACTATTCTTGTTTCTCAAAGAGCATTTAAAGACTGAGCTGGGGGGTTGATTATTAAATAATAACATAGGCACCAACTTTGCTTACTAATACTTTCTAATCATTTGTAAACAATGCGTTGCATAGGGGAAGATCTTTAATGTGCTTAGCTGCACGATCAATTAGGCTCCTTCCGGCACCACGACATGAGGGAGGCCTAGCTGGTCGCTAGGAGTTTCTTCTCTGGCTGGCGTTCGTGGGCACGAGACCTACTCTGTGGCTGCATCCCTACTCTCCTCCCTTCTCCTCTTACTTATTTCCCTTACCTTAAGTTCCTGTACCATTAAGTAAAGTATTGTATGATTTCTAAGTGTACCTACTCTGGTAGTAACGATTGGTGAGACCTGGGGGTAGTAGTTGCCAGTGTTTTGGGTAACCTTAAGTGTTGTGTTTTGTATTAGGGTACCACATGGTCTCACTACCCTAAGCTGCATCCAGCTTCAGTGCTTATCCAGTAGTACTTTACCCTAGCTTGTTATTAGTGTAAACCTTGTATCCTGCCTATGTGGACCAAGGCTTTTAACGTAAGATAGTGTGGTAAAGTTATTATTATTATTGTTATTGGTGTGAGTGTATATGGGGGGTTGTTAAGGGGTTAATAAATAAGTACATGAATTACAGAGTATCCCTTCTTCCTGTGTGGGAGTGCATTGATCAACCCTTAGACTAACATATATGGTCTAGTAGCAAGTTATTACTACTGTGGATAGTTTATTTTGGGGGCCGGGCCTTTTAGCTCTCCCATATTTGATACTCTGTCTTCTAACTACCCTTACCCCTTAATAATACCAAGTCCCCCATAGAAGCTACCACACACAGTTATTTATAACAAGTGGTTGGCCAGTCCGGGAGGAACATTATAAGTGTAAAAAATTAGATTCTTGAGTGCCAAAACTAAAATTTTTTGTTTTCCGCAGAACGGTTGTGTGCTAGCCTAGGGTCCAGCTCTTCTAGCAAAGGACATTCTTGCACTGACTGGACACCCAGCTGGATCCCTTCACGATTAAGGTTAGTGTGGCCTTGTGTTAGGGGCCGTGCAAATTTTTGTTTTTTTTCCAATTTTTATTTTTTAATTTTTTCTTTGGCTGGGAGCTAAAATTATTAGTGATGTCATCTGAAATGCAGAGACTGGCAATGGAGCCTTCAGTGGTAGAGATAAAGAAACTTACCAAGTCTAATTTAGTATTGTTAGGCAAGGAATTTGGCCTAGAATTAAATGACGCGGATAAAAAGTGGACTTTGGTGAATGAAATATTACAACATTGTATTGATGAAGAACTATTGGCAAGTGATACACCTTTATGCCAGCCTAGCCAAGCAGAAAGTGCAACTCATAGGGATAGAGAATTAGCTTTAGAGTTAGCAAAAATAAAATTAGAGGTGCAAAGACTCAAAACCGAGGAGGCTAGAATTAGAGCGAATGCCACTGGACCTCCACCTGCCGGGGATTCAAACCCCAGGCATTATGAGAAAAAGCATAATTTGCCTGAATTTTCCGAGTCAGACCCTGAAAGGTTTTTCAACCATTTTCAGAGATTGGCCATGTCCATGAACTGGCCAAAGGAAGAGTGGGTGAAAATCCTACAGGGAAGACTTAGGGGTAAAGCACAAGATATTTTTATAAACATGCCTGACGACGAGTGTTTCGAATATGATAAAGTCAGGGAATGTATTTTGCGGGCATATGAAATTACTCCTGAAGCTCGCCGCCAAGTTTATCGCAACCTTAGGCCTACTCACAACCAACCGCTCACCGAATTTGTTAATGATCAAATTAGATTGTTTGATAGGTGGATTCGCTCGGCGAAAGCCGAAACATACGAGGCTCTCAGGAACTTAATTTTAATGGAGCATTTTATATATATTATGCCAGAGAATGTTTCACATTACATTAGAGGAAGGGTAGAGGTAAATTCTAAAATAGGGGATTTGGCCAAGTTGGCAGAAAACTACCAATTGGCGGGCAAAAGGCCCAATAAAAATAATTATACCCCACAGAGTAGCAAAACTTATACCCACAGCCAGTCCAGACCAGCTCATTCTAACCCCTTACCTAATGCACCTTCTGTTTCAGACATAACTAACCCTGTTAAAGTGTCTAGCCCCACGGCACCTAAGGGTGAACCGAAGGGTAATTCTGTTAGTAATGTCTCTTCTCCCCGACGTTTTTGTGGTCACTGTAATCGTCCAAACCACACTATTAGCCGTTGTTGGCAACTGTACCCGGAAAAAAGACCCAGTGCTCTAGTTGTGACACAGGGCTTAAGGCCTTCGGAAGGGTTAGGGAGTAAGACCTCCAACCCACAGTGGTTGGACTTGCTTACCCCATTCTTATCGAAAGGGAGACTACTTTTGTCTGAGGGTTCTTCCTGGAAGGACGTGGTGATCTTCCGAGACACCGGTGCCATCCAGACTTTAATTTTAGAGAGTGCGTTGCAAGGTGCCAACACTCTCGACACTGGAGAGGTGGTACTGGTCGAGGGTGTCACTAGTGATACTCGAGCAGTACCCCTCCATAAGGTTACCCTGGAATCTGATTTCCACATGGGTGTTTGTACAGTCGGAGTCACTTCATACCTACCTTTCCCTAATGTTGATGTAATAGTTGGTAATGATTTAGCAGGGGATAAGGTAGGGGACTCCAGACTGCCTATTATGTTGCCTATCCCTAAGGTTTGCCTGGATCCAACCGCCGCAGAGGATAATGTTGTGTACCCTGCGTGCGCGGTGACCAGGTCTATGGGACTTAAATGTAAGGGCAGCCCTGTGCTTGCCAAGGTGGTAAATCCCGAGGTCACGAGGAGCTTTCCGAGTGGTGAAAACCAAGTGGATCTCACGGACACATTCATGGCCCGACTCGATGACGTGGCCGAGGACATTGTGGAGAGCCTGCCACCGCCATCTACCGAGAGTAGTGGGGAGGTGGAGGAGAACACTGTTGAGCCTCGGCCAATGGCATCTGACCAAGGCCTAGATGCCTCCTTGAGTGAGTTACAGAAAGCTGACCCCACTCTTGCAGATTGTCATGAGACAGCTGTCTCTATGGAGGAAATTGTAGACGCAGCAACTGGGTACTACTACAATGATCGGATTTTTATGAGAAAATGGAGACCACAGAGTGCTCCCTTGTCAAATGAGTGGGAGGTAGTCCACCAGGTTATGTTGCCGACCTGCTATAGAGAGAGTTTTGGCAGCTGCTCATGATGATCCTATGGGGGGACATCAAGGTATAAACATTACGTATCACAAAATCTTAAAGTATTTTTTCTGGCCCAAGCTGAAAAGCGATGTGGCAAAATTTTGTAATGCGTGTATTGTTTGTCAACTGGTTGGGAAACCAAACCAGACTCCACCTAAAGCTCCTCTAAGGCCTATTGTCGTGCCAGAGGAACCATTTTCTCATGTGGTAATGGACTGTGTTGGACCATTACCTAGAACTAAGTCTGGTAATATTTACCTAATCACAATGATGTGTATCACTACTCGTTACCCAGAGGCTTTTGCTGTAAGGAACATCCGAGCAAAAACTGTTGTTGCTCGTATGTTGCAATTTTTTTCCACTTTTGGACTGCCTCGGGTCGTGCAAACTGACAATGGTACTAATTTTAAGTCCGATATTTTTGAGCAATTTTGTAAGGCACATGGAATAACTCATAAGGTTTCCAGCCCATACCATCCACAGAGTCAGGGGGTAATTGAACGTTTCCATCTAACTCTGAAGCAGATGTTGAAGACATCGTGCGAGAGTTCCCACACCTTCTGGGATGAGAATTTACCGTATGTTTTGTTTGCGGCTAGAGAGGGATTACAAAGTTCACTGGGTTGTTTTCCTTTTGAGTTACTCTTTGGCCATAAAGTTCGTGGACCCTTGCAAATGTTACAGGAGAATCTGTTAGGGAACGTAACGTTAACCGAAGGTTCGGCTTTCTTTGCGCAACACCACCAGAGACTCAAGGACTGCAAGGCGGCTGCATTAAAGTATCTTGGCAAGGCCCAAGAAAAGATGAAAGAACGTAACGATGCTAAATCTAAGTTACGGGTATTTCAGCCTGGCGACCCTGTCCTGGTATTAAAGCCTCGACTAGGGAACACTATGTCCCACAAGTACGAAGGCCCCTACATTGTGACAGAAAAGACTGGGGACCTCACGTACAAAGTGAGGCACTCTGACAAACGTAACCAGGTAATGCTCATACATGTAAATCGACTGAAGAAGTTCCAGGGCCCCAGGCCCATTGTACTAATCAATGTTTCCATTTCCAGTGAGAGAGGGGATGATTGTTCTGGGGACCCAACTAATCTCATTTTCAATAATTCTAGTTCTGTGAATGCTGTGGAGGAGGGACTGTCCCATTTGCAGATGGCCCAACGTGAAGAGGTGCAGTCGTTGGTTGATGAATTCTCCAGTCTGTTCGGGGAGGTCCCGACCCAGACTGATGCCATTTGCCATGATGTCGAGTTGACGGACTACACTCCCATTCGCCTTCAACCCTATCGGATGAGTCCAGAAAAGAAGGCCATCGTACGGAAGGAGGTCGACTTCTTGCTCCAGCACGGCCTCATCCGGCCGAGCCAGGGCTCTTGGTGCTCGCCCTGCCTTTTGGTCCCCAAACCAGACGGCTCCTGGCGATTATGCACCGACTATCGGCAGCTCAACAAGGTGACCATTGTGGATGCCTATCCGCTGCCCCTCCTCGAGGACTACATCGACGAGTTGGGAAATGCCAAGTAAGTTTCGAAATTCGACCTCTCGAGGGGGTATTATCAAATCCCACTCACTGAACGTGCTAAACAACTAACTGCGTTCGTGACACCCGAGGGTGTTTTTGAGTATCAAGTGTTACCATTCGGCTTGCGTAATGCTCCTGCCACGTTCCAGAGACTCATGAACTCTCTGCTCGCCAAGGTGCCAAATTGTCGGGCGTATTTAGATGATATTGTGCTCTTTGACAGTAATTGGGCTGACCACATAGCTAGGTTACGCCAGTTGTTCGCAATCTTGAAAAAGGCAAATCTTACCTTAAATGCTAAAAAGTGTCATTTTGGCCAAGGCACAGTGACGTACCTCGGTTATGAAGTGGGCCAAGGAAAAGTGTTACCTCGGCAAGATAAAATCAGTGCCATTCTGGAGTATCCAGTACTAAAGTCTAAAAAGGACGTTCAAAGATTTATCAGTATGTGTGCATACTATCGACATTTTTGTCAGAACTTTTCCAGTGTTGCCACTCCTCTCACAGACTTGTTGCGGAAAGCCGTTAAATTTAAGTGGTCATCAGACTGTGCAGAGGCATTTAAAAATATGAAATTGATCTTAGCTTCCGCCCCAGTGCTTGCTAGTCCAAGGTTCGATCGACAGTTTAAAATTCATGTGGACGCGTCTGACTCGGGTGCTGGTGCAGTGTTGTTGCAAACTGGGGATGATCAAGTGGAACACCCAGTATATTATTACTCTGTGAAATTCAACAAGGCGCAACGCAATTATTCAGTGGTAGAAAAAGAGGCATTGGCGCTAGTGTTAACATGTAAAAAGTTCGAAGTATACCTCACAGGTAATATAGTGGAAGTGTACACGGATCATAACCCACTAGTCTTCCTGACTCAGATGAAGGGTAAGAATAAATGCATCCTCAGGTGGGCGTTGTACCTACAGGACTTCAATCTTTCCATTACCCACCTACCGGGCCAACTCAACGTGATGGCCGATGCTTTGTCCAGGTTGCCGGAATAACATTCATCTAGGCCTCAGGAAGCCATTTACCAACTGTCATGCTTTAGTTATTTTTTTTTAGGTTCTCCTGTGACATTAAATATTCCGTGTCCAATTTATTTACTTCCCTGTTCTTTTATTTTTTTGTGTATGTTTTTTTTTTCTTTCAGAGAACTCCTTTGTATTTTTTTTGCAGAGAAATTGTTTTTGATTGATTTTTTGTTTTTGTCATATGTTCTTTCTTTTTATTCTCTGTATACTCTTACAAAAAAATATGACTACTATTCTAGTAGTCACATTTTTTTTTCTCTGAAGGGGGGAGGAGTGTTACGACCCTGGGTTCTCCAGTGGAAACCAGAGGTCAAAATTGAGCTATTAAACTTTCTGGTAGTACAGTTGAGTGCATCACGAGCGACAATTGTTTGTATCTTCCCTGCCAGACGTAAGACTATTCTTGTTTCTCAAAGAGCATTTAAAGACTGAGCTGGGGGGTTGATTATTAAATAATAACATAGGCACCAACTTTGCTTACTAATACTTTCTAATCATTTGTAAAGTAACAATGCGTTGCATAGGGGAAGATCTTTAATGTGCTTAGCTGCACGATCAATTAGGCTCCTTCCGGCACCACGACATGAGGGAGGCCTAGCTGGTTGCTAGGAGTTTCTTCTCTGGCTGGCGTTCGTGGGCACGAGACCTACTCTGTGGCTGCATCCCTACTCTCCTCCCTTCTCCTCTTACTTATTTCCCTTACCTGAAGTTCCTGTACCATTAAGTTAAGTATTGTATGATTTCTAAGTGTACCTACTCTGGTAGTAACGATTGGTGAGACCTGGGGGTAGTAGTTGCCAGTGTTTTGGGTAACCCTAAGTGTTGTGTTTTGTATTAGGGTACCACATGGTCTCACTACCCTAAGCTGCATCCAGCTTCAGTGCTTATCCAGTAGTACTTTACCCTAGCTTGTTATTAGTGTAAACCTTGTATCCTGCCTATGTGGACCAAGGCTTTTAACGTAAGATAGTGTGGTAAAGTTATTATTATTATTGTTATTGGTGTGAGTGTATATGGGGGGTTGTTAAGGGGTTAATAAATAAGTACATGAATTATAGAGTATCCCTTCTTCCTGTGTGGGAGTGCATTGATCAACCCTTAGACTAACATATATGGTCTAGTAGCAAGTTATTACTACTGTGGATAGTTTATTTTGGGGGCCGGGCCTTTTAGCTCTCCCATATTTGATACTCTGTCTTCTAACTACCCTTACCCCTTAATAGTACCAGTTCCCCATAGCAAGCCCACCACACATTTATATTTATAACAGTAGGCATGGAGGGAGGGAGGCAGGCAGGCAGGCAGGCAGAGGCTGAGTGGTAAGCGGGGAGGGAGGGAGGCAGCTGGGTGGTAGGCAGGGAGGGAGCAGCAAGGAGGGTAGCAGGCAGGCAGAGGCTGGGTGGTAGGTAGGGCGGGAGTGGATGGAGATGGATGGAGGGATGGATTGATGGATGGATGGATTGATGGAGGGAGGGAGAGAGGGATGGCACTATGGTTGTTGAGGTGAAGCAGAGAAAGCGTGTGTATGGGAAGTTTGGGGGGGAGGGGGGGTGTCGTTGGAGGGGGAAGGGACCAGCTCGCAACCAGATGTTTAGATGGAAGGAAGGAGGGAGGAAGGGATGGAGGGGAGGGAAGGAGGGAGAGATGGAGGGAGGGAAGGACGGAGGGATGGGGGGAGGAATGGAGGGAAGGAGGGAGGGAGGGAGCTGGGAAGGAGGGACGGATGGAAGGAGGGAGGGAGAGAGGAAGAGATGGAGGGAGTGAAAGAGGGAGGAAGGGATGGAGGGAGTGAAGGAGGGAGGAAGGGATGGAGGGGAGTGATGGAGGGAAGGAGGGAGGGAAGGAGGGAGGGAGGGATGGAGGGAGGGATGGAGGAAGGGATGGAGGAAGGGATGGAGGAAGGGAAGGGAGGGAAGAAGAGAGGGAGGGAGGGATGGAGCAATGGATGTTGAGGTGAAGCAGAGAGAGCGTGTATGGGAAGTATGGGGGGGGGGTGTGTGTGTCGGTGGTGGGGAAGGGAAGAGATAAGCCTAACACTTGACCCAGTTAACCAGATGTTTGGATGGAAGGAAGGAATAAGGGAGGGAGGGATGGAGGGAGGAAGGAAGGGAAGGAAGGAGGAAGGGATGGAGGGGAGGGAGAGATGGAGGTAAGGAGGGAGGGAGGGAGGGAGGGATGGAGGGAGGGAGGGAGCGAGGGAGGGATGGAGGGAGGCATGGAGGGAAGGAGGCATGGAGGGAAGGAGGCATGGAAAGGAGGGAGGGATGGAGGGAGGGAGAGAAGGAGGGAGGGAAGTAGGGAGGGAGGAAGGGAAGGAAGGACAAAGGGATGGAGTTGAGGGATGGTTGGATGGAGAAAGGGAGCTGGGAAGGAGGGACGGAGGGAGGAATGGTTGGATGGAGGGAGCTGGGAAGGAGGGGGGGAAGAAGAGAGGGAGGGAGGGATGGAGCAATGGATGATGAGGTAAAGCAGAGAGAGAGCATGTGTATGGGAAGTATGGGGGGGGGGGGCGGGTGGGGGTGTGTTTGTCGGTGGTGGGGAAGGGAAGAGATAAGCCTAATGCTTGACCCAGTTAACCAGATGTTTTTTATTTAATTCTGGATGTACATCATATATATTTTTGCTTACAGATTTTGTTTAGTAATATTATTAGGATAATAAAAAGTTATAAAATACTTGCTTCATGAATGCTTTATTAGATGGATATTCTCCAGGTTGTCTCTGGCTGGCTGGCAGTCTACTGAGCCATTTCCCAGAAGGGTCTTGGGGGGGGGGGGGGGGAAGGCAGTGAGGGTGTGGAGGTAGAAGTTCAGTGAAGGTGAGGGAAGGGATGAAAGGGGTAGGCGGCCTGCTTGCCATGTGAGGACCCTCTGATACAAAGACAAACCCAACACCGACCTTCGGTAATATCGACCGCCAGACCGTTTATGAGGCTCTAAATACCGGTCTCCCAAACCGGTCGTTATTACCGGCAGATCGGTATAAAAGAGGCCGTTTGCAGGCGATGAGTCACAATAACGTGGCTGAAGTATGTTGAATCCTCCTTCTGTTAAGAAAAGTGTCCTCGTCTCTCTCTTCCTCCGCGCTCTACGCATCAGCGACCCTCAGTTTCTTGATTCTGAAATTGCCTTTATCTACAAATCATTCTCTCGCCTTGGTTATCCTTTGCATTTCATCATCTGTGCCTACTCTCAAGCTAAACAAAATTTCTTTCATCCTAAACCTGCTTCCAACACTAGTAGCACTGTACTATGCCTTCCCTTCATATCTGAACTCAAAACTTTTACCAATACCTTTCGTCCTCTTGACATTAAACTCGCCTTTCGACAAACTAACACACTTCGTAGTAATCTAGTTCACACTGCTCCTCCTGCTTCTAACGCTGCTGGTGTCTACTCTATTTCCTGTTCATCTTGTCCTCTCCAATACTTTGGCGAAACTGGCCGTACACTGAATGACAGACTTAAAGAACACAAGAGAAGTGTTAAGTCTGCAGACACTAACAATGCTCTCTTCTTCCATGTGAGGGATTCTAATCATCCCATTGATTGGTCTTCCTCCAAAATAATCTTTCCTGCCTCTACTCTACACAGACGCCGTCTTGTAGAATCGGCTCTTATACACAATGTACCCAACATGAACTTGAGTCCTGGCTTTGTTGCTGTGGACTCTTCCCTTTCACAGTATATACTCAAATGCTCTAATCTTTCTAACAAACGTGACTTAACATAAGCTTACCCCTTCCATTTATCTTTCTTTTTCTTTTTCTCTTTCCTTTTCTTTCTCTCTTCTCCCTTTTTCTGTGCATTGTCTTCTCCTACGCTCCCTTGCTATCCTCTTCTTATTCCTATTACTATCTCCTTTGGTAGTAATAATAGGAGCTGCCTCGTATGGGCCAATAGGCCTTCTGCAGTTCTCATTATTACTACTATCCCCTACACCTTACTTTCCTCCTCAGCTCTCTCTGGCCTATTTATTGCCTGTCCCTACCTGTCCTCATCACAATCGACCTGAGAATGGTCCAGGACGGACCGAAACGTCGTCGTCCCTTCAACTTCTAGTGTGTGGTCTGGTCAACAAAGAGGCCATTAAATTGAGTGGAAACTGTACACTAAAAAGAACCCGATTAATGGCAGAGGGAAAGGACGCGAAAAGCACCAAAATGCCATGTGGAGGAGGCAGACACCACCCACAAGAGCAAACAAGAAGACAGGGCCCAGAAGGCTCAGGAAACTGCGCAACCATCAACTGACAGGAGAGGCGGGGCCCAAGAGCCAGAGCTCAACCCCTGCAAGCACTACTAGGCAAGCACCCCACCAAAAGTGAGAACCAGCACTAGGCCGACAGAAGCGCCAGACAAGACAACCTCACCTGCAGAGCAGACACATGACCGTGCCACAACCCAGGCGAGCCAAGTAACATACTAGGAGCAGCGCTAAAGGTGTACCCGAAAGCCATGCATACTCGAGGCAGTAGGCACAGTATGTACCCTCACCTGAATAAAATACGAGGTCGAAGGAGAAAGACAGCAGAGGTGCGCTCCCTGCAGAAGACGAAGCAGTACAGAGGAAGAACAAAGTGACACCCCCAAATATAAATCCAAAACACCCTCAGCATCCAGAGGGCCACGACTGGAGGGAGAAACGAGCTGCCGTAGAAAACCACGAGAAACGGCGCGAACACACGAGCATACTGCCCGTAGACAAAATGCACACCGCGGCCACAGCACACAAGGTACGAAACGCACCACCCGTTCACCGGGAGGCGTGGCTCGTACACCAGGCGGACACAAAACGTACACAAATTGTACACACAATGAACAGACATCGTACAAACACAAGGAAGGCGTGCAGAACGAAGACAAGGAACGCCGAAACTGGAAGTAGAGACGACGCGAGAACAAAACAAGGCGAAAACGAGGCGAAAAAAAAAGATGATGAAAGGGATCCAACAAGGCCGACAAAAGACCCGATGGAAACTACATCGAAAATCAACAGACGTTCCAATAATATTGGAAGGTACGAAGAGACTCGCGAACCAACGAGAACCATGACAAGCACCCCCTGACCAAGGAACATGCAGGGCCAATGATACGAAGCGGTTTAGGCACTATGTACTAGGTCAATATAGAAATCCATCAATGTTTGTTTCATACCTTGTATGGATATACCTTACCTGAACACTTTTTTTTTTTGTGAACAGCATCGTGACATAGGAGCATAGGAGCAAAAAGGGTAAGGAAAAGGGGGTGAAACCCAACCCCAGGAACGACGGGACCGACGAACCCGAAGGAACATGGAACCGAACCCAGGGAGGGGTATACCCGAAAACAACAGGAACACAGAGGGAAGGAACAACCAAAGGTACAAGGACCCAAGAGGAGCAAAAGGGGCCGAGGCCCCCCAGGTAACCCCTCCCTAACCCCGGGAACCTCTACGGCATGACCCAGGGCCGAGCCGCACCCCCAAAGCCCCAGCTTAACGAGGAAAAGCCGGGGCAGCCGTTCAAACACTAATGAAGGGAGCCCACTGGTCAGACCCATACTGCACGGCAGGAGGAACCAACTGGAATGCCTCCGCCGCTACCCCGGAAGAGGAAAACCCCCGAGACCGCCCGAGTCTCAACCCAACCAGACCCCGCCCCAACGCCGAAACCCTTCTATGGTTCGGAGCAGGAAGCAAGGGAGGAAGTGAGTAGAACAGAAGGGGAGGAACAAGAAGCGGAAGGAGCCAGAGCCGAAGCGACCCCCACCCCCAAGTCCATTCCCCATCCACCAAAACGGGAATGTGAGGATACAAATATGGTAATTACAGTCTTGTAAAGCCACTAGCACGCGCAGCGTTTCGGGCAGGTCCTTAATCTAAGAAAATTTTAAGGAGGTAAATACTTGCAAAATTATAGACAAAAAATGATAACAGATTACATGAAATGAAAAAAAAGATGAGAGAAAATTGTAGGTACAGTATATTAAAGCACATAGGTAGCTAAGATTGATTGCAATGACAGCTTGAATGGTAGTTGACAAAAAAATTGGTAGGCATAATACAGCAGAAACAATATAAGATTGGTTGCAATGACAGCTTGAATGGTAGTTGACAAAAATTGGTAGTCACAATACAGCATATGGCTAGCACATAAAAGAAGACAGCAATGAACACAATGATAAGGTTGTTTGAAATTACATAAAAATTAGGAGATTGGGTAACACTAGGTACAGAGCAAATTTAAAGCTCAGTGTAGGAAACTAAGAAGATGAAGTTAGATACTTTTTGGTTTTGCTTTTAAATAAGGCAAAAGTTTTACAGTTTTTCAATTCACTAGGGAGTGAGTTCCATAAACTAGGTCCCTTAATTTGCATAGAGTGTTTACACAGATTAAGTTTGACCCTGACCATCCATTGTATACAAGAGCGCCTCCCATGCCCTTGCATCACCTATAGCTCTGCTGTTCAACAAATCCCTTGAGTGTCATACCTTCCCTGATATCCATAAAAATGCAAGAGTAACGCCAGTTCATAAAGGAGGTAATCCGTCAGACATAAACAACTACAGACCAATATCGAACCTACCCATACTATCAAAAATATTTGAAAAAATTATCTACAAACAGCTATACTCCTATCTCGTAAAATTCGACATTCTTAGCCCCTGTCAGTTTGGCTTCCGCTCTCAAAAGAGTACCAACGATGCAATTATTAGTCTCCTTGATATAATTTACTCGGCCCTTGACAAAAATGAGTTTCCAATTGGACTCTTCATTGACCTGAGAAAGGCCTTTGATACTGTTAATCACGATTACCTCTTATGTAAACTCCATCATTATGGAATCCGAGGCCATGCACTGGACTATATCCAATCCTATCTTAGTGATAGACACCAATGTGTAGCCATCAATAATATAATCTCTCCCATTCTGCCAATAACCGTTGGAGTATCACAGGGCAGCATCTTGGGACCCCTACTATTTCTTATATACATTAATGATCTGCCTAATGTCTCTAACATTCTGAAACCTATTTTGTTTGCTGATGATACTACCCTCATTTACTCCAACCCCAACCCACATACACTAAATGATGTTGTTAATAATGAACTAAAAAAAGTCCACTTATGGATGTCAACCAACAAACTAACACTTAACATAGAAAAGACCTACTACATCCTATTTGGAAGCAAATCTACAAATGCAATTCAGCTTCAGATTGACAATGTAAACATTAGCAATAAAAATGATGGAAAGTTTCTTGGCATATTCCTAGACAAGAGACTCAACTTCAGTACCCACATACAACACATAACTAAGAAAGTCTCTAAAACAGTTGGTATACTCTCCAAAATCAGATATTATGTTCCTAACTCTGCTCTCATCTCTCTATATTATGCACTAATCTATCCCTATCTCAACTATGGTATCTGTGCATGGGGTTCAACCACTGCAAACCACCTCAAGTCCATCATCACCCAGCAAAAATCTGCTATCAGAATAATATCAAATTCTGCTTTCAGACAACACACAGCCCCCTTGTTTAACTCCCTAAACATGCTAAACATAATCTCACTCCACAAATTCTCCTGTGTCAACTACATTTACAAAACCCTGTTCTTAAATGCAAATCCTTGTCTGAAACTCTTCCTGGACAGATGTAATATGACCCATTATCACCACACCAGAAATAAATATCTCTTCGATATCCCCAGAGTTAAACTTAATCTGTGTAAACACTCTGTGCAAATTAAGGGACCCAGTTTATGGAACTCACTCCCTACTGAATTGAAAAGCTGTCCAACTTTTACATCATTCAAAATCAATACTAAAAAGTACCTAATTTCATCTTCATAGTTTTTCACTTTTTGCCTTAAAATTGCACTGTATCTATTGCTACCCAATCTCCCAACCTTTATGTTCCCAACTTGAACATCTTTACCATTGAGATCATTGCTGTTTTCTTATATGTGCTGCCAATCTGTTGTATGGTGTTTATAAATCTTGTTATCTATCTTTTGCTACCCAGTCTCCCAATCTTTATGTACCCATTCTGAACATCTTTACCATTGTGATCATTGCTGTCTTATATGTGCTGTCAATCTGCTGTATGGTGTCTATTAATCTTGTTTAAATTACTAATCAAGCTGTCAATGTAATCAATCAGAGCTTTAATATAACAATGTGCTTTAATATACTTATCTCTCTCATCTCATTTTTCTCTTGTAATGTATCTTTCATTTATCAATTCTGATTGAAATTACCTACTTAAAATTATCTGCTAGACTAAGGACCTGCCCGAAACGCTGCGCGTACTAGTGGCTTTACAAGAATGTAAATACTGTACTATCCAATGTATTCTCTCAAACCCAATGTACCTTCTTGTATATATATAAATAAAAAAAAAAAAAAAAAAATATTGAACAACCTAACACCATTAATGAATGGTCCAGACCCTGTTTTGGGTGTAATTTTTATCAACCCGAGTTGAGTTGTATATATAATAATTTACTTATGATCATTACACCTTTGAGTGATTAATTAGTGTCTATACCATCCTAGGGTGATATAGAAGAGCTAACCTAAAGGTACTTCCATGACACTGGTTTATCACTCAAATCATTAGTGTGTATGATTGTATATATATAATGTGTATTAATTTTAAGTGCTAACCTCTAGTAGAGGTAGGATTATTGCCTAGTGAGTGCAGAATTTTACCCTAGGCTACCATCAGTGCTTGTTCAGTATTATGAGCGACCCAAGTACAAGTCCCATAAGGCTTCACCAACTAGCCAGTATGGATAATGCAGGGAGAATGAAAAGAACCCTTGCAGGTCTTAAAGGCCACTTAACAAGACAGATCAAGAAATGTGAAGATTTGTCACAACAATCTCAAGTTGATTATGCTGACCTGGAAAGCTATTATCAAGCAGCTGCAGGTAAATTTGAGCAAATCAAATGCCAAATAGCAACATATGTGGCTGAACTTGTCAACACCAATTTATCAGAAACAGAAATAGACGACATTATGGTTGATCTTGCGAATTATGAAGATCACACTCAGGCCACGTTACAGCCTTATGTCAAATTAATTGCCCAGAACAAAGCAACAACAACAACAGTTGCATCTAATACGAATCAAGCAGAAGTTCGACTCCAATTAATTTACCCACTTTCTCAGGAAAAGATGAGGAAGATTGGGACGAATTTTGGAACAAATTCGTTGACCTTGTAGACTCAAAACAATCTTTACCAAAGAGTAGTAAATTCTCTTATTTGCAAGGCCAATTATCAGGTGAGGCTAAAACAGTAGTATCCCATCTGAGATTAACTTTGAGATTAATACATTGTTTACATCATGTGCTGTACTACGAAGATAAATTTACCCAAATAAAGAGCAACATTAAACAAACATGGAGAACAATTTCACAAATATTGGGATCAAAAAAGTCTTTTAATAACAAACCGACTCTCCTGTCTAATAACGATGGTCAGCTTTCAGCCTCTGATTCTGCTATTGAGTTCAATAGGTTCTTCTCTTCCATTGGTTCATCCCTTGCTAATGATATTCCATCTTCCAGTACTGACATTAAGGACTATCTTACAGGGAACTATCCCCAGTCTCTGTACCTAAAGCCTATTAATTCCATTGACGTCAATGAGATAATCCTTTCCCTTAAAACCAAGTCTGGTGCCCTTGAGGAGATACCAACTTTAATCTACAAAAAAGCCTCCAGATCTTTAGCCCCTGCTATTGCTTTGCTCTTCAACAAGTCACTTGAACTCCAAACCTTTCCAGATATTCTAAAAAAAAGCGAGAGTAACGCCTGTCCACAAATGTGGTGATCTCACAGATGTTAACAACTACAGACCTATATCAATCCTGCCAAACTTGTCAAAAATTTTTGAAAAACTAATCTATAAGCAGCTTTACTCATATCTAGCCAAACTCAATATACTTAGCCCTTGCCAATATGGCTTCAGGCCCAAAAAAAGCACTAACGATGCACTTATTGGTATGCTTAACTCGATTCATACAGCTCTTGATAAAAATGAGTTCCCTGTTGGGTTATTTGTGGACCTGCGTAAAGCTTTCGATACTGTCAACCACCAAAACCTTCTTCTTTAATTGCATCATTATGGTGTCAGAGGACACTCCCTACAATACCTCAAATCCTACCTTACTGACAGGCTCCAATGTGTTTCTGTGAATAATACAATTTCGCCCACCCTACCCATCAACATTGGTGTTCCCCAGGGCAGCATACTTGGCCCTCTCCTCTTTCTCATCTACATTAATGACCTTCCAAATGCCTCCCAACACCTCAAACCAATCCTATTTGCTGACGACACAACCTTCATTTACTCCAGTCCTGATCCCCTTGCTCTAAATGCCACAGTAAATACTGAGCTAAATAAAGTCCATCTGTGGCTAACTGCCAACAAACTCACCCTTAACATTGACAAAACTTTCTATATTCTGTTTGGCAATAAATCCTCTAAACAAATAAATCTCAAAATAAACAATACCCAAATTTGTAACAAATTAGATGGCAAATTCCTTGGCATTCTCATTGACCACAAGCTGAATTTCCAGGGACACATTCTAAACATATCAAAAAAAGTTTCAAAAACTGTGGGCATTCTTTCCAAGATCAGATATTATGTACCACGCCCTGCCCTGGTGACTCTCTATTACTCCCTTATCTATCCATATCTCAACTATGGTATTTGTGCTTGGGGCTCTACTACCCAAAATCACTTACGTCCTCTAATTACTCAACACAAAGCTGCTATTAGGACAATATCCAATTCTGGCCCCAGACATCACTCGGTACCCCTATTCAAATCCCTGAATATGTTAGACATTAAGTCACTGCACATTCTCTCATGTGTACTATACATATACAAAACGCTAAATTGTAATGCCAATCCTGATCTCAAAAGCTTCATAGAAGGTTGTAACAGAACCCATGAGCACCACACCAGAAATAAATACAGTTTTGATATTCCTAGAGTACGACTTAATCAAACCAGAAATGCTTTACAAATCAAGGGGCCCAAGATGTGGAATGACCTTCCCAACCATGTTAAAGACAGTACCTCTCTCAACCAGTTTAAGTTAAAAACGAAGCTATACCTAATAAATTCCCTGTAACCTACCTTACCTCTCTATTGTCAACCCATGTATGTTATTTGTTTTTTGTTTTACAAATCAACGCTGTTTTAATGTAATTTTCTGTAATAATTTGTAATTGTATTTGTGCTGTTTTTTCAACAATGTTCCCCCCTCTTTTACCTCTATTTTTATTTGTACTCAACGCATTTTTTTCTTTTTACCCATTAGTTTTAAGCTTTAGTCAGTAGTGTTTTTTCCTGCCCGAAACGCTTTGCGTAATAGTGGCTTTAGGCATTGTATGTACTAGCTCCTATCTATAAAGCCAACAAACTTTGTAAAATCTCTTTATGTATGTACCTTTGCCTAAATAAAAATTATTATTATTATTATTATTATTATAACTAATGACGGCTATGATCTGGCAGTAAAACTCCTCAAGGATAATTATGCTGATCCAGAAGTAAGAACATCACATTTAGTTCATGAGCTGTTGCATTTACCCCCACCGGAGGCTTCAGCTGATTCACTCCAAGTCTTCAAGCTGGAGGTAGAATCATTGATCAATGCCCTCAGCCTGACAGCAGATACAAACGGGGCTGAGTGGGTCTTGAAAATAATTGTCCAGGAGAAAATACCTAGGGACATATTGAGACAAATGAGTGTTCATTACAATAAAAGTATCTTATCCATGAGTGAAATATCTGAGGGTTTAAAGTCAGTAGTTCATCAATTACGAACACATGACAAATTAAAACCACCAAGTAAACCCTCAGAAACCAATAATAGTAAACCACAGAGTACCAAAGGTACTCCAAATCAATCTAGACAATATAATTCAACACCAAAGTGGAACAGTAGCAGTGTGGGCGTATATGCAGTGGGACCCTCCAAGCCTATAGTTACTGTGTCACCCAAGAACGTGACACCAAAGGGTACTGGAAGCTATGGAACATGTTTGTTCTGCAATGAGAAACATTCGACTCAAAGATTTGCAACATTGCACGAGGTGCCTCAGGAAACATAACATCAAGGACTGTGAGACCCAATTACACACCTGTAATAGGTGTAACAAAGGTCAGCACCATGCAGCATTGTGCAGACACCAAAACAACGTCTCCAAACCCCAAGGTGGAAGATAGCATTCCCACCACAGTACAGTACTGCAAGGTGCAACAAACAAAGAGTGTCCAATCGGCAAAGTCTAAAGGTAATACGACTTTGCCTACTGCCCAAATTACCATCCTGAATAAGAGGGCCAAGGTCCATACCCGTGGGTTGTTTGACCAAGGATCCCAGAGAACATATGTCACTAAAAAGTTGAACAATTAAGGCCTGTAGCCCAGATGTCATTCAATATCTCAGGGTTTGTAACAGATGCAGGACCTCAAGTCTACCAGGTGGTACAACCATCAGTACGTTTAGGCAGGTACGTCTGTCGAGTACAAGCCATTGTGGTGGACAAAATACCAGTAGACCTACAAGTTCAAGGTCTGAGAGCAACAGCCAAATTCCTGAGAAATAGAAGAATAAAATTGGCAGATAATATTAAGTCTGATCACCTCACCGACTTCGGTCTCCTTTTTGGGACAGACTATTGCCATCGATTCATCGGTAGCCCTACTAAATATCAGGGTATAACCATGTTAAAGTCTGCAGGAGGTAAATTACTCTCAGGCCCAGTATCAAGCCTGAGGAGACCTATGGCTGCAGATAAACAATACCAATAGAAATCTAAATTTGTCAGCTGATTATATTTCTCCAGTAGCATTATACTAAGGAGATTACAGCTGACTATACCAACAGAGGTTGATGTTAGTATCATCATTTAAAGCTGAAGATGAGTTCATGAGGCCTCAGTGGCAAATCAGTGAACAGTAGCTACAAGTCACTGCGACCAATGTCACTGAACCCACTGCAGTCTCAGAACCATACCTTACTTTAATGATGAGCTATTCAATCTTCTGAATCAATTAACTAAATTAAACCCCAATAAATCTGATGACTGATTTGATACATTTATTATTTAATCAAGATGTATTCCATGGGCCTCAGTGTTTATATATCAGTGACCAGTTACCTGAACAAACTTCAAGTTATATCTAATGTCACTGATCTCACTGCAGTCCCTGAATCATACTTGACTGTAGTACTTGATCACATTCAGTCTTCTGGGTTAAATAATATGTATTTAGGCTTGAATATTAGCCTTTCAAGAGTTGACAGGGAAATGAAATCGCATTAGACTTCTAACCCCTGCAACTCTAGTACGGGACATCCGTCCTGTACGAACAGACGCACAAATGTGTGATTACTAACTACTAACATCAAATTACTCTAATAATTCGAAGGAGGAGTATCGGTGTTCGTCTGTTCTAAATAGGACTTCGACCCGTGAGCAGCCCCCTGGGGAATTATATCGGAAAATCCGACACCATTTAATAATAATATCATACAGACAGATAATAATTGCTGCTGTATTGTATACACAAGTTAACCCATAGAAAACGTAACTTGTAGTGGAATTACCGTCTATAGAAAATGGAATATCATTACCACATACTATTATAAAATCACCACCTATTATGGTGGGAATTATTCTTAAATACATTAGTCTTTGGACTTTACCATCATAAAAACATCTTATATAAATTAACTTAATTATCAGAATTAAAATAGAGTAAATGTGACCCTTCTATCACTTACTGTCATCTGGACAAAGTAAGCCAGGCATCAGTGGTGAGGGAGTGGTCAGGCATTGTTGTTGTCACCTCCGAGACGCGTGGAGCAAATTCGGCTCCTATCATATCTGGACAATGTCGGCCAGTAGCGTCAGTAGTATGGAGTGTTAGACATTGTTATTGTATGAGACCAGAGGCATAGGAGCAATTCGGCTCCTGTTAATTTTACTTGGACAAAGTGTTATGGAAACCAAAGGTGTACCATCATCAACACGCTGTCAACAAATTCAAGTTAAGTGTTCTGCCGAAACCCATTTATCTTTCATTTATGGCCATTAATGTCAGTGGATATAGGGTGAGCCATTTAGAGCATGAGTTCGCCTCATACTAAAGGTAATTAAGCCTAGGTCTGTATGGTTCCATGTACAGTGTTTTCTCTGATATAGCTGTCATATATTAGGATTCTGGCTTCACAGCTAGCGCCCTTTTGACAGGTCAAGACGAGGAAGCATGCTTTGTGTACCAGTTACTGGGTGATGGACGCTACCTCACACGAGGGAAAATGTGGTGTCTACATCCTGGTTATACCTGGTGGACTAAGGCCTGCTGTACAATAAGATAAGGAACCTCTTCAATGTATGTAGTCTAATACTGTAGTTTGATTGGCTGCATATATATAAATTCAATTAATATAAACCCCCCCTAATGTGTAGAAGATCGATTTGTGAGATTATGAGATTATTGCAGAAATACAGTCCACTTATCATTATACAAATTGCTATCGAAGTATACAAATTAACGTAAATATAAATTCATATAAATTAAATATAAATCTCACAGGTCGGTTCCCTCACCCCTCCCAGATGATACCTTGTGTTCAGCCTCCTGCTCCCTTCGCCTAATTTCAACACCATAGTGATGAAATTTCATCATCATAGTATATCCACGTGTTTGCTGTAGAAGCTGTGAGTCACCCCCTGGATGAACACTGTTGTGTTAGCCTGCCTGTGACGTGGCAGAACCTGGAATTGTCGTACCCGGGGCTGACTGGTGGAGAAGACTAGCCACTGGGGTGTTGTGGTGAGGAGAGTGATCAGCGGTATCACACGAGGCTCCTGCCTAGGGCTCGCAACCCTAGTATCGGTCGTGGAGTGGCCTACGCAGCAGAGCTGATTGGAACCTGCCAGCTACAGGCTGGATTTGTGGTTGAAGGCCTCCACGACGGTGCACCCAGTGGGACTGTGATTTGGCTGGCCTGTGGCCAGGGTAGACTCGTCTAGAGAATCTAAGGATTCATCGTGAGGCCACGAGAAGAGGACCAGGGCTACTCATCGTGAGCACCGTGGGGCATCCCGTGTCTTCGGAGGAAGACGAGTTATTGTAAATAAGTGTAGTAATAGCAACCCCACGTGTGACTGTGATATATTTATTTATGGTGGTGGTAGCAATATATATTTAATTTTGTGTATTTGTATCCCTTCCCCTTTAATTTACTTGTGTTACGGAACACACCCCTTGAAAGCCACTACTAACTTGGGGCCGGATACCCAAATTTTAATAACATCAGAGAAAGAACCCAGTTGCGACCCAATAGGGCCGTAACAACACCGCCCAGTAGTATTAGCGATAACTGTTACTCACCGTAGCCCTGTGGGTCTTCATTCAATCCTCGCGGCGCCACTGTACGCCTGGAGAGTATCCCAGTCGATCCCCGGCCGGCCTCTTTATCCAGAGATGAGTGAGAACACGGTTTGCTCTCTCAACCATGTGCCCACCCTGACAAGGGCTCTACTACTAACCACAAGGTCGCCAACTGGTGTTTCCCATGTCCAGTAACACGTCAGTGGTATTGTGGAATTGTAGAAACAGTGGCAAGAGCACACTCAACGGATCTGATATCAGGCAGGTATTTATTTCTACCACTATCTCCTTTCAAGTATTATATAGCCACAAGAAATATGGAGGGGATGATACAAACACGAAGGTATTTTGTATTTTACTTAAAACTCAAGATATCATATTCTTATATCAACAAGCAAACAGCTAGTACATGAAAAAGTCGCTCGCTCTCCACATATAATCAGGAACACACCAAGATGGCAATGCTCCCCCTCACGTCAACGTCTAAATCAGCTGGGCGACTCTCCCCCTCACTGCGTGATCTCTTACTGCGCTTGTTTGTTGGCGTTAGGCGCCTATTTCTTTAAATTCTCAAGAATCACTATATGTTCAAATAACACAATATTTGCGACAATGGCAATAGAACGCAAATGAATTACTGCACTGATCTTGAGCTCAATCAAACATTTCTATATTAATGAACATAATTCACTATCATGGCATAACACACTGTACTTCATATAATGATAACGAATGCAACAAGATATAATACTGGAGTTCTCAGTAATTCCTTTCGTAGGCGAATATTCAATTGATCACTGCACACATGAAAAATTATTCAACACACAAGCATAAATATATATAGATAAATCATAGATATCAATAATAGTAATAATATAAATACTGGGCACATAGCCTAACACCAATAACTGGTACACTTATATATATATATATATATTCTCTCTAAATTATCATATTAAAGTCACATGAAAGAAATTATCAACACAGTAAATTCTTCAATTATTCCAGGTGCCTGCACACACCACATATATATAAATATCGTGAGAGCTCTATACAGCCTCACTCTGCACAACTGTGCCTTACTGTGACATAGACCTAGGTGAGACTTGCTCACGACATGAAAGATACTCTGGCTAAATATATATATATAGCTGACTAAAGGGGAATTGGGAGGGAAACTAGAATCACCTACTTCCACCTATCCTCCGGTGAGAGTTGAATTGTAGCTCCTGGTACAGGCTCTCGCCTCGTGTAGGGAATGCCCCCACACAAACAAAAGGCCCCAAAATCTGTTGGTATTACAAATGGGCTACCTGTAAGCATGGGGGATTCGGGAAGAATAAATGGAACATGTACATACGATCACCCTAGAAAGTGCAGGAACCTCCTCAATACAGGTAAATGTACCAAAAGTTGTGAATTCTTTCACCCAGAAATTTGCAAGAACTCTTTGGACAGGAAAAGTGTGCTTCAATGCTGAATGTCCAGCTTTTCATATAAGAGGTACCAGGCGAATAAAACAGACAGACTACCACTATGAAAACAGCCACTACTCCATTGACCGGGATAATTTTTTAGCAACAGGAGGAGAAGAATGGCTAAAAATGACCAGACTCTACCACCAACTCGGTCAAATGCTAGAGAGGACGCAAACACAGTGGCCTCCTTACCAGCGCCTCAGATATTAACACCAAGTAAAGCATCCAGCACTTCCACTAACACGATAACATCATTTATATTTGCCAACATCCAGGGTATAAAAACACGCAAATCCAACAAAGTTCACTTTATAGATGGTCTCCTTCATGAGGCAAATGCAGTGTTTGCAGCCCTAACGGAAACTCTCACAAAGGACTACCTTGATGGTGAAATATGGATCTCGGAATACAATCTCTTCAGATGTGATAGGAAACACCGGCTTCAGGGTGGGGTCAGCCTCTACATCAAAGACACACTCATCTGTACTGAGCTGCTAAACACCTCAAATGATAAGGTGGAAGTGCTGATAGTCAAAATAGAGATCCTAAATGTAGTTGTTGTCCTTGTAACCAGAGGCAAACCAGAGGCAGTTTAAAGACCAACTAATGAAAATAGAGCACTGCTTGGAAAACCTCGCAAATCCAGCTCCGAACATCATCCTGCTTGGGGACTTCAACCTACAGCACCTGAAATGGAAGCACCTGGCTAATACAGTAATATCAGAAAGAATACCAGGAAGTAGCCTAAATGAACAGGCACATGCAAATGACCTGCTACGGATGTGCGATAGGTTTGCCTTAAACCAGCAAATAGTAGAACCAACTAGGAAGGAGAACACGCTGGACCTCATTTTCACTAATAATGATGAGTTGATCGGGAACATAATGATTACAAATACCTGTTACTCAGATCACAACTTAATTGAAGTTCTGACAACCATGGAGAATGGACCTTCAAAACCAGTCCAGATTCCCGGTGGAGGATATTTCAGCAAATTCAACTTCAATAATAAACAGATAAACTGGGAGCAAATAAACCAGGACTTCACAGAAATAAACTGGGAAGAACAGCTAGAAAATGCAAACCTGAACCAGTGCCTGGAAAAAATAAGCTCAGTAGCACTAGAAATATGTTCAAACCGCATACCCCTAAGAAAAAAGAGAGAGAGATGCAGATTGGAACGGGAACGTCGTTCCCTATATAGGCGAAGAAAACGAATCGCGGAACAACTTGAGAGTCACACCCTATCTCAAGAACGGCGAAGGTTAGGTAGAGAAATAGAAACAATTGAACTCACGCTACAAGAATCATACAAAACCCAGGAGAGGCAAAGAGAGCAAAAGGCCATCAGTGAAATAGAGAGAAATCCAAAATATTTTTTCTCCTATGCAAAATCAAGATAAAAAACCACATCTAGTATTGGGCCCCTGCGAAAGGGAGATGGGACTTTCACCGATGACAACAAAGAAATGAGCAAATTACTGAGGAAGCAGTACAACTCTGTTTTCAGCGAGCCATTATATGCACTAAAGGTTGATAACCCAAATGAATTTTTCATGGATATGATACCAACATCAAATAAATCATATATCAGACGTCGCCCTATCCCCACTAGATTTTGAACAAGCCATAAACAGTATGCCTATGCACTCCGCACCAGGCCCGGATTCTTGGAACTCCATATTCATCAAGAACTGTAAAAAACCACTATTGCAGGCCCTTCACATTCTGTGGAGACAAAGCTTAGATACTGGCGTTATCCCTGCCATACTAAAAACAGCAGAGATAGCACCACTCCATAAAGGAGGAAATAAGGCAGAGGCAAAAAATTACAGACCGATAGCACTAACATCGCACATCATAAAAATTTTTGAGAGTGCGCTAAGATGATCACAAAATACATGGAATCACAGCATCTCCATAACCCCGGACAACATGGTTTCAGAACAGGGCGCTCTTGCCTGTCGCAGTTGCTGGACCACTATGATATGGCATTAGATGCTATGGAAGACAAACAAAATGCTGATGTAATTTACACAGATTTCGCAAAAGCCTTTGATAAATGTGACCATGGTGTTATTGCACATAAAATGTGTTCAAAAGGAATTAACGGGAAAATAGGCAGATGGATCTACAATTTCCTGACTAACAGAACCCAATGTGTAATAGTCAACAAAATAAAATCCAGCCCATCAACCGTGAAGAGCTCAGTCCCCCAGGGTACTGTGCTTGCTCCAGTACTTTTACTCATCCTCATATCGGACATAGACCAGAACACAACCTATAGCACTGTATCATCCTTTGTGATGACACTAGGATTTTCGTGAGAGTTGGCAACATAGAGGACACGGCAAACCTCCAATCAGATGTAGATCAGGTCTTTCTATGGGCTACAGAAAATAATATGGTGTTTAATGAGGATAAGTTCCAGCTCATGCGCTACGGAAAAATTGAAAATATAAAAACAGAAACCACGTACAAAACTCAGGCAAATCATAACATAGAACGAAAAGGCAATGTAAAGGATCTGGGTGTACTCATGTCGGAAGACCTTACCTTTAAAGAACACAATAAAGTAGCCATCACAACTGCAAGAAAAATGACAGGTTGGATAACAAGAACTTTTCACACTAGAGATGCTATACCGATGATGATACTTTTCAAAACGCTTGTGCTCTCTAGAGTGGAGTACTGCTGCACAATGACAGCCCCTTTCAAAGCTGGAGAAATTGCTGACCTGGAGAGCGTGCAGAGATCCTTTACTGCTAGAATCCACTCAGTAAAACATCTAAATTACTGGGACCGACTAAAGAGCCTAAATCTGTACTCCCTTGAGCGCAGGCGGGAGAGATACATAATAATTTACACGTGGAAAATAATTGAGGGGCTGGCCCCAAACCTGCACACAGAAATAACATCACATGTGACCAGGAGGCATGGCAGGATGTGCAGAATACCCCCGTTGAAAAGCAGAGGTGCAACAGGTACTCTGAGAGAGAACTATCAACATCAGAGGCCCGCGACTGTTCAACACGCTTCCACTACACATAAGGGGCATAACTGGCCGACCCCTCACTGTGTCCAAGAGAGAACTGGATAAGCACCTCCAAAGGATACCTGATCAACAAGGCTGTGACTCGTACGTCAGGCTGCGAGCAGCCGCGTCCAACAGCCTGGTTGATCAGTCCAGCAACCAGGAGGCCTGGTCGACGACCGTGCCGCGGGGACACTAAGCCCCGGAAGCACCTCAAGGTAACCTCAAGGTAAGGTAACACACACACTGTTGTGTCCTCCAGGAACTCACTCAACGTCCCAAAATAAACGCGTCGTCTCCGTGTTCTGTCCTCTGCAGGTCCGTGCTCATCCACAACGTCTTGTAGGGTTGGAGTCGGTCTCCCGGCCGTCGACTTCTCCCAGCTACGGCTAACAACCTACTTCTCGGCTGCAGTCGTCCGGATTCCCAATTAGTTTCTTCTTTCACTGCTTCACGGTGGATTGGCCCAGCCGCTACGTCGTCACTGTGAAGCTATCAGACGTCCCAGATGACACTGCCTAGACTTCACCTGCACAGCACCTGACCCTGGAGCACTTGATGCTCAATATTCCGTCAATTCCCTCTTCGGTCCACACATGGAATGAAGGAAGACCTCTCGGCGTACTTGCAGACTACGGGTGACGCGTAAGATCCACGGGATCGGGGTACAACTGTCAAACTGACAGGACCAACCTTCACACATCCGTCCACCTTGACGTTTCGTGTCAGACTGATTCCCTCACGGAGGATCGGCCCAGCCACTACGTCATCACTGTGAAGCTATCAGACGTCCCATACGTCACTGCCTAGACTTCACCTGCACAACACCTGTCCCGGGAGCACTTGTTGCTCAATATTCCATCAATTCCCTCTCTGGTCAAACACATGAACGAAGGAAGACCCCACAGGTGCTGGCAGACCACTGGTGATGCGTAACTCCTCCAGAGATGGGGTAAACTATCCAACTGACAGGACCCCCCCAGCACACGTCCGACCTCCTTGGTGTGCTATCTCAGACTGGTGGCGCCAGAGTGGCGGGATGACCAGACCCCCCCTGCCTTCGTGACATCATATTTGCCACGGGAGGTTTTCATTGGCTCCCTGTCCCACGTCGCTGTCGGTGACCAATCTGGTGTCACTGACGTCACACAGTTTTGGCAACAAAACAGAGGGGCCAGCGCCATATTGGCTCCCTAAAGGGCCTATACCACAGGCCAAAATACTCTTCTTTTACGAATTTCTCGCCAACGCGAGAACATTACACTCCCCCACATATATCAAACTGCTGCCCGTAATGAACAGAACGCTCGGGCAAAGTGGATATGACTCTTACAGCAGGCGTGGGAGAAATATCAGGGGGGGAACGCCGTCACAATATGTGTGTGTGTGTGTATGTATATGAATGTGTATAAAGTATATATGGAAGCTGATCAGAATTACATTTCACCTTTGTAAATGCACATTACTGCCAAAATGCCAAAACATTCTGGCCAAAGGAGGAGCAAGGTCGGGGCCTAATGCAGCGGAGGCTGCAGAGCCTGGTCTTCCAACATGGACCGACTCAGGGGCTTGGTTGCCAACCCCACGAGCCTGAGAAGGTAAAGGAGAAACAAAATTTAACATGAGGACGAAAAAGAAACATTCATTCACAAATGTGCCCCCACACCTACCATGGAGGCACAGTTACAGGCAGGACACCCAACAAGAAGCTATTGCTGATCATACCGTGGCCTCCTAGGGCTGTGTCGTGAGTATACGCCCCACAAACGCCACCTTAAGAACCGTCAGTCTGTCGAGATCGTGTTCAGTGATGAAAGGAGGATTGACAATAAAAGGTTCCCCTCGCTCTCGACTTTGGGTACTACAGTTCTACGGGTGCAAGAGTATGCCTCCTCAAGCACCCAGGCGTCAAAATGGAAGAAGTCCAAAGGAATAACCAAAACAAGCAAAAGGTCGGCAGGAAACGACAAGCAGATAGGAGAAGAGGGGGGGGGGAGAAAAACGAAACAGAAGGGAAAGGAAAAGTTGTTCAGCACAATTAGAGAGGATAGCAGCAGGAGCACAAGGCTACAAAAGGGCAGAGGAGTGTCCCAAGGAGCATTACACTCCAGCAGCCGCCCACTAAGCCCCCCTCATGGCATCAATGAGCTGAACAGGGAGGGGGGGGGGGAGGCAGAAGAGTAAGCAGGACAGCCATAATTGCGTTTAGACAGCATGAGAAAGGAATGTAAAGAGAGCAGCATGCGCCTTTCAGCTCCCCAGGAAGTATGGGACAAGACCTTAAGTAAGTTAAGGGCTTTGAAGCATTCAACTCGAAGGTAAGAGATAAGGGGTGATTAAGACAAGCAAATATCAAAGATTAACCCAAAAAGTTTAACAGAATCCTTTATAAAAGAGGATTACTATAAAGAGGACAAAGTGGGGTCGAAGAACGACCTGCTTCCGAGTAAAGGTCATAGCACAAGTCTTAGTTGGAGAGAACTTGAAGCCATGATTGGTGGACCAGGACGACATGGCATCAATCGCAAGTTGAAGCCGCCATTGGAGAAAAGGCGAGTCATCACCTAGACAGCAGAGGGTAAGATCATCAACATAAGAGATCCGAGAAAATGCCAAAGGGATGGGAGGAAAGAAGACCATTGAGGGTTACCAGGAAAATAGTACTGCTCAGAACACAACCTTGAGGTACACCTTCATATTGCTGAAAAGAGGCAGAGAGGTTCCCTTAGAATCTCATTCTATGGGAACGACAAGAGAGGAAGATCTTGAGTTAGAGAGGGAGATTGCCATCAAGGCCAAAAGAACAGAGTTGGAACAGAATGTGGTATCTCCAGGTGGTGTCATACGCCTTTTCCAGGTCAAAAAGGACTGCAACCATGAAGGTCTTCACAGCAAAGGTAGTACAAACATTACCCTCTAAGTTCAGAAGGACATCAGTCATGCAGCAACACTTGTGAAAGCCAAATTGAGAAGGAGAGAGAGGGTTCCAAGAACCATATCAGACAGACACTGACCATACATTTAAAGAGGTTGCAGACACAACTCGTTAAAGCAATGGAGCGAAAGTCTTTAGGGAATGACCACTGAGAACTAGGTTTTCAAATAGGAAGAATAACCCCCTCAAGTCAGTCCTCGGGAACTGAAGACAACTCCCAGACACTGTTATAAACATTCAGTAAATACTGAAATATGTATGGAGGGAGATGTCAAAGTATTACATAATGAATATCATCTGTACCCGCCGCTGTAGAACCACAGAAGGCCAGGGCAGACTGGAGTTCTGAGAGAGAGGAGCGTTATAGAGAAGATGAAGAGGTGTTTGAAAATCTAAGTGACAAGATTCAAGAAGAGGCTTAAGAGTAAGGAAAGGCGGAAGATGAGAATCGGAGCTAACAGTTGAAAAGTGTGAACCCAGTTCGGTTTTGACCGAGACCGGATCTGCCACAATAGAACCACAGAGGTGAAGAACTGGCAAGACATCTGGAAAAAACTTACCCACTACCTTGCAGATTTCCTCCCAGATCAGGGGCAGAGGGGTGTTAGACATAATAGTGGATATGAAAGATCGCCAACTCTCACTCTTAGTCGTACAGATGGCCCTACGGGCCACCACACTTGACTTCTGGCGCAAAAGCAAAGAATCAGGCGTCCATCAACAACGGTGTTTCTTCCAGGCCGCAGGCTTACAGTGGACAGCCTGAGCACAGGGAGCATTCCACCAGGGAACACACTTCTGTGCGCCCCAGGAGGTAGAGCGAGGAACAGAGCTGAGGGCAGCATCAAAAACTGTCAAGAAAGGAGGAGGGGGGCTCGGGAAAGAGGAAAATCAGAGAGGTCGGAAAGAGTAACACAAAGGTAAAGAGGTTCCAAACAGCCTTGTCAAACTTCCACCTAGGGAAAGAGAGGGGAGGGTGAGAAGAAAAGTGAGAAGGATGGGGAAAAGGTCACTGTTATGTAGGTCATCAAGAACCCACCAGGTGAAGTCCATATAAAGAGAAGATGAGCAGAAAGTTCAATACAGGAAATGGTGGGAATCAACATGAGTGGGTTCACCAGAATTCACTAGTTATAAAGGAAGAGAAGTGAGCACAAATGGTTCAAGAAGGCGTCCCCGAATGTTTGTCAGAATATCTCCCCAGAGGGTATGCTGACAGTTAAAATCATTCAAAAGGAGCACAGGCTCTGGTAAAGAGTCCAACAAGTGTTTAGGATCATGAAGAGAAAGCGTAAAATTTGAGGGGAAATAAACGAAACAGACTGTATACCATTTACTCACAAAGATACAGACCACAAAACACTGAATGGGTGACTGAAAAAGTTGAGGGATGAAGGGAATATCAAGACAGATCAAGAGAGCAGTAGAGTTATGCGCAGTAAAAGCTGGAGGGAAAAAGAGAAAGTAATAACCACGCCAAGTAAGTTTTATTGTTTTCTTTTGGGAGGGAGGTCTTTGGTTGTTCTACCTCTTCCCCTCACTTCATTACACACACAAATTACAATAGCGTGATGCTTCAATGAACAAATCCACAAGGGCCGTGACGAGGATTCGAAACCTACGTCAGAAGAGGTAGAACGGCCTATTGACATAGCTAGAGTGCATGGAGGGAGCTGTGTAAAGCCCTGGTTTGTGTCTCAGGAGACGCTGCAGGATTCAAGTAAGTTCAGTAAAACTTCTGGTTTCAACTCTTTTTACCATGTCGTAGCTCAGTCGATAAGGCAGCGTCTGGGATGATCTCGGACATAGGTTCAAATCCTCGTCACGGTCCTTGTGGATTTGTTCATTGATGCATCACGCTATTGTGATTTCTGTGTGTTTTTGACAATATTCAAATGACTCTTATGCTGTATGAATCCTAATGTGCCTTATTAGATTTGATTTTTGTGAAAAGTCTTTTTGACATTCTGAACAGTGATATGGTTTCTCTCCTGTATGAATCCTCATGTGTATTCTTAGATATGATTTTTGTGAAAAGTCTTTTTGACATTCTGAACAGTGATATGGTTTCTCTCCTGTATGAATCCTCATGTGATTTAATTAGATCCAATTTTTGTGAAAAGTCTTTTTGACACACTGAACAGTGATATGGTTTCTCTCCTGTATGAATCCTCATGTGTGTTATTAGAACTGATTTTCGTGAAAAGTCTTTTTGACACACTGAACAGTGATATGGTTTCTCTCCTGTATGAATCCTCATGTGATTTATTAGATCCAATTTTTGTGAAAAGTCTTTTTGACACACTAAACAGTGATATGGTTTCTCTCCTGTATGAATCCTCATGTGTGTTATTAGAGATAATTTGTGTGAAAAGTCTTTTTGACATACTGAACAGTGATATGGTTTCTCTCCTGTATGAATCCTCATGTGTGTTATTAGATTTGATTTAAGTGAAAAATCTTTTTGACATTCTGAACAGTGATATGGTTTCTCTCCTGTATGAATCCTCATGTGTGTTATTATATCCATGTTTTGAGTAAAGTTTTTTTGACATACTGAACAGTGATATGGTTTCTCTCCTGCATGAATCCTCATGTGTTTTATTAGAGATAATTTGTGTGAAAAGTCTTTTTGACATACTGAACAGTGATATGGTTTCTCTCCTGTATGAATCCTCATGTGTGTTATTAGATTTGATTTAAGTGAAAAATCTTTTTGACATTCTGAACAGTGATATGGTTTCTCTCCTGTATGAATCCTCATGTGTGTTATTATATCCGATTTTCGTGAAAAGTCTTTTTGACACACTGAACAGTGATATGGTTTCTTTCCTGTATGAATCCTCATGTGTGTTATTAGATTTGATTTTCGAGTAAAGTTTTTTTGACATACTGAACAGTGATATGGTTTCTCTCCTGTATGAATCCTCATGTGTTTTATTAGAGATAATTTGTGTGAAAAGTCTTTTTGACATACTGAACAGTGATATGCATTCTCTCCTGTATGAATCCTCATGTGTGTTATTAGATTTGATTTAACTGAAAAATCTTTTTGACACATCTGAACAGTGATATGGTTTCTCTCCTGTATGAATCCTTGTGTGTGTGTTATTAGCCATAATTTATTTTTAAAGTCTTTCAGACACATTCTACAGTGATATGACTTTTCTCCTGAATGGTCACTTATATAAATTTTGATATTTTTGAAAGTAGTTTAGACAATGTATTTACTTTTTTTCTCTAAATGTTTTGTATGCTATTATGCGAGATGTTTTCATAATATAATTTTGAACATTCAACACTGATGACATTTTTCTTTTGAATAAATATTTGTACAGTTTTCTTGATTGTATAAACCTTTACAGCTATTTGATCCAAAAAGCAAGTATTATCTAATGAAATATTCTACATTTCATTAGTTAAGTCTTGTAGACAATTATTATTAGTATTTGTCTCCTTTATAAATTGTTGTGTTCTTTATAAATCTTAGTAATATATTTGATATATTTTAAATGCATGAGCTTTTATTTATTACTAAAGCAAATATTGTTAAGAGATGCCAAAAACACTTGGACTGTCGGATACATAAATAATTCAAGTAACTACATAGCAATCAGTATAGAGTAACCAGAATAGAGCACACAGGCTTATAGTGTTAACTCTGTTGTCAAAAGATGGCACTCAATATCAGATAAGCAATTGGAATAATCTAATTAACTTTTGTAGGAATATAAAGTAATTTAATTACTTGTCAAAGACACAAGAGAATGGAAAAAAGTTACAATATGTAAACCACTGGTATTATTCATAAATAGTAAGATAATATTGTACTTATTATATTATAAAATGTGCTAGACATAAAATATACTGTACAATATTTCCTGTGAATCAGCAAGTGTAAAAGCAAACATACAAATCTACGTCTCCACATGCATTCACCAGCAGGAAAGTTAGTGTCCGTGTATAACTTTGTAAACATTACAAACAAATCCTGTGGCAATTTTTTTTTTTAAGATTTAGCAAAATGTCTTTGCATAGAAAAACTAAATATATTATAAATTTATTTATAATTATACTGATTTATCATACTGTACATATAGCAACAGCAGAGAGGGATGGTTTATTATAAATACAGCCACAGTATTAAGATGTTTCACTACAGAACCTTATTACAAATATGACCACAGAATTTGGGATGTTTAATTATAAACATAACCACAGAACTGATGGATGTCTTATTATAAATATAACCACAGCACAAGAGTCAGGTACAGTGGACCCTCATGTGGTTTGTCATTTGCAAACATATATGTATGTGATTTTTACAAGAACTTACTGATCCAATGTACCATGCACATTGTTATTTTTAAATCCCCTATACATTAATGTAAATATGTAAATAAATAAATAAATTCTGAGCATTAAGAACACTGATATATTATCTTATTTGGAGAGCCTTTTGAGCTTAAGAGCAAATTACCTAAGAAAAAATTCATAATTACTATAGAGTATAAAGATTATTTATTTTAAATGCTTTCTCAACATTTACAATGGCTCACATAGGAGAAACAGTATGTAATGTTTTAAAACTTAAAATATATATTAAACTTTTTTATATTAGAACCTGATAATAAAAATAATTAATTTGAAAATCTTAAAATGTTTTCTTGCCAAACAATAGTATTAAAAACAATACTGTACCACATACACAATGAACTAATAAATACTGAGATTTTAAAATTAATGATACACCAAATTTAATTTAAATACACATTTCCTTTGTTACCATAGTGCATGAGATGTTAATAATGCATGACATATTGATAATACATGTAGTCATTCACATGAGTGTGCTGAAGACAGTCTTACCCATCTACATGTAGTATTTCTTACACCATAATGTGTTTCATAATACTGCTGACAACATGTATGCAGTATATCTGACACTGTGTGTGGATGCTGACACTGCAGGTATTATTCAATACCACTGGGTCCTGACACTGCAGGTATTATTCAATGCCACTGGTTTCTGGCACTGCAGGTATTATTCTTCTGGTGACCGTAGGAGCTGTGAAAGAAAGGATTGAGATTACCAAGTCGTTTTAAGTCAACAAATACCAAATACAGAATCTTTTAAAGCTAGTAAAGATTTCCCAAATAGGATTTTTTTTTAATAATTCCAATACTATAATGGTTCTTTCTCCAAATAAAACAAAGATATACAGTATAGGTAAAATATATCAGCCAGCAGACTTCAAACAGGTACAAATCCCTGCGCACAGGAATCTTAGCAGATACAGTATATGGAAAATGGCAAACATAATTCCAATCTACAAAAATGGTATCCAAAAAGACCCTCTAAATTATAAACCCATATCATTAACAAGTAAGGTAGTTAAAACATTAGAAAAAAATAGCTAACACCAAATGGGTTGATCCATTAACACAACAATGGGTAGAACACCTGGAGAATACAATAATGACATCATAATGGACAGACGGTATGGTTTTCGAACAGGAAGATCCTGTGTAACAAATCTACTTAGTTTTTATGAATCACAGAGATTCTACAGGAAAGAGATGGTTGGCCAACTGTCTATCTGGACCTAAAAGACCAGCATTGATGTAATGAAATGCCATCTTCTGGGTGAGACTAGAGGCTCCCTGGAGCTATCCGGGCTGATATGAGTGAATTAGACCGTGGCATCAGCCAAGTGAATGGAGTTCTTAGGCCTAACAGGGACCACAAACCAGAGCCTAGGCCCCCCTCAGAGAGGCACGAGGAGCAATGGCCTATAGAAAGCCTTGTGAGGTTGGAAGCATTCTATGTCTGCCATCGACCAAGACAGGCACCAAAGAAAGGTAGGTACCCCAAAGCAAACCCTATCTGATTAAAAAAAACAGCGTTGAATGTAATGAAACGCCATTTTCTGGGTGAGTCCCGGAGGCTCCCCGGAGCTATCCATGGCTGATATGGATACCCTAACTATTCTGCATCAGTCGATGTGGGTGGCGTTCTAGGCCTACCGGGGACCATGAGCCAGAACCTGGCCCCCCTCAGAGGCATGGGGAGCAATGGCCCATAGAATTGCACATGTGATTTGGAGCATTCTACATCTGCCATCGACCGGGACAGGCACCCAGAAAGGTAAGCGCCACAAAACAAACCCTTATTCTGGTTAACAACAAAAATCGACAAACGAGTGGACAGAACTCCCCCAGAAAAAATAAACTAACAAGCATGACGTCACACGAGCCTCGCCGCCGCATGTCTGCGCAACTCCCCCCTCCCGGGAGGGGGAAGGGGGAGCCCCAGACCCCCCGCGCCGGTGATCCCTGCCCCAGTTCTGAGGCTGGATATCAAAACCGCGAAAAAAACGCCGACCGAAGGGCAGGAGGGTGCCGGGAAGCCTCTGGGACTCGCCCAGAAAATGGTGTTTCATTACATTCAACGCTGGTTTTCTGGGGGGCGCTTCTATGGCTCCCCGGAGCTTATTCACCAAAGACTACCTAAGAAAACAAGGGGACATACCCGGGAGGCGGTCGGTGAACCACACCTCAACACGAAGTTGAGACAACCCAAGGACCCCTCCGGAAAGCAGCAGGCACATCATTCGCCAGAAAAACGGAGAACAGCTGCAGACGAAGAGAGCCGGTCGGCCGAGCGGACAGCACGCAGGACTTGTGATCCTGTGGTCCTGGGTTCGATCCCAGGCGCCGGCGAGAAACAATGGGCAGAGTTTCTTTCACCCTATGCCCCTGTTACCTAGCAGTAAAATAGGTACCTGGGTGTTAGTCAGCTGTCACGGGCTGCTTCCTGGGGGTGGAGGCCTGGTCGAGGACCGGGCCGCAGGGACACTAAAAAGCCCCGAAATCATCTCAAGATAACCTCAAGAAGATAACCTATGACCACGACCACAGGAGCCAAAAACCACTGCGCCTGAGAAGAGCATGAAGCTCTGCCACACGACCCCCAGAGGCCAATGCCAACATAAAAAGAGAGCCGAGGCAAAACAAACCTGAACCGAAGGAGCCACAACAACCAAGGAGAAGAAAAACAGGAGAGCACCCGGTCCAAAGACCAGAATGGTACAGGCAGTGCATGAGCAGGCCGGAGGTGAAACAATGCATGAGACAGCCTGCGAAACGGCACAGAAGGAACATCGATACCGAAAGCTAGCAGCAGAAACCAAGGTGCCAGACCCAGGAACGGTCCCAAGTGCCTCTACATCCTCCGCAAGCCAATCCTATGACAGCCCCAGGAGGGAAAAGAAAATGCAGGACCAAAACCAAAATGCCACAAGCATGCAAGTCCACCGCCACAAGTGCAGCCGACAGGGAAGGAACCCGCATAAGGAGCCGCCCCGCACCAACATCCCGCAGAAGGGCAGGAGTGAAAAGACTCATTAAGAGGAGCAAAATCGCCCCCAGGAAAACAAGTAGCGCCGAGACAGCGCTAAGAGAAGAGATATGAACAAAAGAACAAGGCCAAACACCCAGAAACTGCCTGGAATAGAACCCACAAGCCCTAGAAAAGACCGGAGGGAAGCTCAACCGAATGACGACAAACGTACCAGAAAACAGGAAGGAGCAAAACCGTCCCGAACCTTCGAGAACAAAAAGAAGCACACACAAAGGACGAAGGCACAAAAAACCCATCACACCCGAGACCAAAAGTCATGCAGAAACCCCAAGAAGAGGGGGACATGACAGAAGAAGGCCCGTCCCGGAAAAAAGGGGCGAAGACCGTAGAAAAGCACCCACCGACAGGACGGAAGAAATGGGCACAATGGACAAGGAAACCGAGCCCAGGGAGGGGCCGACGCCCACAAAGCACGTGCGGAAAGGGGGGAACAGAAAAACCCCACACCACAAAACTGCAAGCCCCGCCCAGAGGGGTAGAAATACCCCGGCGGGGACCAACGGGGCCTGAGGCCCCTCACGTTAGCCCCGCCCCCCCCCCCAGCCCCAGGAACCCACCCTGCAGGCCCTGGGGCCGAGCTGTCCCCCCTAAGCCCCAGCGTCAAGAAAAACCCCGGGGCAGCCGTGAAAAACACTAAGGAAGGAAGCCCACTAGGCTCTGGAACTTGAACCAAAATCGGAGGATAGGAGAGGGGCGAGACAAAGACCCCAAGCTCATCCCCAGCCAGCTCAACGAGGCGAGGACAACGAGGACAGGACAGAGAATCCAAGGAACATGGAAAAACCAGGCCCGGCACAGCAAGACCGGCAAGGAAGGAGGGCCCCAGAAGGAGCACGGAAGGGCCGAACAAAATGCCACAACCAACCCCGACACGCAGCTGCAGTACCAAAACCGCAGCAGAACGTCACCACACTCCCCGAGGAAGCGACAGAGAAGATAAAGATAAATCGGAACATGAGTGGCACACAAGGGGACACAGGCGGAAACCGAGCACCCAACTGAGCCACAGGGACGGTAGAAGAAACGTGTGCAGTGGAACAGGCAATCGAAGGAACACATTAGGCAGCCCAACTAGGGCTGTCCCCATACACAGCCCCAAGAGCAGAAATGAGAGCGCCCATGAAGCACAGAATCCGCTCGACAGGCGAACGACAGGGGAGAGGCGGAACCAAAGAGCCAGAACCCAATCCTGCAAGCACAAGGAGGCGAGCACAAAACACCCTCCACACAGGAAAACGTACCACCGAACAGGCACCCCCACTGTTGCACCATGGAACAAGGTGGAGGCGGGGCCCCGAACTCCAGCAATGTTAGACAAGCATAGGAGAGGGGCAGGAGCCGTCTCAGAAGGGCCAAGAGGCCACCCGCAGACACCCGTGAACCGAGGAAGGAATCAGGTGGAGAGAACAAGAGCTGCCCTGTATGGGCTAATAGCCCTGCAGTAGGCACCTCGGGTGGTACGGTCCACGTTCTCAAGTATGTATGTACACTCATTCCTACTTCCAAAAACAAAAACAGCGCCAGGACGAAGGAGACGCCATACTGCACCAACCCACCTGCAGAACATAGGCTCTGAAGGGCCATGATGCAAGCCTATGAGTCCGTAGCCGCCGGAGGCGGCCAGGGCGCCCATGCTGGAGAGGAGGAGGGGAGCAGCGAAGGAGGCTCCCCACCCTAGAATGCAGGGAAAAAACCTTGTGACTTCCCCACAGCGGCACTCCAGAACACCCCCAAAGCAACGGGGCACGGATTGGATTAAGAAAAGAGCGAGAGGCGAAGCCCCCTGAGAGAAATGGATGCAGAACAACACGTGTGCACACCGCCTGGAGCCAAAACAAACTCCCACGGCGCATGCGCAGGACGCGAAAGAAAAGTAGCCCAACAAGGCGAGAAGTAGCCCAATCGGCGACAAGCAGCCCAACCGGCGGCAAGGAGCCCAAACCGGCGGCAAGGAGCCCAAACCGGCGGCAAGGAGCCCAAACCGGCGGCAAGGAGCCCAAACCGGCGGCAAGGAGCCCAAACCGGCGGCAAGGAGCCCAAACCGGCGGCAAGGAGCCCAAACCGGCGACAAGGAGCCCAAACCGCTACAAGAAGCCCAAACCGCTACAAGGAGCCCAAACCGGCGACAAGGAGCCCAAACCGGCGACAAGGAGCCCAAACCGCTACAAGGAGCCCAAACCGCTACAAGGAGCCCAAACTGCTACAAAGGAGCACAAACCGCTACAAAGGAGCGCAAACAACTACAAGGAGCCCAAACCGCTACAAGGAGCCCAAACCGCTACAAGGAGCCCAAACTGCTACAAAGGAGCGCAAACCACTACAAAGGAGCGCAAACCGCTACAAAGGAGCCCAAACAGCTACAAGGAGCCCAAACAGCTACAAGGAGCCCAAACAGCTACAAGGAGCCCAAACAGCTACAAGGAACCCAAACAGCTACAAGGAACCCAAACAGCTACAAGGAACCAGTATGGAGGCAAATTCCGAGACACACAGGAGGTAAGCCGCAAAGGCCAACCGCACCACAGGCGAAGAGATGCGGGTAGCCGAAAACCTCCGGAAGACGGAACCGAAAAACCACAGAGACACAGAACCGACCCGGGGAGGAGCAGAACCCAAGCCCAAATCGTACGCAGAAGGGGGAAAGAAAACCCCACTCCTCGCAACAGTAAGCCCTGCTCAGGACGGAAATCCAGGCGGGGCGCAATGGAGCCCAAGGCCCCCCCCCCCTCCCCAACCCCAGGAGCCTCTACAACAGGCCCCAGGGCCGAGTCGCCCTCCAAAGCCCCGGCCCCACAAGAAAAAGCCGGGGCAGCCGAGAGAGCTGGAAGAGAAGGGGCCCACTGGTCAGACCCCGGAGCATCGGCCGGAGGAACAGACTCAAATGCCTCTGCAGCTACCCCGGACGGGGCAACCCCTGAAACTGCCCAAGTCTCAGAACCTCTAACCCCGCCCCGACCCCGAAGCCTGCAGATGCGTAGGGGCCGGAAGCAGGAGGGAGAAAAACAAGGAGGAGTGGAAGGAACCAAGGCCGAAGCGACCAAAACCCCCAAGTCTGGGTCCCTACACAAAGCGGGGCAGCATCGGGGCATCCAGGGAAGCAACAAACCCGAGCGCGTTGCAACAACCTACCTTGCAACGCGCGAGCTGCCTGCAGCCACGGGAATTCATCAGCAGACTGGGTGAATGGAGTCACGAACAAGCAACAAAGCTCGCAGGACTCATGGTCGAATGTGTCACCGACCCAACAGGCAGCATGACGGAGGCAAAAAACAAGGAGTCACCCTAAGACAAAGGGACAGAGCAACCCTCAACTCGCACAAAGCGAGAGGGGACGCAAGGGTCTCCACTATCGGACCCGAGAGCCCCCCGGGGGGGAGGGGGGGGGTTCCCAGGGCTCCTAGACTGGGTCTGCTAAGGGTTATCCAAGGCAGGGCACTGCCAACTGGCGCCCCAAACTACCAAGCAAACTGCTAAAGCTGAACCCACGGGACGTGTCCACCCGTGAGGGCGAAGCAGGGGGGTGCCACCACACAAACAAACCTAACATAAAGTGGGGGGGGGGAACACAAGGCAGACCCCCCTACCAGGCAAAAACAAATATAAAAGAAAAACCACACAAGTGGACAACGTACCCGGAGGGAACAGAGCCGGCCGCTGTCATAGGTGAAAACTAGCTACGCAGTACCCTGCGCCCCACCAGCGCTATAACTACCATGTACCCCAAGGTAAACAAGGGAGGAAAACCCCCAAACACTCGGGGCGGCTAAACGCCAAGCAGCAAAAAGCCAACAGAGGTAGACCCAAGGTGATTTGTGGAAGGCAACCCCAAGCCCCAAGGGTGGTACTTACAGGGCACTCAGGGAAGGTGACCTCAAGCACATGCAGGCCGAGTACCTGAGAATACTACTCCCAGCTCACACGACCACCGTAGGAGCAGCACTTCAAAGAAGTCACAGCACTGAGACAAGACCGAAGCTGGAGCCACACAACCGTACATTATTCCATCAGCCGAGGAATTGGGGCGGGGATCGCCGGCGCAGGGGTCTGGGGCTCCCCCTTCCCCCTCCCGGGGAGGGGGGAGTTGCGCAGACATGCGGCGCGGCTCGTGTGACGTCATGCTTGTTAGTTTGTTTTCCTGGGGGAGTTCTGTCCACTCGTTTGTCGATTTTTGCTGTTAACCAAAATAGGGGTTTGTTTTGTGGCGCTTACCTTTCTGGGTGCCTGTCCCGGTCGATGGCAGATACAGAATGCTCCAAATCACATGTGCAATTCTATGGGCCATTGCTCCCCATGCCTCTGAGGGGGGCCAGGTTCTGGCTCATGGTCCCCGGTAGGCCTAGAACGCCACCCACATCGACTGATGCAAAATAGTTAGAGTATCCATATCAGCCATGGATAGCTCCGGGGAGCCGTAGGGGCTCCCTCCAGAAATTGCTACTGAAAGCCAAACTGTTGAGAAGAACTCTCCAAGCTAAAAACGAACAAACGAGCATGATGTCACAACCATCTCCGTGCCACTGTCAGTGCAGCTCCCCACTTGTGCAGAAGGGGAAAGGGGGAGCTCCAGACCTCCCACACCGGCTATCACCCCCAAGTTCAGAGGCTGGATGTCAAAAACTGTGAAAAACCTCCGACCGGAGGAAGGGAGGGTTGCCGGGAAGACTCCGGGTCTAACCCAAAAAATGGTGGTTCATTACATTCAACGCTAGTTTTCTGGGGGAGCCCCTTTGGCTCCCTGGAGCTACTTAACCAAAGATAAAAACAAGAGGGACTTTCCCGGGAGGAGGTCGCCACTCGCTCCAGGGGCACCATCCAAGCGCCCGCTTCCAAGAGAAGCCGGACCTGGGACAAAGAAGTCATCCGAAAGCAGGAGCAATAGACCCAGAGGTTCAGATGGAACAAGTCCAGAATGTACCGCAAGTCCGCACAGTCTCGTTTCAGAACCGGAAACAGGCGGGAAACTGACCTGAGGGATGAGGACTTTTGTCCACACCCAAGCAAACCCACTCCAAGATGACCCAACAGAGAGAGAGAAAGCCTGCCCTGCCAGCTCCAAGCCCCCCGAAGAAGGAGGGGCCACCCAATGCCACTGCAAGCTGCATGAAGAGACCCGAAAAGCCGACAAATCGTGGGACCAGGCGTGAGCAAACTGCACGAACCTCTCCCCCCCCAATTGCCTCGTCAAAAGGATGACCAACGAAAGGGCCAAAGCCCCTTATGAAAAGCCGATAGATGAGCAGAGCAATTACCGCTCCAACCAGACGTCGTCGGCCCGGAAGGCTATTTTGACTCTGAAAATGGCACCACTGGCATACCACGACAAGAGGAACCTCGAGCCCTGGGGCATGACCCTTTTGGGAAGAAACCCCACGGGCCCCCCTAAGAACCAAAAAGTCCAACATGGGACGACAACTAGAAACCTCCGTTTGCAGAAACTGCACCACCGCATACTCTGCAAACAGAAAGGACAAAATGGGCATAGAAAACCTAAGAGCCAGAGCTCAAGCGGATTCTAAGGATTGAGCAAGCACCGCCTGATGGCACCCAAAACGAGAAGCAAAAAACAGAGACACTGCCTCCCTCAGGATCGGCACAAACAGCTTCAACAAGGCAGCCGATGCCCGCACCACTGCGACCAACGCACCAGAACTAGGAATCAGCAACCAACGCCTCCATGTCCTCCTTAAGCCAGTCCGAAGACAGCTTGAGAAGGGAAAAGAAACGCAAGACCGAAGCCTAATGGTCACGGATGAGTAAGTCCTCAGGAACCAGGGCAGCCGAAGGGAAGGGAACCTGCACGCGAAGCTACACAGGCCGACATCCCAAAGAAGGACAGGGATGAACAAACAAGCAGTGAAGCGTTCAATCTCGCCCCCCCCCCCCCCCGGGTAAATTTGAACAACTGTCAGGGCCTCTCGCCACTGAAGCATGTGGGACCGACAGAATGTATGCCATACCGCCATTGAAAATACAGGCTATTTTGCCAAAGAGGACGACTCAGGAACCTCGTAACGCACCCAGTAAGGAAAGGAAAAACCAATCACAAATGAGGCAGGATCCATTATCGAGGCACAATCCAGGTCGCGCAAGAGATGGCCTCGAGCCACAATGGCCTCCTGCACCTAATGGAGCACGATGCGGGAAGCCGAAAACCTCCAGAAGTGAGGGACAGAAGTACCAGAGGGATCCCGGGGAGGTGATGATGCTATATCAAATTCGTATAGGGAGGGAGGGGATAAGAAAACCCCACCCCCCTGCAACAACAAGCCTCGCTCATAGGGTACCAACACCCAAGCGGGGTCAAATGGAGCCCAAGCCCCCTAATTCAACCCCCTCCCTTGCCTCGGGAACCTCCACATTAGGACCCAGGGCCGAGTCGTCCTGCAAACTCTGTGCCTCAAGAGATAAGGCAGAGTCCACCGGAAAAGTTGGAACAGGGCCCATTGGTCACACCCAGAAGCACCGGCTGGAGAAAAAGGCTCGAATGCCTCCGTCATCACACCAGAAGGAGCATCCCCTGAAACTGCCCGAATCTCACCACCAACTAAACCCTGCCCTGACTCTGAAACCCTTAAACACTTCAAAACTGGGTGCAGAGGGTCGAAGAACAGCAGGGGAAGGACAAGGGAGGCATGGACGAAACAAAGTTGAGGCGATAACAACCCCAAGTTCGAATCCCTATATGCAAAACTGGGCAGGCTCGGGGCATCCGGGTTAGTAACCAACCCAGCGCACTGCAGCAACCTAAAACATGCAAGCAACGCCGAAGCTGCCTGCACCCGAGTATTAAGATCAGTGGATTGGATGAACTGGAGTACAAGCAAGGAACACCACTCGCAGGACTCCGGGTCAAAGGTTTCACGGACCCAACAGGCAGCATGAGGGAGGCACAAATTGGTGATTGTCATCCTGAGACAAGGGGACAGAGCAACCCTCAAACTCACACGAAGTGAGATGGGACCCAGAGGATGCATCCATCGGACCACAGAGCCCTAAAGGGGGTTTCCAGGGCCCTTACATGCTCTGCTAAGGGAAGCCCAGGCAAGATACTGATAACTGGCACCCCAAACTATCCAGCAAACTACTAACAGTTGAACCCTCGGGAGGTGTACACTCACAGGGACCTAGTAGGACCACCAATTTATATAGAAGGGGTACCAACACCAAGGGGCAGACCCCCACCAGGCAGGAAACAAAAATAAAAGAAAACCCCTGCATGAGGGACAACGACCCGGTGAAAACTAGCTGCACAGTACCTTGTGCCCCTACCAGTGACAAAACAAGTGGTGCAAGAAACACCCCAGCTGACACCAAGGCAATTAAGCAATTACCGAGAAGCAAAAGATTCTACAGAGGCAGACCCCAAGCGACTTGTGGAAGATAACCCCAAGCCACAAGGGCAATACCTACTGGGCACCTAGGGAAAGGAACCCTAGGCATATGCAGCCCCGAGTACTTGTGAAATTACTCCTGGTTCACACACCACCACAAGGCACAGCACTGGAAATGACTTGAGCTCGATCAGGGCATTAGTCAATGGAGTTCAGCCTACCGGGGACCATGAACTAGAACCTGGCCCCCTCAGAGAGGTACAGGGAGGAATGGCCCTGGAAAACACCCCATAGTTGGGGGTTTTCCTTATCTGCCATCCAATGGGGTTAGGCACCCAGAAAAGTAGGCATAACAAAACAGACCCCACATGGTAAGAAAACTGCAACCAAAAACCGGAGAGGCAAAACACCCAACCAGTCCCAAGTTAACAAGGGAAACAAGCAAACATCACACTTTGCCGTCGCACCACTCGTAAGCACAGCCATCCCCTCCCCGAGAGGGTGATGGGGGAGCCCCGGACCCCTTGTGCCGGCTACCTAGCAATCCAGTTCGGAAGCTAAGCATCCAAACAATGCGAAAAAAAACATCGGCAGGAGGGAGGGAGGGAGGGTGACTGGGAGCCTCCAGGGATCACTGAGAACTTTTCGACCTCCAAAAGCACTGCGCCCGAATATTGACCCAAGAAATGGCAAACACGGCAGCCAAAGCAGCAAACTTCCTAACGTCATGGGCGTGCGGACAGATAGCAGGCTGGCTAGACTTAACCACCATGCTGTACGGCCATAATAAAGGACAATTCTGTGGTGAGCCGAAAATAAATTCTGCGCAAAAAATTATTTTCTCTTCTTATATTGTTAAATTGTAGCCTCTGATCACGGCAAAATAAAATTAAATATTGTATGTGACATACTATAGCCATGATGGAGCTGAGAAGTTGAGCAAATTATGGGCGCTGAGCGATAAAGCTCTCAGGGTCACTAGCAGACGCCACCTCACTCCCTCTTTCACCAACACCTCAGTCGGCAACATTCCTTCTCCCAACATACTCCTTTTGCTGTTATTACACTATATATACACACACATCATATACAGTGTAAGAATCTACATTTGTTTTCAACATAGCGAACCACTAAGCTGGTATGCTGAGTCCAGACAACAACAGGTTGCCACGCAGAATCAGTAGACGACGCTACCTCCCTCCCTCCCTCACCAAGATTACTCCTCCCACCATACTGCGAACAAGGCTAATTATCACCACAATCCTGCTATTATCAGAATCCTGGTCACTAAATCCTGTAAATTAATCATATTCCACAAGTTTATTCTGTTAAGGAACATGAAAATTCATTTCAACATTCTAAGATGGACCAAACAATGGTAGGGTGCTGTGGCTACCTGCATCGAAAAAATATTTTTATAAATTCCATTTTTTAACCGAAACGGATGTTATGTATATGTCTGTGTAGGGAATTTTTACTGCGATCACTGTCATACAAATTATAAAATGTTTCAACAAGTATAAACATGACAAACATCAAACGAACGAAAACAATGCGTTCGTTTCTGCCGCGAACGCATACTGAGCAACGTGGTTCTATATTTGGCGCTTCTCTTACACATGCTTTGTACAAATGTTATACATTTCATCTTATAGAAAATTTTATTGCAAACACATTGGTATAAAAAAGAAATACGTACATAGAAAAGTAGGGTCAGGAAACGTATAAATGTATAAACTTTCCAAGCATGATTGTGTTTTCGCCAGTGCGCTTGCGGCTAACTACTCTCCACTTCACACACTCTTGCGGGTGGGCAATTACCTATATTAAACATTCATATGCATATGTCCGTGTAGAGAATTTTATTGCGATTCCAATGATACCAAAATTAGCGATGTAGGACAACTGTAGGCTTCGCAACCATTAGGAGAGTGGAAACATTTTGTTGCTGTTTGGCGCTCTCGGCGAGTGATCTGCATACAGTAGTTTTTTATTTGGTGTTGATACTCCTTAAGCTTGGGCGGCATTTTATAGGCATGCTCTTATAGACAATTTCATTGCGAACACAGTGATACCAAATTTAAATACATGCGCCTTCAATTATTGTCAGGACAGTCAAAAGAGTGTACACTTTTTCGGTCTTACCGCGTAGGCGCGCGAAGTGCTGAAAGCATCTGGGGTATTGATTTTTTTTGAGCGCCGAGAGCGCGAAAGTGTTAAGTGGGGTTATGCAGGGATGTTCAGAGAACAGTTTTAAGATAAAGTGACTAAGAAAATATATTTAACAGAAATGTAAGTTTGATATGAAAAGCTGAACTAGTTACATTTGAGTGTGTTATTTAATGCTTGTAGATGTATTAGAGAACAACATTGATGAATGAAGGTGACTGAGAATAACTTTTGATGACTCTGAGAATGACTTTTGAGGACATGAGTAGTATTTAGAGGTCTTTAAGATTAACTTTTGTTGGCGCTGAGAATAACTTTTGATGAACGAAGGCGAGTTAAATAATAACTTTGATGAACAAAGATGTCTTAGAAAACAACTTTGATGAACGAAGGTGACTTAGAGATTACCTTTGATGACTATGAGAATAACCTTGATGGCTCTGAGATTAACTTTGATGACTGAGAATAACTTTTGATTTCTCTGAGAATAATTTTTGAGGACGAGAGTTGTATTTTGACATCTTTGAGTGTGTCTTATGAGTGTGTCCTTGATTGTGTGATTGATGTGTTTGAGTGTCATTGGTGCCTTTGAGTGCATTATTAATGTCTTTTGATGTATCAAAGAGTAACTTTGGTGTCCCAAAGAGTGTCTTTGATGTCTCGAAGAGTGTCCTTGACTATTTTTTCTTACTTAATGACACAAAACTTTAGTTAAGAACAGTGTTGAAAGATTCCCTTTAACTATTTTTATACTCTAAGAAGTATACTGGACGACTATTGTCACTAATGCAATGGATGTGGACGCTTGTGGGCCTGCTATCGAAACTGACGAAGAGGCCACAGACTTTGATGCGACAGCCCATATTGAAACCTTCCGGTTATCTTGAGGTTATCTTGAGATGATTTCGGGGCTTTTTTTTTTTTTAGTGTCCCCGCGGCCCGGTCTTCTACCAGGCCTCCACCCCCAGGAAGCAGCCCGTGACAGTTGACTAACACCCAGGTACCTATTTTACTGCTAGGTAACAGGGGCATAGGGTGAAAGAAACTCTGCCCATTGTTTCTTGCCGGCGCCTGGGATCGAACCCAGGACCACAGGATCACAAGTCCAGCGTGCTGTCCGCTCGGCCGACCGGCTCGGCTCCGACCTTGATGAACACATCTACGCCAATGTCTTGAGTCGATGATATTTTGTGTAAGGTGTGCTTTAATATATTGAGTGTCATACTGCTGCCCTGCAGACATATGGTAATGTACGGTATTTGTCTCGTATCTATGAGAAGGTGCCCTATTTTCAGATACGCCATTTCGCATGTCCTTCAACCGATTATTTCCTAAGATGACAAAAAGGCAGAGACTTATTTATGTAAATAAAACTTGTACAAATGTTGAGTTATTTTTTCTTTTTTATATCCATAAATTGGTATAAATAAGCTCGTATTTTCTTGAACAGTATTTTTTTTGTGGGGGGGGGGGAACACATACTGAAAGCAACCCGTTCTCGCAAATTCGTAAAGTCAATATTGACTTATTAACTACGTGCATAGGTGATATACTAAACATAATAGATACCCTTAAAAAGATTCATAGAAAACACCGACCTTACCTAACCTTGTTAGTATCTTAAGATAAGCATCTTATTGCTTCGTAATTACAATTATTACTTAACCTATACCTATTATAGGTTAGGTAATAATTGTAATTACGAAGCAATAAGATGCTTATCTTAAGATACTAACAAGGTTAGGTAAGGTCAGTGTTTTCTATGAATCTTTTTAAGGGTATCTATTATGTTAAGTATGTCACCTATGCACATATTTAATAAGTCAATATTGACTTATTAAATTTGCGAGAACGGGTTGACTGAAAGAGGTCATAATGCTCATAAGAACATAACATTCTTCCCACAGTCACTGGCGACTTGCCGGCTGGATTGATTGCAATTGTTTAGTTACTGCCCAAAATAGTTGGTTTTTTGGGTGGGGGGGGGGGACACTGCCTCATTTAGTGAAATTTGCTATGTCTAATAGCTTGGACGTTGGGAACTGAACAAGAGGTCTGCATGAAGGTTGCTCAACATCCCGCGCGAATATGGACATAAATAGAATCTCTCTCTTTCTCTTTCTGAGGTAAAGAAACTTTTGAGAACTAGTACTCAAAGGTCAAAAAGAATAAAATCTTTATAATTAGAGGAGCAACTAAGATACTGCATTATTCAGAGAAATTTGCTATGTCCAATAGCTCGGACGTGGGGAACTGAACGAGGGCCTGCATGAAGGTTGCTCAACATCCCATCTGAATGAGGAAACATGTGGGAGAAAGGTGAGACAGCTTTTCTCTCTTTGTGATGAAAAAAAAACTTTAACAATTGGTGCTCTAAGTATTGAAAATCTTAATAACTTCATAGCAATTGAAAGTCTTATAAAATAATATATATTTAGAAGTAAATCCATGTCTATGTTAATATATATTAATTAAAAAGTTAGTTGTAATTTCATTGCCAAAGCCATCCAAACCTGGCTCATTAAAATAATTTTTTTTATGAAATTTCCTAAATATTTATGCAATATTTATTATGAAACTATCATAATACATAAAGGCACTTCATTTTCATACAAATTATTTATCAAGTAAGAACATAAGAACATAAGAACAAAAGCAACTGCAGAAGGCCTATTGGCCCATACGAGGCAGCTCCTATCTATAACCACCCAATCCCTCTCATATACATGTCCAACCCATGCCCGAAACAATCGAGGGACCCCACCTCCACCACGTTACACGGCAATTGGCTCCACAAATCAACAACCCCGCTACCGAACCAGTATCCACCCAAGTCTTTCTTAAATCTAAATTTATCCAATTTATACCCATTGTTTCGTGTTCTGTTTTGTGTTGATACTTTTAATATCCTATTAATATCCCCTTTTTTGTGTCCATTAAATTAATCCAGTTGTAAACCTCTATCATGTCACCCCTAACTCTTCGCCTTTCCAGTGAATGCAATTTAAGCTTTGTTAATCATAAGAACATAAGAACAAAGGTAACTGCAGAAGGCCTATTGGCCCATACGAGGCAGCTCCTATCTATAACCCCCCAATCCCACTCATATACTTGTCCAACCCGCGCTTGAAACAATCGAGGGACCCCACATCCACCACGTTACACAGCAATTGGTCCCACAAATCAACAACCCTATTACTGATCCAGTATTTACCCAAGTCTTTCCTAAATATAAACTTATCCAATTTATACCCATTGTTTCGTGTTCTGTCTTGTTTTGATATTTTTAATACCCTATTTATATCCCCCCCCCCTGTTATGTCCATTCATCCACTTGTAAACCTCTATCATGTCACCCCTAACTCTTCGCCTTTCCAGTGAATGCAACTTAAGCTTTGTTAATCTTTCTTTATATGAAAGATTTCTAATTTGGGGAATTAACTTAGTCATCCTACGTTGGACACGTTCAAGTGAATTTATATCCATTCTATAATATGGCGACCAAAACTGAATTGCATAATCTAAATGGGGCCTAACCAGAGCAAGATATAGCTTAAGAACCACACCAGCTGTCTTGTTACTAACGCTTCGATTAATAAATCCCAGTGTCCTATTCGCCTTATTACGAACATTCATGTATTGATCCTTTTGTTTTAAATTCTTACTAATCATAACTCCCAGATCCCTTTCGCAATCCGACTTCGCAATCTCAACACCATCTAGCTCGTATCTTGTAACTCTATCATCATTACCTAGCCTCAGAACTTTACATTTATCAGCATTAAACTGCATTTGCCAATCCTTTGACCATTTCAAAACCCTATCTAGATCAACTTGAAGTGATAGCGAGTCCTCCTCCAAATTAATTTCCCTACCGATTTTCGTATCATCGGCAAATTTGCAAAAGTTGCTACTCAAACCTGAATCTAAATCATTTATATATATTTTAAACAACAGAGGTCCCAGGACAGAGCCCTGAGGTACTCCACTAACAACATTATCCCACTCTGACTTAACCCCATTTATACTCTGTTTCCTTTGGAATAGCCATGCTCTAATCCAACTTAATATAGCACCCCCAATACCATGAGCTTCGATTTTTTTAATTAGTCTTTCATGTGGCACTGTATCAAAAGCTTTGCTAAAGTCAAGGTACACAACATCACAATCCTTACCACTATCAACTGCCTCAACTATGCTGGAATAAAAAGTTAGCAAATTTGTTAAACATGAACGGCCATTTGTAAAACCATATTGTGACTCATTTATTAATTTATGTTTTTCAAGATGGAGACGAATAGTATTTGCAATTATTGTTTCAAGTAACTTTCCCACAATAGACGTTAGGCTAATTGGCCGATAGTTTGACGCAAGTGATCTATCTCCTTTCTTAAAAATTGGTACCACATTAGCTACCTTCCATGACTGGCACTCTGCCTGACTCTATTGATTTATTAAATATGGTAGACAGTGGCTCGGAAAGCTCCTCTTTGCATTCTTTAAGCACCCTGGCAAACACTTCATCCGGCCCTGGGGATTTGTTTGGTTTTAGTTTTTCTAATTGTTTAACCCTTAAAGTGCGCATCACTTCATATGAAGTGTAAATCGTTTTACCAGTCAACTGCGCTTCACTTCATATGAAGTGTATGGGTACCACGCACGATTTGAATGGCCCGCGGTGTAGCTGGGGGTCCCATACGCTGCCCAGGGGCTCTAGTAAACAGCGGCCATTTTGAAAAAAAATCCCGCTCACGATCCGAAGGCATGGGAGGCCTCAGTTTAGCGAGAGTCACCATGGCGAGCGCACGGTCAAACGCCTCACGGGCACGCACCACTCAGTCCCTCACCCCAGAGCAAATAGCCCACGAATTATTCTCTGAAGGTGAAGAAAGTGTGTTTGACGATTCAGACAACGATGAGGATTATACACAGTTGTCGGGTGATAGTAGCAGCAGCAGTGAAAGTGAGAATGACCGCCATGCCATGGCGAGGCCTATACGCTCATCGATGCCTCCTCGCCCAGTTTCTACCCCAATTCTACCACGACCTCACAGTTCCTGTGGATATTTTCTGTTTGAGGGTGACGAGTCAGAGGGAGGTGACTCCTTTTCTGGGTTTAGTGACTCAGATCAAAGTTTTATTGAGCCTGTTGCTGGTACCAGTGGTGTAACTGGGCGAGAAATTGTCGCGTCAGCAGCATCTTGCCCAGCCAAGCGCCACCGCATGGCACCACATGAGGGACCAAGACCCTCGTGTTCACGTGCATCCACCTCACGTGCACCCACCTCACGTGCACGTAGCCGCCGTGCTTCTCGCAGACGGTATTCAGCTCCTGGTCGCCGGTATGCATCGCTTCCTCGCCGTCCTTCCTCTGCATCTCGCAGGACGCCTGGTATACTTGAGTGGAGTGATGTTGATGATTTTATTCCTAATATTCCTCACTTTGATGATAAAGATGTAGGGATTACAAACCTTTTCCCTAATCAAGGTGAGGACATGGCTGAGATGGAATATTTTACAGCATTCTATGATGAACCACTCATGGAATACATTGTACACCAAACGAACCTGCATGCTGCTTACCTGATTGAGAGGGAAATCACAGAATTTTCACGACTGCAGCGTTGGAAAAATACCACAGTGACGGAAATGTATGTGTTTTTGGCACTCTGTTTGTTGATGAAGCACTGTCACAAACATGCAATAAATGACTATTGGAGCAAGGACAAGACAATACCAACACCTTTATTCGGGAAATATATGTCACGAGACAGGTTTCAGATACTCCTCAGGTGTCTACATTTTGGAAGTGTTCAGGACCGAACACCTGATGATAGACTGTGGCGAGTGAGGCACTACATAAACGATGTTATTGGAAAATTCAGAGATTTTTACGTACCAGCACAGAAGCTGGTGGTTGATGAATCTCTCATACTTTTCAAGGGACGTGTTCCATTCAAACAGTACATTCCCTCAAAACGAAACCGATTTGGCCTGAAATTTTTTGTTCTTTGTGATTGTGAGACAGGATACGTGTTACACATGATTCTGTACTCGGCTAGTGATGTAGACATTCCCGGTAACGACGAACATGGATTCTCGGGGAGTGTAGTGAAGACCATCATGGCTCCGTGGATGAACAAGGGACACATTTTATACACAGATAATTACTATACAAGTCCCTTGCTAGCTCGGTTCTTGCTAGAAAATAGAACCGGATTGGTTGGTACAGTAAAGCCACAACGAAGGGAAATGCCTGTGTTTGACAACGACATTGCAGTTGGTGAGTGTCAGAGAAGGAAAAGTGATAACATTCTGTCAGTTCGGTGGAAAGACAAAAGAGAGGTGAACTTGTTGACAACAATTCATGATGGAACAATGGTGAACAGTGGGAAAGTGAGCCATAAAACAAATGCACCACTATATAAGCCAGACTGTGTTTTAGACTATAATATCAACATGCGGTTGATTGATAAATCAGACATGATGATTGGCACTGCAGAGTGTGTGCGGAAGACATGTAGGTGGACGAAAAAAGTGTTCTTCCATCTTGTGGACATGAGCATGCTGAACTGTTTCAACATGTACCTTGTGAGAACTGGACGTAAGCCCACTTTCCGTGACTTTGTATTTGATGCTGCAATACAGTTATTAGGAAAGTTTGCAAATGATGTCCCAGGTATTCAGCGGCCCATCATAAACCCACTGTTGCAGCATGCTGGTACTCCACGCCTCGCTCACACTGAAGGCTTCCTAGCACACAAACTTAAGTATTTGCCCCCTGGTGTGAAGCGTGCAATAGCCCAACGTGATTGCTTGGTGTGTAAAACAACGACACGTAGAGACAAGAAACGGAAGCTTGTGCAAACATGGTGTGAAATGTGTGGTATCCCATTATGTGCTGTCGACTGCTTCAATGACTACCACAGTCTAGAAATCTTCTAAGTGTGCTTCAAAGTGTGTATAGCGTGTGCGAGTGTGTAAATATGTAAACATATAAGCAGATAGCGTGTGCGTGTGTGTAAATATATACAAATATAAGCAGAACATACAATATAATAGACTGTAATAACATATTATATTGCCGTAATTGAAAACATTTGTGTGCGCCTGTGTATACTCAAATATGCAACAATTATTGATACAAAATATGTTCAAACAGTATTTGAAACACAATTAGTGAAAAAAATTAGATAAAATGCGCTTAGACATTGTAAATAAATAACGCGAAAATATATTTGTGGCAACTCTGGCTGTTTGAGGACCGCGCGCAACACCTCCCGGGCGTGTACTGCATGAGCGAACATGCAGATTGTGACGTCATCACAGAGCTTCTCGGCTCTATTGCAACAAAAGTAAGTACAATAGAATTTTTTTTTTATTTTTCCCGTGATCAGTGAACAGAACTTAACAGATTAGCAAAAAAAAAAAAAAATTTTTTTTTTTTTCAAAATGACATGCGCCTGTGCGGATGGCAGGATATTAGACCCCGAGCATGTTAAGGGTTAATTACATCCTCCCTGGTAACTACTAAATTAGTCAACCTGTTCTCATCCCCACCCACATAGACTTCTTCGGCTGAAGGCATATTGTTAAGTTCTTTAGTAAATACAGATATAAAATATTTGTCAAAAATACTACTCATCTCCTTGTCATTATCCGTTATTTGACCTGTCTCAGATTTTAATGGACCTATCCTTTCCCTAGTCTTAGTTCGATATAACTGAAAAAAACCTTTAGGATTTGACTTTGCTTGCTCTGCTATGCGAACTTCAAAGTTTCTTTTTGCTTTCCTAATCTCTTTTTTAACATTTCTAACCAGTTGTATGAATTCCTGTTCTAAACTGACTTCCCCATTTTTAATCCTTTTGTACCAAGCTCTCTTTTACCTATAAGGTTCTTTAACCCCCTAACTGCGTTGCCTCCAAATGTGACACCCCCGCAGTGCGCAGGAAATAAATTCTCTGGAAAAAATTCTTTTTTCTTTTTAAAGTGTCAAAAACCCTTCCCTGAGTATGGGTATGTAAAAAAAAAATTCAAAATTGTACTTACTTTGGCTGCTATGGGGTCCGAAAGTTGGGGCGTGACGTCATCATTCCCCGTGCGCCCGTGGCGTAAGCTCTCGGAGGCGGTGGGGCGCTCGAGTTGCCGCGAATATATTTTCTTTCATTTATTGCGCACATTTCCAAATACATTTACATTGTTTTTATGTACCAATCCAATGTATAATGAACACGTACACTATAATATCGCAGTACAACATCCGTACTGTCCGTAGACACTGTGTTACGTGCATCGCAAACAAGTTCACTTATCCTGCACAATTTCCAATGTATCATGCCAAATAAATTTATATTTACACTTTATATACACACTGTACAGTATCACACACTATATACACACACCATAAACACACTCAGTACTCCGCGAGTGTGTGATATGCTGCGAAACAGCCAACGGGGCAGAGTGGCACCTTGCACTCCACGCACCAGGTGCTGATACATCTTCGTTTCTGTTCTCTGCGGGTAGTGTTCCTGCATACTATACACGCACGTTTACCCTTCTCCCGTGATGCTGTGCCTGGCATATACTCGAGCATATGTACTCCGAAGTTCTCATTACCCCTCAATCTGTCTGGAGCTGCATGTGGCATTGTTGCTTGCACTCCGTGCGGTACAACAGAACCCTCCTTGCCATACTTTACTAGCAGCTGTGACACAACACCAGCACTGAATGTACATATAGACGGTCTCCTGCCAGATTTTACAAAGTACTGTCTCCAGTCGATCATCTGGACTATATGGGAAGGACCCCCAGCCGGATTATCACATTTTTCGGATAATGGTACTTTTTCACCTACGAGTCCAAAAGTGACCATTTCCAACTATTTTTATACTACAAACAACATAATTTGAATTGCCTTGCCACATACAATTATTAAATATTCAACTAGAAACCTCAACTTACCTTGTTGGTGTTCGTCTTCTTGATTGATGCCACACATCTTGAAGTTAAAAATTCTTAACAATTTACGTAACCTATACTAACACAACACTAAAATTAACACTTAAAATTACTGTACTAAGCTAAGTTAGTTTTGACTGCCAGCTGCTGAAGCCTCACTGGTTGAGGGCATTTGGGTTGCCTGTGAGGCCTCACTTGTTGAAGGTGCTTGCTTGCACCTCACTTGTTGAAGCGCTTGCATGCCCTCACTTGTTGAAGCGCTTGGCTTGCCTGTGACGCCTCACTTGTTAAAGGCGCTTGCTTGCGCCTCACTTGTTGAAAGCGCTTGGCTTGCCTGTGGCGCCTCACTTGTTGAAAGCGCTTGGCTTGCCTATAATGCCTCACTTGTTGAAGGCGCTTGGCTGCCTGTGACGCCTCACTGTTTGAACAACACGTAACTTGTCTTTAATTGCTAGGACAATCTTCTTCCTCTTAACACTTCCAGAACGATTGATGCTGCTACCAGACATATTCTTGGCCAAAAATGTTCAAAATTACTATGAAAATTAAGAAAGTTATTTAAAAAAATATTTCACTAATGGCGCAACACTGTGAGGCCGCACTGGTTGAGGCGTATAACTGTGACTTGTCTTTAATTGTTAGGACAACTTTCTTCCTCTTAACACCTCCAGAACGATTGATGCTGCTACCAGACATAGTCTTGGCCAAAAATGTTCAGTTACTATGAAAATAAAAAAGTTATTTAAAAAAATATTTCACTAATGGCGCAGCACTCTGTATAACACGAGGGACGGACGCACATGGGTTGACCAGTGTTGGACAGGTCCACTTGGGGCAGCCATAACGCATTATGTAGGCCGCCAGGAGGAAAAAAATTCACAATATTTTTTAAGGAAACTTCAGCCTGTGCACAATGCTTTTAGGAAACTTATTTATTTGTTATTACATAATTACTAGTAGTTATTTTATTTGTTTTTGGCTATGATTAATTGTTCTAAAATTAATGGTAATTCCTGTACCCAGGTAGTCCCTCCTGACGCACCCCTCCCACCCTCCCAACACCACCCACCCACCCCACCCCCACCTACACCATGCGCCTCGAGTCTCGGGCAGACGGGATTAATACCGTATGGCCTGCCTCATGTTTTCATATACGGACAAAGGCACGATTATCTGGGGGACTGACCGGATAGTGTAATTTCTGCAGAAAACCTGCTTTAATCCGGTCCCTGTGGCTATTTTGGCCGGATATTGTGATAACTTTATCCGTTCACGATTTTGGCCGTATAAGGGCGTTTTTCGGATGTTCGAATCCCGGATAATTGAGGGGTTACAGTACATATTGAAGCAGTTGAGCACTGCAACATCCATGAGGTGGAAGAAGAACTTTTTAGTCCACTTCACAGACTTGCGCACGCACTCCACTCCACCAAGCATCATGTCACACTTATCGACGAGGCGCATGTTCACGTTATAGTCTATGACACAGTCTGGCTTATACACGGTGTTGCGTGTCTGAAAGTGGACTTTCCCACTGTCCAACATGGCACCGGTGTGAATCGTAGTCAGCATATTCACCTCGCGTCTGTCCTTCCACCGCACTGACAGCGTATTGTCACACTTGCGCAGCTGGCACTCACCCACGGCTATAGCTATACCGAACACTGGCATTTCCTTCCTGTGGCTCTTCACAGTGCCACATACGCCGGTGTTGTGGGCAAGGAGGTATCTGGTCAATAAGGGGCTGGTGTAATAGTTGTCGGTGTACAGTACATGCCCCTTGTTCAGCAACGGTTCCATCAGGGTTTTTACAACACTGCCAGAGAACCCGTGTTCATCTTGAGCCGGTATGTCGACGTCTGTACCAGAATATAATATGTCCAAGACAATACCAGTCTCACAGTCGCATAGCACAAAAAACTTCAGTCAAAATCGGTGCCGCTTTGATGGAATGTACTGCTTGAATGCCAGTCGCCCCTTGAACAGTACAAGCGACTCGTCAATAACCACATTCTGTCCTGGTACAAAATAATCCCTGAACTTCCCTCTCATGTCACTGAACATCTTCCGTACTTTCCACAGTCTGTCGTGTCTGTCCTCATTTGCATTATTCTCGAAATGCAGGCACCTGAGAATCAAGAGAAACCTATCACGCGACATGTACCGGTTGAACACAGGCGATGGAACAAGGCTGTCTTTGCTCCAATAATCCTGGATGACAGCTTTCTCAGAGTGCTTCATCATCATACAGAGTGCCAGAAACACGTACATTTCGTCGATTGTCGTGTCCTTCCATCGTGTGAGCCGTGAGGCAGGTAAAATGCCTTCGTCTATGAGGCTGTGAGCGAACCTGTTTGTCTCAGTCACAAGATGCGTCATGAATACATTGTCAAAATATGCCTGAAAATATTACATGTCTGCCATATCATCACCAGTATATGGGAATAATGGTGTAACACCAAAATCGCTATCATCAAATGTTGGTATTTGAGGGACAAATGTGGTGCAATCCTCCCACACAAGTACACCAGAGGGTTTGGTGTTGGCGCCAACACCACCACGAGCACCAAAACTACGGCTACGTCGTCTGCTGCTTCTGCTGGAGCTGCGTGAGGGTATGCTAGGCGCCGAGGCAGATTTACGTACTGTAGACCTACCACGAATAAATGATGTTGAGGGGCCACTGTCGTTGTCCACATGCTGTGAGGCACGCTGCTGCCTGCCGCGGCGTGTTGCTGAGGTAGCAAAACCCCGCCTGGTAACACCACCACTGCTCGTACTCGGGTCGTCCACACTACTCGTATCGGAGTCAATGTCACTGAAGCCCGAGAAAGATTCGTCACATGTACTATCACTGAATAAACTACTAGCGTCTGGGGACATACATGATGGTGGTGATGATAACGGTGTTGACCCAGGGCGGCGAGGCAAGCCGGGCGAGGCACGAGTACCCCACACACTCGCCACATCTTCCAATTCTGTCTCTTCCTCACTCGTATCAGATCTCCGAGTTAGGTCTTTATCTGGATCATAGTCCAGGTCATCATCCAGAGCACCGTCATCATACAAAATATCGCGTATTTCCTCCTCAGAGAGTCGTTTTCCATGACCGCAGGTCACCGTGGAGCGGGAGCTCGTAGAGGATGCGTCAGACATGGTTGCTGCCATGAAACTGAGGCTCCCCACGGCCGCAGGGCATGCTGGGATTTTTTTTTTAAGATGCCAGACGATCACTGGGGCCCCCACCCACCTATACCATATCCGCGTCACCGCGCGCTAGTTTTGAATGGAACGTGAAAAATCAAAATACCTGGAGGCGCGTTGCGCAAACCAGATGTGAGCCTGCAGGCGAGTTGCACAGTTTAAGGGTTAAATTATTTGTTATCCACTTTGGGTCATTAGTATTCGATCTATTCAATTTGTATGGTATACTACGTTCCTGTGCTTTGTTTAGAATATTCTTAAATAAGTTATATATTAAATCCACATCGAAATCCCCTTTTACGTCACTTATCGCTGGGTTCATGTCTTGCTCCAAGACCGGCCCACACCCCATACCCAAGACTTTCCAATCTATTTTACCCAAAAAATTTCTTAGGCTATTAAAATCAGCTTTTCGAAAATCTGGCACTTTAGCAGAATTTTCTCCTACAGGTCTATTCCATTCTATGCTAAATCTGATTACTTTGTGATCACTGTTCCCTAGCTCACTCCCTATTTCGATGTCATTAATTTGTGTTTCCCTGTTAGTTAGCACTAAATCTAAAATATTATTTTCCCGCGTTGGTTCCTTAATGTGTTGCGTAAGAAAGCAATCGTCAATTAATTTTAGAAAATCTTCTGCTTCACTATTCCCTGTTTTGTTCACCCAGTTTATTCCACTAAAATTAAAGTCATCCATGACATAAATACTGTTAGGTCTAGATGCTCTAGATATTTCATCCCATAGATGCTTTGCTTCCATTCTGTCTAAATTTGGTGGCCTATATATAACTCCTATTATAATATTATTTGCTTTTTCGTTTAATTCTATCCAAATAGTTTCTGTGTGTGGCTCAGTTTTGATTCCCTCTCTGAGACTACATTTCAAATTGTCCCTAACATATATGGCTACTCCCCCTCCTTGTCTAATATATCTATCTGTGTGAAATAGTTTAAATCCATTTATTTGATATTCAGCTAATAGTTCTCTATTTTCTACATTCATCCACGTTTCGGTAAGTGCAATAATATCTATTTTTTTCTGTGCAGACAAGAGCATTTAATTCGTTAATTTTATTTCTTAGACTTCTACTGTTAGTGTAATATACCCTAAGTGAATTGTTATTATGAGGCCCTTTTCTTTCCCTGATCATTTTGCCAATTCTTTTCTCCCACGAACACATACTTTTATTACCTCCTTCCTCCAAATCAATTCCCATACCACTATCTACTAACAGTTTAAACCCAAACAAACACCTCTAACCACTGGTTCCAACGAGTTCGCAACAGCAACAACCCCAGCACTCGATAGATGCCCCCCATCACGAGCATACATTTCATTTCTTCCATAGAAGTGTTCCCAGTTGTCTATGAAAGATATTGCATTTGATTTGCAATATCTTTCCAGCCGGCAATTGACACAAAATGCCCTCGACATCCATTCATTTCCCACTACCTTTCTTGGAAGAATGCCACATATGATCGGGATTCCTCCCTTGCTCCTAATTCAATGGCTGTCCTGAATCTCTGTATTAGTTCCTCACTCCTAACTCGGAATATTATTATATATCCCAAGTTAGGAGATAAATATAATGCCATTGCGAAACTCTTTCTATCTGATAAATACAGTTTTGCGAAAAAAAAATGTCAACTTATGTATGTGTAAATGGGGATGTGGGGTCCTTCTGGAAGACTGTGGGATTTGTTTGGGGGCAGGGATGCGAGAGGCGAGTGATCAGAGTTCTGGGGGCGCGAGTTCATCCCTGATGATTTTTCCCAGCCATATTTTACAAAGATCCCAGTGCGATGGGAATATTAGATGAACTTAAAGCTAGTTGTTAGTTAGAGTGGTTAGCCCTGCTTACTAACTCTTGGTAACCCTTCTTACGAACTTCTGCCAGCCCTGCTTACTGACTCATGCTGGCCTTCTTACTAAATCTTGCCAGCCCTGCTTACCAACTCTTGCCAGCCCTGCTTACCAACTCTTGCCAGCCCTGCTTACTGTAACACCCAGGACCTCCCCCCCCCCCCTTTAGAGTTCACACCCAGGGAAGCCTTCTCCAAGAGGTCAGCCCAGATGACCTCCGGTTTATCTTGTATATTGATTAAAAATTCCTGGGTTAGTCTTAGTCAGCATAGTTTCAAGTATGTAATATTTCATGCAAGGAAATTAGACTCCAGATTCTTATGTGTAAACATCCCTGGATCTCCCCCTTTTGGCCAGGTCAGAGGTCAGCCACACACATAGTTATAATAACTCCTCTCTTGAAGAGTGTAGGGTGAATGTCAAACAAGCTTTTTGAAATATTTCTTGAGTGTTTGTACACTCTTGGTGGGTAGCAACAGCAGATCTCCCTCTTCCCCTGTGGGGGGTTGTATATAGAGGGCCTGTAGGAACATAGGAAAGGCAGAGTGCGGGACACCGGGATCGAGAGCGGGTCTGTGAAGAACATCTCAGCCCGGGAGAGACAGAGGTCTTAAGGTAATGTGTGTGATCTCTGAGGTTTTGTTCCATGTCCAAATTTCTTAACTTTTTGCCAGCGTTAGAGTAGCATTTATAAGTGGTGATTGACATAATTTTGGTCTCAATAAACTCATTAAATTTCCCGTGTCAATTGTTGAATCCTCTTAGCCTTTTGGATATAGTGGCTGACAACCGTTTACATAATTAATGACAGTCATAGAAAGTACTCTCCAAGTCAAGCAATGTTTCTTGCCTCGTTGCTTGATATAGTTTCAATGGTCAAAGGCAGATGGTGGCAGCGTATTTCATCCTGTGTTAGCATCTCCTTGTTGGCAGTGTACTTTGTAGTCCCGGTGTAACCATCATATGTCAGCCCATAAGTGTTACCAAGTGCAACCAATGGGGAAGTGTTACTCAGGATAGTTTAGTGTTCCATTATAGTGGTGTTCCATTATAGTGGTACATTTTAGGGTGGTGTTACAATTAAAGCGGTGTTACAATGGTGCTAGCAGTGGTCCAATAAATTGTGGGTGTGTTCACACTTTATTGGAGTCCTGCGCGCCGGCGGCTGCTCAGTTGGCCACGTAGTTGTTTGTTAGTTTAGGCGGGCTCGCGATTTCGTTGCTCGGAGCCACACGTATTTTAAGTGTTATGATTAGTGCGACATACGGGAAACTAGAGAAAGTTTGGGGTATGCGCGTCGCTCTGAAATCTATGGACAGAAATTAGTTCTCGTTTTTCTTCATAGCTTCCAGAGGTGTACAACCCAGTTATAGGTTGTACAGCAATCTGTTCGGCAGGTTGTCTGGGAAATTATCAGTGGAGGACGCTTACTGATATATTTCTGAGGTACATGGAGTTGCCTCGAGTTCTAGATCTTAACGATAAGGCCGCAGACGGTGCTTCGTCACCTAGAGTGTAGCTGAGTTATCATCATAGAGGGGGTCATGTTGGCAGCGAGACTGACCTCAAACATTCTGGTCGTGAATTGTGTCTTAGGAAGGACGGCTGCTAGTGTTGGATGTTTTTCCCCAAGGGCGGGTCAGACGTAGTTAGCAGGCGTAGCTTACCGAGGAACAATCGTAGTTTTAATCACCACGAGAGTAGTCTTACAATTAGTTAAGGGAATTCATAATTAATTATACTATAACTTTTTGTTTTATTATTTTACTCAGATTTTTTTATAAGTGTAAGGAATTTCAGTGTCGATAAGGTTGTATGTGCACCTGCCGTCTCTTGTGTGCACATATGTGTACATGTGTTTCTCATGCGACGATCTGAGAGATTGTTTATACTAAGTTATCAACACCTGTTTCATCTGGGGCGCGCGGTCATAACTCTCGTCCACTCAGGAAGGGTACTGTCCTATGTCCCTTCATCTTTCTGCAGACGCTCCGCGCGGTGTATATTGTGTTTACAGCGAGTGTGCGTTTGTTGTGATTTACTTTTTAATGTTCATTCGTTACATAGAACATTGTGTTAAATTTTTAGGTTAATATGACGCTCGGTGACAAAGTTACAGATATTGTGTTATTTTGTGGAACTCTATCTTTATTGGCAATTTGTTTGATTTTATATATCCACTCAGATGTTATCAGAATGGAAGGGGTTCAAAATAGGGTTGCAATCCCCCTCTATTACTTCTCAGTTCCTGCCCCAAATTCCCTACACCTACCCCACCCAGTTCCCTCCCACCCTACCCGCCCATGTTCCCTCCACCCACTCTGCTCCACGTCCTCCCACCGTCCCCACTCAAGGTCACTCCACCCACACCTTGCTTGTTCAGCCCCTCCCCTCTCAGTATTGTCCCACTCCATCCGTCCACCCTCACCCTCCTTCCCCTCAGTTTCCACCCCTCCCGCCCCACTCCGAGTCGGTGTCACTCATCCACGTGCCCTCCACTCTCCCTCCACTTCCACCCTCCCCTCCCTGCGCCCAGTCCCTCAACCCCCCACTAGCCCTCCTTGCCTCCCTCATACCTCCTGCCATACCCTCCCCCTCAGACATTCCCCACCCCCACCCTGCTTCCCCCGCCCATCCCCCCAGTGTTGCCTCCCCGGGGGTAGTTTGTACTTGTGGTAAAATTTCTTACACATTAAGTAGTATTAGTAAGGAGAAGTGTTGGACCTGTCATGGAAAAGGTCATTTTAGGAAAGCGTGTACGAGTGTTCGGCTTAAGGAAGTGCCGTCACTAGATTACTTTAAGGATGGTCGCCCTACTTTTGAAGTCAAAGTTGAGGGTGAGAGTTTGATTGCTTTCCTGGACACCGGTAGCCAAGCAACACTCATTAAGAGTTCAGCCTTCAGCAAATTCAATCATGCACGGCTTAAATGTAGTAGTAAGCAGCTCTCAGCAGTTAATGGGGGACAGATTGACATCTTGGGTCAGGCCACAATTAATTTTGAAATAGGTCATGATGAGTCGTACCCTCACACTTGTACAGTGGTTCAGAATCTTGCTTATCCGGGTGATATCTTGATTGGCATGGATTTCTTACACAGGTTTTCATATTCTCTGTCTGCTAAGAAAGGGGCGAGACATTGCCGGTTGAAATTAGGAACTGTATCCTATCCGGTGACATTGACTGACCATCCCCCGGTTGTAGCTTCCATCCAGCGGAAGCAGAAACATCATGCCAATTACGCGAAATTTTTGTTTCAGTCTCCTCCAGACAATAATAAGAAGTGTATTTTACATGCTTTTGACAAGCAGACTTGCCCACCACGATCATTTAGGTTCCTTAGGGTGGCCGTGGGTCGTCATATCCAGCCTGGTACTACCCTTCTGGTGGCCGGCAGGTTTGATAAACTATTAATTCCCCACCACTTAATTGTTGTCCTGGACAAAGGTGCTCTCATACCTGTAGTCAATCTCTCACACAAGACCTACCGCTTCAGAGTGGGTGATCGAGTGTCTCAGGGTATTATCTTAGAGGAGACATCGATCTTTCAATCAGATCCATCGGAAACTATTACGGACACTAAGCAATGTGGCGCTCTTAATGTTAGAGACACTAGTAAGACTGCGGAGCACGGCACAACGGTGCTCACGCCACCTTGCGATACCAACAATTTGAATAAATTAATATCAGCACTAGACTTACAGACATTCCACAGTTAGAGAGGAAACGGGTGCGGGAAGTTTTGCGGATGTTCCCCAAATTATTTGCAACGGACGACGATCAAATTGGGTTGTTAGACAGAATTGAGCACACCATTCCAACAGGTGATCACGAGCCCGTGTATACGAGACAGTGGAGGCTCCCGGAACAGGCTAAGAAAACTATCAGAGAGGAGTGTCAGAAGATGTTAAGACAGGGAGTTATAGAACCAAGTACTTCACCATGGTTGTCTCCTGTGGTGCTGGTGCGCAAACCGGATGGTAGTTACCGGTTTTGCGTCGACTATCGGAAGGTTAATGAAATAACAAAGGGGGACGTGTACCCCTTACCTCGGATTCAGGAAATTATAGATCAGTTCGCGGCAGCCAAGTATTTCTCCACTCTGGATGCGAAGTCAGCATATTGGGCTATTCCAGTTGCAGTTAAGGACCGTGAGAAAACAGCATTCTCTGATGGGGTTCACCAGTTTCAGTTTAAGAGCATGCCTTTTGGGCTCAAGACAGCCCCTTCCTCATTTCAGAGGGCTATTAACTACATCCTCAGCCCTGTGCTAGGTAGGCATTCATTAGCATACCTGGATGACGTGGTTATCTATTCCAGGTCATTTGATGAGCACCTGAGGGACTTGACTGAGACACTGTCATTGTCAGACAAGGCAGGCTTCAAATTGAATATCCAAAAATGCACCCTGGCATCTCAGAAATTCAAATTTCTGGGGTTCCAGGTGAGCACAGATGGCATCCGCCCTGACCCAGACTCATGCCGCGCCATTGCTGAGATGCCCAGGCCTAGGTCCGCAAGGGATGTGCGCCGGTTTCTGGGAGCAGCCGGATACTTCCGCCGCCATATTGAGGGATTTGCTAGTATAACAGCGCCTTTAACTGACCTTGTAAAGAAGAATGCTAAATTTATGTGGACCTTAGAACACGATGAGGCTTATACTAGGCTCAAAAGTATAATTGAATATTGAAATAATTGAATATTTGGAGGGTGGTAAATACCCTATGAAGAAAGGTAACTTTCCCCTGCAGCATTTTGACCTGCAGAAGGGTGTCCTATATTATGTTAACGACATGAAAGATCGTGCGGTTTACCAGTTAGTCATCCCCGACGTGTTAAGATCATCAGCCGTGAAACTCGCGCATGCATCTAAGATCGCTGGTCACCCTGGGGTCTTTAAGACCTATATGAGAGCTAAAACTTTATTCTATTTTCCTAGGATGTTATCTTATATCACTAAGTTTGTCAGATCGTGTCCGAATTGTCAAAGGAGAAAAGGTACCCCTAAGGTACAGGCGCCACTACAAGAGTTCCCTGACATTTTTGAGCCTTTAGATCGAGTGGGAGCGGATTTGATTTTTTTTTTTTTTTTTTGAGATATATACAAGAGTTGTTACATTCTTGTACAGCCACTAGTACGCGTAGCGTTTCGGGCAAGTCCTTAATCCTATGGTCCCTGGAATACGATCCCCTGCCGCGAAGAATCGTTTTTTCATCCAAGTACACATTTTACTGTTGCATTAAACAGAGGCTACAGTTAAGGAATTGCGCCCAGTAAATCCTCCCCGGCCAGGATACGAACCCATGACATAGCGCTCGCGGAACGCCAGGCGAGTGTCTTACCACTACACCACGGAGACTGCAAATTGATTTGATTGATTTACATAGTAGTCATTCTGGTAATCGCTACGTGTTGGTGCTAGTGGACCATCTGTCCCGGTTCACTACCTTGGTTGCTCTTCCTCGTAAGGACGCGCAGACTGTTGCAGACGCTTTCTTAAGTAAATTTGTCACTGTGTTTGGACCACCTAAAGTATTAGTATCTGACAGAGGTCAAGAGTTCGTTGGTAACACTTTTAAAGAGGTTTGTAAAATTTTAGAAACTACAACAGCCCTCACGACTGCTTACCATCCGCAAGCAAACGGTATGACTGAAAGAACCAATCGTATAATTAAGGATATGCTAGCAATTCTTGCAGAGAAAGATGCTGCCACCTGGGATGAACAACTCCCCTATGTTCAACTAGCCTTGAACACTGCCATTCATCAGTCAATTAACACACAACCATTGCTGCTTTTTACGGGGCGCTCATGTAACTTCCCATCAGGTCTGCTTAACAGACACGTGGTTGTGTACGGTGAGGATTATCCTTCAGAAATCCTCTCTAAAATGAGAAATGCTTGGAGGATTGCTGCTGAGGCTTCTAAGACAGCGAGGAGCCGGTATGCGCACTATTATGATAAGAAGGTTCAACCGTTGACACTTAGAGAAGGAAGCTTGGTTATGAGGTTAAATGAAAATGCGCCTGCCAATCAAAGTAGGAAGCTAGCACCTAGATGGCGTGGACCATATAGAGTAATTAAGAAGCTTGGACCAGCTAATTTTCTGATCAGGGGAATCTTTGATGACCAGGGTGACACAACTAATCATGTCAACAAATTAAAGTGTTACGTTGCCAGGGAGGAACTGGAACTGCCTTCAGCGATTCCCATTCCTGACCCTTGTGAGTTGACTGACCCAGCTGGGCTTGTCCAGGATGGGGAGGAGGACCTTCTGTCAACTCTCATTGGTACCCAGGGTCAGCCTTGTCACCCTATGTTAACGAGGTCACGGGCGAGGCAGGGAGAGTTTCAGTAAACTGTCTCGTCCCTTAGTAGTTGTTTGTTTTAGCAGAGTTTTTAAACTGGCAATTGTTTTGAGATTTTGTCATGGAATGTATTCAGAGAACATGCCTTACCTACCCTTGGGCTGTACCCTGTCACCAAAGCCCAGGGGAGAGTCCTTGCTTCCGCCAGTCGGAGTGTTATCCTGTCTTCCCCAGGTCTGCTTGTCCACACCGCTCTGTCCCCGGTACCAGCTACTCGTGAACCAACATTGAGGCCAGAGGGGTCACCCCCTCTGGTACAGTGGAGAGGGGGTTACGTTACACCCCACCCCCTCCCAACACTCCCGGTAACCCCACCACTCGGTTACCTGGGACGGTGATAATGACACCATTCACCCAGCCGACACCTCCCACCACACGAGGTTGTCCAAGCCAGAGTTCCTGCCAGCAGAGCACAGCTGTCCAGATGTCAACGTACCATGGTGGGCCCCAGTCTTGCAGTTCATCATCAGAGGCACCCACCTGCCTGCTGCGACACACCGTGCAGGCACACCAGAAGTGGAGGCGCGAGGTCAACAAGCGGGTATGCCAGCAGCAGTCACCTACCACTTCCCCCTCGACCTTGGGGATGCCACATCACTGACTCCACCAAGATGCGCAACGAGGCGGTCACATTCCAACGGCACCTCCCTACTGAGTGTGCTTGACTCGCCAATAGGGTGCACGTTTCGCACCATCGGCCCAAGGTCAGGCACATTAGGGCATGCGCGATAAGGCGTACCGGCTCAGTAGAATGTGACACAAGCAACGCCTGTGTAGTGATGGGCCCCAGGAGCTGAAGTCGGGATCCACCTGGCCTGCCGCCACGCCACCCACGCCCCAACACCTGCACCTGCTTACTTCTGTTGCAAGACATCGTCGACGTCACACTCTCTGCCCTGCTGTCACGACTCCTGCTATGTAGCTGCTGTCACTCATCATCGACCGTCAGCTTCAAGCAGCTGGATGTGAGATGTGCCTCCATACATCTCTCCTAACACCGTTCACTTGTGACCGGCCAAGTCCCCGGCCGCTGTCACTTGCCGCTGCTCTTCACACCACCACCTTCGAGCAGTTTGATAGCTTGACGAGGAGTCTGTTACCAGTAGACTCGCTCTGTCACCAGACGTACCCCCAGAGCTGTTACAAGAAGATCTCAGGGTATATGCAGGCATCATCGACGGGCAGACGCTGGACCAACATCAGGTCTTCTACATCAGGTCTCCAACATCGTCACCAACATCACGTCACCAACATCACGTCTCCAACATCACGTCTCCAACATCACGTCACCAACATCAGGTCTCCAACATCAGGCCACCTCGCGAGAGTATAACGGATGCACGATAGAAAACGCGTATATAAACACGAACATTAATGTGTCAAGATTTACGAATGATGGTTCAGAGAAATGACTATTATTAACGGTGTCAAATAGTTCTGTCTAATCGGGTTAAAAGTGTAACATTTATGGGGATGTAAAGTAACTAGGCCTAGAAAAAGTGGTCATAGACAGTGTTCTTAGCTAGATGACTTCGGTCTCTAGCACAAACTTTTCTTGAAATTTATTTTGTTTCATGTATGTATCTATTTTATTTTGTTTCATGTATGTATCTATGAGATAAGTCTGTCCTGGTGATGAGTGTCCAGGTTCCCTATTTGTTACCAGTGTATGGGTACATACTTTTTTTTATATTTGCATGTCTTTTTATTTCATTAAAATGTTATAATGTTAAGTAATGTTCCTGTTGTGGTAAGAGGTAGTCTTACTATCAGAGTGTGCAGGGTGCATAGAGATTGACCCGGGCACTATTGTCTTGTGCGGTATATGGATTGGCCCACAAGTATTCTATTAACGTACGGTTCTATTGATGAGTCTTCATGTCTATTGTTGTATTTTTACCATGTTTTATAACTTGTATAACTCATATGTTTGGCTGTGGGTCATGAGGTACCCAGCAGATGTTTGGAATATGCTCACTTAGGTATAATGTTTCCTGTTATTTTTAATTAGTTAAATTTAAATGTTAGAGTAGGAATATTACTTATATATATATTTTTTTTCATGTTGCTGTTCATTTTTTTTGTATGTTTTGTTCTTTAGACCTTCTGAGGAAGACTTGCTAGCCTGCCTAGTGTGCAGGCAGGATATGTCATTGTTTCATAGTATTCGTTATTGCCATGTATTGTCACTCAGGGTTGTATTATGTAGCCTTGTGTTATTCCTTGTATTTTGACATTATATTATCTTTAGTTACTTGTAATTTTCCTGTTCCATTAGGAAATTTTTTTTTTTTTTTATGTCATGCTAGTTTTAAGGCGATTTTTTGTTTTGGTCTTCCAGCCTTCTGAGGGAGCCTTGCTGGACTGCTTTGGTGCAGTCGGGATTTGTTTTTTTCATTGATACTTTATTGTCATATTAGGATATCGGAATCGTATCATGTGTGACGGCATCATTGCTTGTACTTTTGCCAAGGTATTTTTTTTTGTACTTTTGTTTCTTTCATTGTACATGTATGTGTTGTTCTTACTGACGTGTAACTGTATAATGTACTTTGCATCATGTTAATTTAGTTAGCTTACTTTTATCATTATGTCACTGGCATTGTTTTTCTTTTAGGGTTAGTTGTGGTATTTTGGATGAGTTAGGATAAGACAAAATTGGGCTTAATTATCATACACCCGATTTTGTCTTAACTCCAGGGAAAGGGAGCTGTAACACCCAGGACCTCCCCCCCCCCTTTAGAGTTCACACCCAGGGAAGCCTTCTCCAAGAGGTCAGCCCAGATGACCTCCGGTTTATCTTGTATATTGATTAAAAATTCCTGGGTTAGTCTTAGCATAGTTTCAAGTACATGTATGTAATATTTCATGCAAGGAAATTAGACTCCAGATTCTTATGTGTAAACATCCCTGGATCTCCCCCTTTTGGCCAGGTCAGAGGTCAGCCACACACATAGTTAATAACTCCTCTCTTGAAGAGTGTAGGGTGAATGTCAAACAAGCTTTTTGAAATATTTCTTGAGTGTTTGTACACTCTTGGTGGGTAGCAACAGCAGATCTCCCCCTTCCCCTGTGGGGGGTTGTATATAGAGGGCCTGTAGGAACATAGGAAAGGCAGAGTGCGGGACACCGGGATCGAGAGCGGGTCTGTGAAGAACATCTCAGCCCGGGAGAGACAGAGGTCTTAAGGTAATGTGTGTGATCTCTGAGGTTTTGTTCCATGTCCAAATTTCTTAACTTTTTGCCAGTGTTAGAGTAGCATTTATAAGTGGTGATTGACATAATTTTGGTCTCAATAAACTCATTAAATTTCCCGTCTGTGTCTAGAGTAGCATTTATAAGTGGTGATTGACATAATTTTGGTCTCAATAAACTCACTAAATTTCCCGTCTGTGTCAATTGTTGAATCCTCTTAGCCTTTTGGATATAGTGGCTGACAACCGTTTACATAATTAATGACAGTCATAGAAAGTACTCTCCAAGTCAAGCAATGTTTCTTGCCTCGTTGCTTGATATAGTTTCAATGGTCAAAGGCAGATGGTGGCAGCGTATTTCATCCTGTGTTAGCATCTCCTTGTTGGCAGTGTACTTTGTAGTCCCGGTGTAACCATCATATGTCAGCCCATAAGTGTTACCAAGTGCAACCAACGGGGAAGTGTTACTCAGGATAGTTTAGTGTTCCATTATAGTGGTACATTTTAGGGTGGTGTTACAATTAAAGCGGTGTTACATTACCAACTCTTGCCAGCCCTGCTTACCAACTCTTGCCAGCCCTGCTTACCAACTCTTGCCAGCCCTGCTTACCAACTCTTGCCAGCCCTGCTTACCAACTCTTGCCAGCCCTGCTTACCAACTCTTGCCAGCCCTGCTTACCAACTCTTGCCAGCCCTGCTTACCAACTCTTGCCAGCCCTGCTTACCAACTCTTGCCAGCCCTGCTTACCAACTCTTGCCAGCCCTGCTTACCAACTCTTGCCAGCCCTGCTTACCAACTCTTGCCAGCCCTGCTTACCAACTCTTGCCAGCCCTGCTTACCAACTCTTGCCAGCCCTGCTTACCAACTCTTGCCAGCCCTGCTTACCAACTCTTGCCAGCCCTGCTTACCAACTCTTGCCAGCCCTGCTTACCAACTCATGCCAGGCCTGCTAACTCTTGCTAGCTCTTCTTACTAAGTCATGCTATCCCTGCTTACTACCTCATGCTATCCTTGCTTACTACCTCATGCTAGCCCTGCTTACTGATTCATGCTGGCCTTCTTACTAACTCATGCTAGCCCTTCTTACTAACTCTTGCTAGCCCTGCTTACTAACTCATTATTGAAGCAGATATTTTTCTCCCCTGATTCTATGTATGACTAACCACCCAGTGCTGGTTTGGAAGGCTTTTGGCATTTACAGTGAGATTGTGATAGTGTTTAAGTTTAACCCTTAACATGCTCGGGGTCTAATATCCTGCTATCCACACAGGCGCATGTCATTTTGAAAAAAAAAAAAATTTTTTTTTTTTGCTAATCTGTTAAGTTCTGTTCACTGATCACGGGAAAAATAAAAAAAAAATTCTATTGTACTTACTTTTGTTGCAATAGAGCCGAGAAGCTCTGCGATGACGTCACAATCTGCATGGTCGCTCATGCAGTACACGCCCGGGAGATGTTGCGCGCGGTCCTCAAACAGCCAGAGTTGCCACAAATATATTTTCGCGCTATTTATTTAAAATGTCTAAGCGCATTTTATCTAATTTTTTTTCACTAATTGTGTTTCAAATACTGTTTGAACATATTTTGTATCAATAATTGTTGCATATTTGAGTATACACAGGCGCACACAAATGTTTTCAATTACGGCAATATAATATGTCATTACAGTCTATTATATTATATGTTCTGCTTATATGTTTACATATTTACACACTCGCACACGCTATACACACTTTGAAGCACACTTAGAAGATTTCTAGACTGTGGTAGTCATTGAAGCAGTCGACAGCACATAATGGGATACCACACGTTTCACACCATGTTTGCACAAGCTTCCGTTTCTTGTCTCTACGTGTCGTTGTTTTACACACCAAGCAATCACGTTGGGCTATTGCACGCTTCACACCAGGTGGCAAATACTTAAGTATGTGTGCTAGGAAGCCTTCAGTGTGAGCGAGGCGTGGAGTACCAGCATGCTGCAACAGTGGGTTTATGATGGGCCGCTGAATACCTGGGACATCTTTTGCAAACTTTCCTAATAACTGTATTGCAGCATCAAATACAAAGTCACGGAAAGTGGGCTTACGTCCAGTTCTCACAAGGTACATGTTGAAACAGTTCAGCATGCTCATGTCCACAAGATGGAAGAACACTTTTTTCGTCCACCTACATGTCTTCCGCACACACTCTGCAGTGCCAATCATCATGTCTGATTTATCAATCAACCGCATGTTGATATTATAGTCTAAAACACAGTCTGGCTTATATAGTGGTGCGTTTGTTTTATGGCTCACTTTCCCACTGTTCACCATTGTTCCATCATGAATTGTTGTCAACAAGTTCACCTCTCTTTTGTCTTTCCACCGAACTGACAGAATGTTATCACTTTTCCTTCTCTGACACTCACCAACTGCAATGTCGTTGTCAAACACAGGCATTTCCCTTCGTTGTGGCTTTACTGTACCAACCAATCCGGTTCTATTTTCTAGCAAGAACCGAGCTAGCAAGGGACTTGTATAGTAATTATCTGTGTATAAAATGTGTCCCTTGTTCATCCACGGAGCCATGATGGTCTTCACTACACTCCCCGAGAATCCATGTTCGTCGTTACCGGGAATGTCTACATCACTAGCCGAGTACAGAATCATGTGTAACACGTATCCTGTCTCACAATCACAAAGAACAAAAAATTTCAGGCCAAATCGGTTTCGTTTTGAGGGAATGTACTGTTTGAATGGAACACGTCCCTTGAAAAGTATGAGAGATTCATCAACCACCAGCTTCTGTGCTGGTACGTAAAAATCTCTGAATTTTCCAATAACATCGTTCATGTAGTGCCTCACTCGCCACAGTCTATCATCAGGTGTTCGGTCCTGAACACTTCCAAAATGTAGACACCTGAGGAGTATCTGAAACCTGTCTCGTGACATATATTTCCCGAATAAAGGTGTTGGTATTGTCTTGTCCTTGCTCCAATAGTCATTTATTGCATGTTTGTGACAGTGCTTCATCAACAAACAGAGTGCCAAAAACACATACATTTCCGCCACTGTGGTATTTTTCCAACGCTGCAGTCGTGAAAATTCTGTGATTTCCCTCTCAATCAGGTAAGCAGCATGCAGGTTCGTTTGGTGTACAATGTATTCCATGAGTGGTTCATCATAGAATGCTGTAAAATATTCCATCTCAGCCATGTCCTCACCTTGATTAGGGAAAAGGTTTGTAATCCCTACATCTTTATCGTCAAAGTGAGGAATATTAGGAATAAAATCGTCACCATCACTCCACTCAAGTACACCAGGCGTCCTGCGAGATGCAGAGGAAAGACGGCGAGGAAGCGATGCATACCGGCGACCAGGAGCTGAATACCGTCTGCGAGAAGCACGGCGGCTACGTGCACGTGAGGTGGGTGCACGTGAACACGAGGGTCTTGGTGCCTCATGTGGTGCCATGCGGTGGCGCTTGGCTGGGCGAGATGCTGCTGACGCGACAATTTCTCGCCCAGTTACACCACTGGTACCAGCCACAGGCTCAATAAAACTTTGATCTGAGTCACTAAACCCAGAAAAGGAGTCACCTCCCTCTGACTCGTCACCCTCAAACAGAAAATATCCACAGGAACTGTGAGGTCGTGGTAGAATTGGGGTAGAAAATGGGCGAGGAGGCATGGGAGAGCGTATAGGCCTCGCCATGGCATGGCGGTCATTCTCACTTTCACTGCTGCTGCTACTATCTCCCGACAACTGTGTATAATCCTCATCGTTGTCTGAATCGTCAAACACACTTTCTTCACCTTCAGAGAATAATTCGTGGGCTATTTGCTCTGGGGTGAGGGACTGAGTGATGCGTGCTCGTGAGGCGTTTGACCGTGCGCTCGCCATGGTGACTCTCGCTAAACTGAGGCCTCCCATGCCATCGGAGCGTGAGCTGGATTTTTTTTCAAAATGGCCGCTGTTTACTAGAGCCCCTGGGCAGCGTATGGGACCCCCAGCTACACCGCGGGCCATTCAAATCGTGCGCGGTACCCATACACTTCATATGAAGTGAAGCGCAGTTGAACGATTGGTAAAACGATTTACACTTCATATGAAGTGATGCGCACTTTAAGGGTTAACCCCTTACACCGCACAAATCTATATATATATATATATATATATGTCGTACCTAGTAGCCAGAACGCACTACTCCGCTTACTATGCAAGGCCTGATTTGCCTAATAAGCCAAGTTTTCATGAATTAATTGTTTTTCGACAACCTAACCTACCTAACCTAACTTTTTCGGCTACCTAATCTAACCTAACCTATAAAGATAGGTTAGGTTAGGTAGGGTTGGTTAGGTTCGGTCATATATCTACGTTAATTTTAACTCCAATAAAAAAAATTGACCTCAATACATAATGAAATGGGTAGCTTTATCATTTCATAAGAAAAAAATTAGAGAAAATATATTAATTCAGGAAAACTTGGCTTATTAGGCAAATCGGGCCTTGCATAGTAGGCCGAGAAGTGCGTTCTGACTACTAGGTACGATATATATATATATATATATATATATATATATATATATATATATATATATATATATATATATACAGTGGTACCTCGCATAACGATTGCCCCAAAAGACGAATATTTTGGGTAACGAACGGCCTGATCGGCGTCAAATCGTCCCGTATGACGAACGCTGGTTTGAGTAACGTCAACACCACATGGTGGGGTCGCGCTGCTGCTTGCACATTCTTAGACGCCTCCGACGATGCACATAAATTATGTTGTTCTTGTTTAAAGATGCTAATGATGCTGGGATATAAAAGGGTGACTGCTGAGATGTTGCAAAGCATTGACGTTTTTGTAGGAAAAAAGAATTGAAATATCTGATATACAACAAATGTCAAAAAAGTTCGTTTGGTGTTCGGCAGGTAGGCTGCTCCATTATAACAATCTTTCTTTGTTTCAAATGTGTTCCATTTGTTTTTTATTTGTCATTTACGTCTCAATAATGGAGAAGCCTACCTTACATACACTGAATAAACCATTATGACATTTTCCTTTCTTCAAATGTGTTCAATATTTATTTTTCATTTGTCTTATAGCAAAAGGTTCGTTCGGTGGTCGGCAGGTAGGCTGCTCCATGTTTCTGACATACAAAAAACGTAAATAATAAAAAAAATGAAGAATTTTGAAAACCAGTACAAATGTCAAAAAGGTTCGTTCGGTGGTCTACAGGTCGACTGCTCCATGTTTCTTAAAAAAAAAAAAAAAACGAAAAATAAAAGAACTGTTGAAACAATTTGGAAAATGGACAAATGTCATAAAGGTTCGTTCAGTGTTTGTCGGGTAGGCTGCTCCATTATTGAGACGTAAGTGATAAATACAAAACAAATGGAACACATTTGAAACAAAGAAAGATTGTCATAATGGAGCAGCCTACCCAACAAACACTGAACGAACCTTTTGCTATAACGAATATGAAAGACAAGGGCTGCTGGCTGGGTTAGTAGTGCGTGAGCAACCATTTGTAGCACACGTGCCTCTGGCTCTCAAACACCTGTCCCACACGGTGTTGAAAGACTGTACTCAGTCAGTGCAATTCAGACCCTATTGTTTGAAGAACATAAGGGTCATAACATTGGTGAAGCTAGGCGCAATAAGGGCTTAACACAACGGTCGGATGCCTGTGATACAGCACCTATGAGGATAAAACAGCGAGCGTATCCAGGTGTAGCTCTGAGCCCCACCCTTGCCATCTCTAATGTATATAGATGATACATAGATGAATCGTTTTCTGCGTTCAGTGATGATGCATCTGATACAAGTAGCATAGATGAACAGTGTTAGCGGCTTCCATGGTGGAGGTGTTCATTGATATTTTTAAGAATACCTAAATCTTTTCCTGACTGATGGACACTCTTTGAGGCTAGCTGAATCTCTTCCTGACTGATGGACACTCTTTGAGGCTAGCTGAATCTCTTCCTGTGTGGGACCTTACAAAGCGATCTTTTCAAGACTACCTTACAAATTGAGCTTTTCCTATAATCGTTTCAATACTACTTTATGCTTTACAAGCTTGGCTACATACCACCTACAAGTACTAAAGCCAAGGGTGCACGCGAGTGCATTATTTGCAAGCACACAGAACGATGAAACAGGAAACAAAAATCTATCTGTAGCTGGTGCAAGGAGAGCAAAGTCGCGCTGTGTACCATGGACTACTTCGTTGACTATTATGCACCTCCAAAGTACTGAGTGTGTAATACAGTGTGTTACTGTGTAAATAGTATGTGAAACTGTACATATTGTAATATTAGTGAATTTTTACCACGTAATATTGTGACAATAAACATTTATTGTGGACACATTACTGACACATGTATCACAGTTTCATGGAAAATTATGAACATTCTACTGTATACATATTGTAAAGGTCACAAATATGCATCATATACGATAAAAGAAACAAATACAACCGCATTGGAAATGCATAGGAAAAATATTTGAAAATATATTTGTGGCAACACGCGGTGCTTGAATGGCCTGCGGGACCGTGTCTGGGAGCTTTACACACGGGCCACCAGCCCCTGATGACGTCACAGCGCACCTTGTCCACGCCCTCACAGCCAAAGTAAGTGGAATTTGGTAATTATCTTTACATAGACATGTTCAGGGACGGTAATTTATCATTTTACAAAGAAAAATTATATTTTGGGGAACATTTGATGTCATGCACACTAGGGAAATTTCACAATAAACACAGTGCATCACACTGGTTACATGGGAGACACTCGTTTTGTATGACGTCCGTTTCGCATGACGAACATGGAACGGATTAAATTCGTTATGCGAGGTACCACTGTATATATATATTAATATATATATATATTAATATATATATATATATATATTAATATATATATATATATATATTAATATATATATATATATATATTAATATATATATATATATATATTAATATATATATATTAATATATATATATATATATATATATGTTTCATTGAATATGACCGCATATTCTGTATTTATTATTTTCTGGTTTAGGGCTTCCATCCCTCTAACTATTTTCTTAGCATCAGGGCTCAATTGAAATAGGAGTTCTCCAAAACTCATTTTCGTACTTTTAAGGTGAAGAAAAGAAGTGATTTACTATAGAGTGTATTACACTTATTTGTATAATTTGCACGACGTTTCGAACCTCCATGGTTCATTCTCAAGTGAACAGATCTTACAATACTAGTTGATTTTATACCCGCATTAGGTCAGGTGATAATACAATGAAGGTGAAAACATGGGGGGATACATAAGGGATAAACATAGGGGCTGCAGAAGGCTTATTGGCCCATACGAGGCATCTCCTATCCAAACACAAAGATTAATCCAGTGTAATTGGCCTGTTATGTTGGACATTGTCTTCTGTGTTGGCATCGATATGTTCTTGTCTTGTCCTTACTCTCATGGTGGGTAGAGTAAATAGTTCCGTGATTTGGGTGTTCCTGGTAGGTCGCTCTATTCTTATGTGAATTGCCTCAAGAATTTGTAATCTTCTTGAATCTTGGGTTTTGTCTATTATGCAAGTATTCTTGTTCAACATTTCTCTTGTTAGAGTAATGTCATGGGCTTGTCTCATGTGATTCCTAGGGGCACCAGATTGAAGATGGCATGTCAAACGCCTCGTCAGCTTGGTCGACGTCATACCTATGTACTTACATTGAAGGTTACATCCTTCGTGGGGGCAAGTGTACATGTATACAACGCTTGACTGCTGTAGAGGGTTCTCCGTCGGCTTCGGGCTGTTTTTGATAAGGAGTTCGGAAGTCTTCTTGGTTTTGTAGAATATTATCAGGTTTATGTTTTGGTTAGGAGTAGTGCTTTTTACTCCTTTACGGATTATTTCTTTCATTATTCTTTCCTCTTTTATATGTTCACTGTGCATGGTTGATTTGTAATATAATTTTATTGGGGGTGTTGTGGTTTCTGTTCTAGGTTCTGAATTATACCAACGGTCCAAGTGTCATCTTATAGCAGCGTTTATTTCCGCGTTGCTATATCCGTTGTTCACCAATACCTGAGTTACTCTTTCAAACTCTCTACTCACGTTGCTCCATTCAGAGCAGTGGGTAAGCGCTCGACGAATATAAGCATTGAGAACACTGGCTTTGTATCTTTGGGGGCACTCACTTCTACCGTTCAGGCATAATCCTATGTTGGTGGGCTTGGTATATACGTTGGTGCTTAAAGAGGTTCCTGTTTTTGTTATTAGTACATCCAAGAATGGCAGACTGTTATTTTCACTATTTTCATGTGTAAATCGGAGTACTGACTCTCTCTCTAGGTGTCTTTTTAGGTCAATTAGTTCATCTGAGTCTTTTACTATTACGAATATGTCATCTACATAACGGCAGTATACAGTTGGTTTTTGTCTGCTACTGAAGACCCTATCTTCGATGGTTCCCATATAAAAATTAGCAAATAAAACTCCTAAGGGGGAGCCCATTGCTACTCCGTCTATTTGTAAATACATGTCTCCTTGTGGACTGATGAAAGGGGCTTCCTTTGTACATGCTTCGAGAAGACTTTTCAAGTGTGGCTCAGGTATGTCTAATTTGGGGGTGCTCTCGTCTCTGTATACTCTGTCCAGTATCATTCCTATGGTTGTGTCGACTGGGACGTTGGTAAAAAGGGATTCAACGTCCAGGGAAGCGATGATTCCATCGGGCTGGGTAGATTTGATCAATTCTAGGAAATCTGCTGATGATTGTAGACTAAACTTACTTGGAGTGTATGGAGTTAGGAATTCATTGAGTTTCTTTGCCAGGTGATAAGTTGGGGTTGGTATTTGGCTGATTATAGGGCGTAGTGGTGCCTCTTTAAGCACCAACGTAGTGGTGCCTCTTTAAGCACCAACGTATATACCAAGCCCACCAACATAGGATTATGCCTGAACGGTAGAAGTGAGTGCCCCCAAAGATACAAAGCCAGTGTTCTCAATGCTTATATTCGTCGAGCGCTTACCCACTGCTCTGAATGGAGCAACGTGAGTAGAGAGTTTGAAAGAGTAACTCAGGTATTGGTGAACAACGGATATAGCAACGCGGAAATAAACGCTGCTATAAGATGACACTTGGACCGTTGGTATAATTCAGAACCTAGAACAGAAACCACAACACCCCCAATAAAATTATATTACAAATCAACCATGCACAGTGAACATATAAAAGAGGAAAGAATAATGAAAGAAATAATCCGTAAAGGAGTAAAAAGCACTACTCCTAACCAAAACATAAACCTGATAATATTCTACAAAACCAAGAAGACTTCTGAACTCCTTATCAAAAACAGCCCGAAGCCGACGGAGAACCCTCTACAGCAGTCAAGCGTTGTATACATGTACACTTGCCCCCACGAAGGATGTAACCTTCAATGTAAGTACATAGGTATGACGTCGACCAAGCTGACGAGGCGTTTGACATGCCATCTTCAATCTGGTGCCCCTAGGAATCACATGAGACAAGCCCATGACATTACTCTAACAAGAGAAATGTTGAACAAGAATACTTGCATAATAGACAAAACCCAAGATTCAAGAAGATTACAAATTCTTGAGGCAATTCACATAAGAATAGAGCGACCTACCATGAACACCCAAATCACGGAACTATTTACTCTACCCACCATGAGAGTAAGGACAAGACAAGAACATATCGATGCCAACACAGAAGACAATGTCCAACATAACAGGCCAATTACACTGGATTAATCTTTGTGTTTGGATAGGAGATGCCTCGTATGGGCCAATAAGCCTTCTGCAGCCCCTATGTTTATCCCTTATGTATCCCCCCATGTTTTCACCTTCATTGTATTATCACCTGACCTAATGCGGGTATAAAATCAACTAGTATTGTAAGATCTGTTCACTTGAGAATGAACCATGGAGGTTCGAAACGTCGTGCAAATTATACAAATAAGTGTAATACACTCTATAGTAAATCACTTCTTTTCTTCACCTTAAAAGTACAAAAATGAGTTTTGGAGAACTCCTATTTCAAATAAGCCCTGATGCTAAGAAAATAGTTAGAGGGATAGAAGCCCTAAACCAGAAAATAATAAATACAGAATATGCGGTCATATTCAATGAAACATATATATATGTATATGTCGTACCTAGTAGCCAGAACGCACTTCTCAGCCTACTATGCAAGGCCCGATTTGCCTAATAAGCCAAGTTTTCCTGAATTAATATATTTTTTCTAATTTTTTTCTTATGAAATGATAAAGCTACCCATTTTATTATGTATGAGGTCAATTTTATTTTATTGGAGTTAAAATTAACGTAGATATATGACCGAACCTAACCAACCCTACCTAACCTAACCTAATCTATCTTTAAAGGTTAGGTTAGGTTAGGTAGCAGAAAAAGCTAGGTTAGGTTAGGTTAGGTAGGTTAGGTAGTCGAAAAACAATTAATTCATGTAAACTTGGCTTATTAGGCAAATCGGGCCTTGCATAGTAGGCTGAGAAGTGCGTTCTGGCTACTAGGTACGACATATATATATATATATATATATATATGTCGTACCTAGTAGCCAGAACGTCCTTCTCAGCCTACTATGCAAGGCCCGATTTGCCTAATAAGCCAAGTTTTCATGAATTAATATATTATCTCAAATTTTTTTCATGTGAAATGATAAAGCTACCCATTTCATTATGTATGAGGTCAATTTTTTTTTATTGGAGTTAAAATTAATGTAGATATATGACCGAACCTAACCAACCCTACCTAACCTAACCTATCTTTATAAGTTAGGTTAGGTAGCCGAAAATGTTAGGTTAGGTAGTCGAAAAACAATTAATTCATAAAAACTTGGCTTATTAGGTAAATCGGGCCTTGCATAGTAGGCTGAGAAGTGCATTCTGGCTACTAGGTACGACATTATATATATATATATATATATATATATATATATATATATATATATATATATATATATATATATATATATTAAATATGACCGAAAAAGTAAGATTAATAATTCTAACACAAATTTTCTCAATCTTTCGTACATTTCTTTTCACTGTTGGTGGTAATTCAAAAATCAATTCTCCAAAATTCATTTTTACTTCTAGTCTGACGCGACACTTGAGCGTGTTTCGTAAAACTTATTACATTTTCAAAGACTTTTGTTTACACATACACAACTGAATAGAACTTACACATCTCCGATTTGTTTATATCTACATTTGAGTGAGGTGGATGGGGTGAGGTGGTATTAATAGGGTATTAAATTCATCAACACAAGACAGAACACGAAACAATGGGTATTGAATGGAAGTGATTTGTAGAAAGCCTATTGGTCCATATTTCTTGATGCTTCTATATTGGAGCGGAGTCTTGACGTGGGTAGAATATAGTTGTGCATTAATTGGCTGTTGATTGCTGGTGTTGACTTCTTGATGTGTAGAGCCTCGCAGACGTCAAGCCGCCTGCTATCGCTGTATCTATCGATGATTTCTGTGTTGTTTACTAGGATTTCTCTGGCGATGGTTTGGTTGTGGGAAGAGATTATATGTTCCTTAATGGAGCCCTGTTGCTTATGCATCATTAAACGCCTAGAAAGAGATGTTGTTGTCTTGCCTATACAGGCATACCTCAGTTTAAGAGTTTAATTGGTTCCTGGAGACGCCTCGTATTCCGAAAACTCGCATTCCGAAGCTAATTTCCCCATAAGAAATAAAGGGAAATGAATTAATCCGTTCCTGACTACCCCAAAAACCCCACATCAAACTAAATTTTTATACCTAATTCATCTAAATAAACCTACAAAACTATGTTCAAGTTATTACTTACCTTGCTGTTGAATGCTGTAGGCGTATGGAAGATGGTGAGGAGGTGGGAGGAAGAGAGGAGTTACTGTTTGGAAGGGGAGTCCCCTTCCATTATCACATCAGGCAGTGAGGACTTCACTGGTATGCACACTCTGGCACATTTTGCCTGCATACCACTAGGACTTGCTTGTTTTACTAAGAATTTGTCTAATGACACTTGTTTTTCCCTACATTTTAACACTTGTCTGTAGTAAGACATCACATTATCATTTAAAAGGTCAATGCAATGGCCTGCTACAGCTTTATCTGGGTGAGTTTTTTCAACAAAACTTTGCAGTTCTTCCCATACTTCACACATTTTCTTAATCAAGAAGGGACATCCTCTACTGCCTCTACTCACAGCTATTTTCTTAGGTTAAACCTTACCAATGGCTTTCTTGAGACCCATGGCAAGATATATAATGACAACTTTTATACTCAAATGGCCAAAAAAACGATAAAAAACTGTAAATCCTTGTGAAGAATTCAGGTGGGATAGTCACTGGACACGAGACACTGGTAAACTGAGGCGCGATCGCCATGCCACCACGCGCCAGTCGGCCTGTACACGTATCAACAAACTCGTGTCCCGAGGTAACCCTCGCCTTCCGAGACATATTTTTGGAGTAAATCCTGCTCGTCTTCCGAAAAACTCGCATACAGGGACACTCGCATTCCGAGGTACCACTGTATACTGGTTTTTTTTGGAGCTTACAGTCTCCAAGAGGGCATTTGAAGGCATAGACGACGTTGGTCTCTTTTAAAGCGTTCTGCTTAGTATCTGGAGAGTTTCTCATGAGTAGGCTGGCCGTTTTTCTGGTTTTATAGTAAATCGTCAGTTGTATCCTCTGATTTTTGTCTGTAGGGATAACGTTTCTATTAACAATATCTTTCAGGACCCTTTCCTCCGTTTTATGAGCTGTGGAAAAGAAGTTCCTGTAAAATAGTCTAATAGGGGTATAGGTGTTGTGTTGGTTGTCTCTTCAGAGGTTGCATGGCATTTCACTTTCCTTCTTATGATGTCTTTGACGAAACCATTGGAGAAGCAGTTGTTGACTAGGACCTGCCTTATCCTACAGAGTTCTTCGTCGACTTGTTTCCATTCTGAGCTGTGGCTGAGAGCACGGTCGACATAAGCGTTAACCACACTCCTCTTGTACCTGTCTGGGCAGTCGCTGTTGGCATTTAGGCACATTCCTATCTTCGTTTCCTTAATGTAGACTGCAGTGTGGAAACCTCTGCTCTTTTCCATGACTGCTACATCTAGAAAGGGCAGCTTCCCATCCTTTTCCATCTCATAAGTGAAACGCAGCACGGAACTCTGCTCAAATGCCTCCTTCAGCTCCTGCAGATGTCTGACATCAGGTACCTGTGTAAAAATGTCGTCAACATACCTGCAGTATATTGCCGGTTTCAAGTTCATTTCGACTAAGACTTTTTGCTCGATGGTACCCATGTAGAAGTTTGCAAACAGGACACCTAGGGGGGAACCCATGGCGACCCCATCTACTTACTTATACATGTGCCCATCCGGGCTCAAGAAGGGTGCCTCTTTAGTACAAGCTTGGAGTAGTTTCCTCAGAATGTTCTCTGGTATGTCAAGAGAAGTGCAGGCCGGATCACGATACACATGAGCAGGCCTACTCATGAGAAACTCTCCAGATACAAAGCAGAACGCTTTAAAAGAGACCAACGTCGTCTATGCCTTCAAATGCCCTCTTGGAGACTGTAAGCTCAAAAAAAAAACAGTATATAGGCAAGACAACAACATCTCTTTCTAGGCGTTTAACGATGCATAAGCAACAGGGCTCCATTAAGGAACATATACTCTCTTCCCACAACCAAACCATCGCCAGAGAAATCCTAGTAAACAACACAGAAATCGATAGATACAGCGATAGCAGGCGGCTTGACGTCTGCGAGGCTCTACACATCAAGAAGTCAACACCAGCAATCAACAGCCAATTAATGCACAACTATATTCTACCCACCTCAAGACTCCGCTCCAATATAGAAGCATCAAGAAATATGGACAAATAGGCTTTCTACAAATCACTTCCATTCAATACCCATTGTTTCGTGTTCTGTCTTGTGTTTAGGAATTTAATACCACCTCACCCCATCCACCTCACTCAAATGTAGATATAAACAAATCGAAGATGTGTAAGTTCTATTCAGTTGTGTATGTGTAAGCTAAAGTCTTTGAAAATGTAATAAGTTTTACAAAATGCGCTCAAGTGTCGCGTCAGACTAAAAATAAAAATGAATTTTGGAGAATTGATTTTTGAATTACCTCCAACAGTGAAAAGAAATGTACGGAAAATCGAGAAAATTCGTGTTAGAATTATTAATCTTACTTTTTCGGTCATATTTAATAATATATGTCTACAGGAAAGACTGCTACCAAAATATACTAATATATTATATATATATATATATATATATATATATATATATATATATATATATATATATATATATATATTATATATATATATATATATATATATATATATATATATATATATTTATATATATATATATATATATATTTATATATATATATTATATATATATATATATATATATATATATATATATTTATATATATATATATATATATATATATATATATATATATATATATATATATATATATATATATATATATATATATATATGTCGTACCTAGTAGCCAGAATGCACTTCTCTGCCTACTACGCAAGGCCCGATTTGCCTAATAAGCCAAGTTTTCATGAATTAATTATTTTTTGACTACCTAACCTACCTAACCTAACCTAACTTTTTCGGCTACCTAACCTAATCTAACCTATAAAGATAGGTTAGTGTAGGTTAGGTAGGGTTGGTTAGGTTCGGTCATATATCTACGTCAATTTTAACTCCAATTAAAAAAAATTGACCTCATACGTAATGAAATGGGTAGCTTTATCATTTCATAAGAAAAAAATTAGAGAAAATATATTAATTCAGGAAAACTTGGCTTATTAGGCAAATCGGGCCTTGTATAGTAGGCTGAGAAGTGCGTTCTGACTACTAGGTACGACATATTATATATATATATATATATATATATATATATATATATATATATATATATATATATATATATATATATATATATATATATATATATATATACTCTGTGGATCTGAGGTTCCGCACACACTCTATAGTGCCAACCATCATGTCAGCCTTATCAATCAAACGCATGTTGATATTGTAGTCAAGAACACAATCTGGCTTATATACTGGTTCTCCCGTTACACGGTGCACCTTACCACTGTTCAACATTGTACCCTCATGAACGGTTGTCAGCAGGTTCACTTCTCTCTTGTCTTTCCACCGTACCAAGAGTATTTGATCACATTTCCGTACCTGGCACTCACCAACTGCAAGTCCACCGTCAAACACTGGCATTTCCCTTCTTCGTCCCTGTACTGTGCCAACCAATCTGGTTCTATTTTCAATCAAGAACCTAGCTAGCAATGGACTTGTATAGTAATTATCTGTGTATAGGATGTGGCCCTTGTTCATCCATGGTTCCATCAGTGACTTCACCACACTACCCGAGAAACCATGTTCGTCGTTACCAGGAATGTCTACATCGCTAGCTGAATACAGAATCATGTGTAACACGTATCCTGTTTCACAGTCACACAGTACAAAGTATTTCAATCCAAATCTGTTTCGTTTGGAGGGAATATACTGCTTGAATGAAACACGTCCTTTGAAAAGTACAAGGGATTTGTCAATCACCAGCTTCTGTGCTGGTACGTAAAAATCTCTGAATTTTCTAATTGCTTCATTCATATAGTGCCTGACTCGCCAAAGTCTATCATCCTCTGTCCGGTCCTCATTACTTGCAAAATGCAGACACCTGAGGAGTATTTGAAATCTTTCTTGTGATATATATTTCCCGAAGAAAGGTGTTGTTATAGTCAGATCTTTGCTCCAGTAATCTGTGATAGCGTGTTTGAGACAGTTTCATCAACATACATATTGCTAAAAACACATACATTTCATCTACATTGGTGATTTTACAACGTTGCAATCGTGAAAATTCCGATCTCTCTCTTCTAATGAGATGAGCCGCATGAAGGTTTGTTTGGTGTACAATATATTCCATGAGCGGCTGATCATAGAATGCTGTAAAATATTCATATTCACTCATATCCTCTCTATTATCAGGGAAAAGCTCTGTAATCCCAACGTCTTTATTGTCAAAGGCGGGAGTTCGAGGAATAAAACCAGCACCGTCACTCCACACTAGTACACCTGGTGTCCTGCGAGACGCAGGGGACGCAACAGGGGCACTACAGCGAGGAAGCGATGCACCCCGTGGACCAGGAGCTGAAGCCCGTCTACGCACAGTACGGCCGCTACGTGCATGTGAGGTGGAACCACGTGAACATGGGGCTCTTGGTGCCTCATGTTGTTCCATGCGGTGGCGCTTGGCTGGGCAAGACGCTGCTGACACGACAAAATCTCGCCAAGTAACACCACTGGTACTGGCACCAGGCTCGGTAACACTGTTCTGATTCCACTTCACTAAAACCAAAAAAAAGAGTTGCCTTCCTCTGACTTGTCACCAAAAATATCCTCAGACTCTAAATAAGCACAGGAACTGTGTGGTCGAGGGTGAATTGGAGTAGACACTGGGCGAGGTGGCATGGGTGAGCGTATAGGCCTCGCCATGGGAGGCAGCTGTATCTCATTTTCACTGTCCGTGCTATCTTCATTGGTCACTTGTGTGTAGTCTTTATCAATGTCAGAGTCATCAAAATCACTTTCCTCCCCATCAGAAAATAATTCACTGGTTATTTGCTCTGGGATGAGTGATTGCGTGGTGCGTGTCCGGGAAGCGTTTGGCCGTGCGCTCGACATGGTGGCTGCTGGGTAGCTGAGGCCTCCCACGCAATGGTAGCGTGAGCTGGATTTTTTTTCAAAATGGCGGCTGTTTACTATAGCCCCTGGGCAGCGCATGGAGACCCCCTATACCCCACAGGCCTTTAAAATCTTGTACGGTACTCCAAAACATCATATGATGTGGAGCGCAATTTACTGCAAGTCATATTTCAGGAAAATTATGACACTAGAGATTTGTTGAATAGCAGAGCTATGGGTAGAGCAAGAGCGGGGACACACTTATATACCATGGGTGGTATTTCACTGTTCCCAGCTTTGGTTTAAAATGCGAATTTTTCAAACTCATAATAAACAAAAAACTACTACATTTAATTTATTAGTATATCATCAAACCAAATTAAACATCTGATAGACAATGTTAAAATTAGCATTACAAATAATGAAAGTTCCTTGGCCTCTACATAAGCATGAGACTCAAATTCAGCACCCACATACAACACAATGTTATGAAACGCAAGTTTCTAGGTGAGACCCAGAGGCCAGGTCATTATCAACCTGGTCAGGCACCCAGAGAGGTAAAAACAAACCCCTGTTCTGGTTGAAACTACTACTGAAAGCAAACTAGTGGACAGAACTCCCCAAATGAAAATGAGCAAACTGGCATGATGTCATCATGTCATCATGCTGCTGTCTGCACAACCCCCCCCCCCTTCCCCGGGTGGGGGAAGGTTGAGCACCAGATCCCCCGCGCTGGCAATCCACCTCTCAGTTCCGAGGCTGGATGTGAAAACCGCGAAAAACCTCTGACCGGAGGGACAGGTTTGCCGGTGAACCTCCAGGTCTAATGCAGAAACTGGTGTTTCATTACATTCAAAGCTGGTTTTCTGGGGGGAGCCCATTCGGCTCTCCGGAGCTACTTACCCAAAGACAACACAAGAGGGACTACCCGGGAGGTGGTCGGCACTCATTCCTCAACCCGACGTCAACAACTGGCTACAATCACCGACCCAACGCAATAAAGGTGCGACTAGGCCCAGGAACACTGATAAGATAGCATGCGGCCAGGACCCTGTTCGACCTCCAAAAACCCTGTGCCCGAATGTTAGCCCAAGACATGTTACCTAAGTTGGTAGCCAGTGCAGCAAACTTATCAACATTGTGAGCACGAGGATAGACCGAAGGCTGGCTGGATCCAATAACCTTGCGGACGACCTGGCAGACCTGAACCCTGGAACAGGAAATAAGGGAAACCGGGTCAACCCAAAGCGCGTCCACGGACACAGAAGCCGTGGGGCACAAACAACAGCGGTGGCCCGCAAACGGACACAACACATGATGCACCCTCGGCCTGACCAACCAAGCATCAACAACCCAAGGATCCCCCAGAAAGCAGCAGGCTCATTCTTTGCCAGAAAAGGAGACTGCTCTGGGAGAAAAGAAGGAGACTGTTGTGCAGATGAACAACCTATTTCCACGACCGAAAGAGCAGAAACCCCTGCGCCGGAGAAGAGCATGACACTCTCCGACCTTACCCCCAGAGGCCAATGCCAACAGCAAAAATCTTCGAAAAACAATCCTGAACCGAAGGAGCCACAACAAACCGAGGAGAAAAGAGATAGGAGAGCACTCGATCCAAAAACTAGGACGGCTCAGGCGGCGCATAAGCAGGCCGGAGGTGAAACAATGCACAAAACGGTGCAGAAGTAATATCTATACCGAAAGCCAGCTGAAGCAGCTCCGCCAGCACCACACGATACGAGGCGACAGTATTTGGCATAAGATGATAGTCCTGGAATAACCACGAGAGAAAGGACAACACCACCCGAACCGAAAGCGAAGTAAAACGACGAAGAGTCAAACAGAAACGGAAGGACCGACAAGAAACTTCATACTGCCACCGAGACACAGCCTGCAGGTGGGACACCATCAATGAAGCCACCTGATCACCATACAGATGGTGATAAACTCGAGTCAAAAATTCCAAATGCGAAGACTCAAGGAGAAGAGTGAACCAGTCTCGTAACGGACCGCGCCGATATTCTGAAAGAGGCGGTGCCGCGGAAAAACCTCCGGGTTCGAACACCGGGCAAGCAGCACCTGAAACCACGGCTGGGCCAGCCACCACGGGGCCAAGAGGACTTCCCACCCTTGGTAAGTCTCCAAGCAAGCCAGGACCTGGAGTAACAGCTGAAACGGGGGGGAGGGGGAAGAAGTACAGGCATACCTCAGAATGCGAGTTTAATCCGTTCCTGGAGACGCCTCGCCTTCCGAAAACTCGCATTCCGAAGTTAATTTCCCCATAAGAAATAAAGGGAAATGAATTAATCCGTTCCTGACTACCCCAAAAACCCCACATCAAACTAAATTTTTATACCTAATTTACCTAATTCATCTAAATAAACCTACAAAACTATGTTCCAGTTATTACTTACCTTACTGTCGAGTGCTGTAGGCGTATGGAAGATGGTGAGGAGGGGGGAGGAGGAGAGGAGTTACTGTTTGGAAGGGGAGTCCTCTTCCATAATCACATCAGGCAGTGAGGACCTTTCTGGTGTGCTCTCCCTGGGACGTTTAACCTGAGTGCCACTAGGTCCTGGTTGAGGCTCACTGCTCGATTTCTTCACCAAATATTTGTCCATGGAAGCTTGCTTTTCCCTTCTTCGCAAGCACTCTCTGTAGTAAGGCATCACATTGTCATTGAAAAGATTAAGACAACGGCCTACTACAGCTTTGTCTGGGTGAGTATGTTCAATAGTTGTTTGAATCTCTTCCCACATCTGACACACCTTCTTAATTACTGCAGAAGGGACATTCGCTGGTGCTGCTGCCACCACCTCCTCCTCCACTGCAGAATCATTCGCTGCTGTGTTGGCTTGCTGTTCCTGTTGAAGGGCTAGGAGTTCTTCGGTGGTCAGTTCTTCGTTGTGTTCTTCCACCAACTCCTCCACATCATCACCATCCAATTCCAAGCCCATTTTCTGGCCTAGACTAACAATTTCCTCAACAATAGGCGCATCATTTATAGGCTCAAACCCCTCAAAGTCTAGTTCTCTCACACCTTCAGGCCACAATTTTCTCCAGCCAGAGATCAGGGTTCTTTGAGTCACTTCTTGCCAGGCTTTGTCAACGAGTTTTAAAGCACTAAAAATGTTAAAATGCTCTCTCCAGAACTCTTTGAGGGTGAGGTTTGTGGCTTCAGTCACTTCAAAACATTTCCGGAAAAGTGCCCTTTCATACAGTTTCTTAAAATTCGCTATGATTTTCTGGTCCATAGGCTGAATTAGAGGAGTGGTGTTAGGAGGAAGGAATTTAACTGTGAGGAATTTATTGTATTGAGGCATCAAATCATCTTCCAAGCCTGGAGGATGAGCAGGAGCATTGTCAAGGAGAAGCACGGCTTTGAGTGGCAATTGTTTCTCCTGCAGATATTTTTCTATGGCAGGGCACAGCACTTCATTCACCCACTCCGAAAAAATAAGCCTAGTCACCCATGCTTTTTTATTAGACTTCCACATCACAGACAAACGGGTTTTCTGCACATTATACTGTTTGAAAACCCTTGGATTTTCAGAATGATACACTAGCAAGGGTTTAATTTTTAAATCGCCACTCGCATTTGAACACAGCACAAGCGTAAACCTATCTTTCATAGGCTTGTGTCCAGGCAAGGATTTTTCCTCCTTGGTAATGTATGTCCTCTTAGGCATTCTTTTCCAAAACAGTCCTGTTTCGTCACAATTAAACACTTGTTGCGGTAGGTATCCCTCAGCCTGTGCAAACTCTTTAAATTCGTCAATAAATCGTCCAGCGGCTGGTTTGTCTGAGCTGGCTGCCTCCCCATGCCTTGTAACACTATGGATACCACTTCTCTTTCTAAATTTTTCAAACCAGCCCCTGCTTGCCTTAAACTCTTTCTTATCTGCATCACTCGTTGCAGGGGTCTTCTTTAGAAGGTCTTCGTGCAACACCCTGGCTTTCTCAGAAATAATGGCCTCCGAAACACTATCACCCCTCAACTCCTTGTCGTGTATCCAAATTAATAACAACTTTTCCACTTCTTCAAGTATTTGTGGTCTTTGTGTCGTTAATGTTCTTACTCCTTTTGCCACATTAGCACTCATAATCTTATTTTTCTTCTTAAGTATAGTGCATATTGTTGATGTCGCTTTGTTGTACTGCCTACAAAGATCAACAACACGTGTACCGTTCTCATGCTTTCGAATGATCTCTTGTTTCTCCTCTATTGTCATCCTCACATGAGCTTTCTGGCCTTTATCCTTACCACTGGCTTTCTTGGGACTCATGGTGAGATATATAATAACAAATTGTATAGACAAATCACCAAAAATCCAACAAAACACTGAAAATTCACGACAAGAATTGATGTGGGGGTAGTCACTGCGCGCGAGACAATGGTGAACTGAGGGGCAGCGGGGCAGAGGGGCGACGATCGCCGAACGACCACGCGCTAGGTCGGCTGTACGCGTATCAACAAACTCGCGTTCAAACTCGCCTCCCGAAGTAACCATCGCCTTCCGAGACAAATTTTTGGAGTAAATACACCTCGCCTTCCGAAAATCTCGCATACAGGGACAATCGCATTCCGAGGTACCACTGTACAGGAACCCCCACCTCAACCAGTCCTGCCGGAAGGCGTCGATTCCAACAGCCTCGCAATCAGGGAAGGGCACCACATATACCGGAAGAAGCCTCGACCACGCCGACGCGAAGAGGTCCACCTCCAGGTGCCTGAACGTCGGGCAGAGCCAACTGAATGAACCAGCATTAACCATCCATTCCATGGACAGGCCGTCCGCCAGGACGATGAACACCCCCAGACGTGAACCGCCAGGAGAGCCAAATCCCAAGAACTCAGCAGATGAGTCACCCAAAGTGCCCAACCCCAAAGAGCCAAAGACTGCATTGAAACCCCTCGGTTCAGACAAAGGACCACCGGGGAGCAGTCCAAATGAAGCTGAATCGTCGCTCCGCAGGCAACCCGAACCCTCTGAAGCACAAACTACACTGCAGCGAACTCCCGCACCATGCTGTGGGCCCGACAGAAGGACGGGCCCCACCACCCCTGGGTGGCGTGGTGAGCACTGGTCACAAAGTGCTCACCAGGCCACCACCTAATCTCCCAACCGAGAGACGATGCGTCCGTGAACACGTCGAGCGAGGGGCTCAGGTGGGTGCCAAGGCACCGAACCCCGAAAAAACGAAGAGGAAGCCAGCGACGAAGCAGCCGACACAAGGCCCCCCCCGCGGGGTCAAACCCAGCAATCGCGAGAGGCAGAAGGGACGTCCCCGAATGAACCAGAACAGCTGACGAAGCCAGACCCGACCCGGCGGGTAGACCATCATCGCAAAGTTTAGGTTCCCGCACAGACCGTCGAGCAACCGCCTGGTAACCCAGGAGCCCCCCCAGAAACTAGAGCATGCGGGACCGCAGCCAAAGGGGAGACTCCGGAGGAAGAGACAAGGAAGCGGTCCGAGAGTCCCACACAAGACCCAGCCAGGTCCAAACCTAGGAGGGGAACGAGATGGGACTTTCACCAGTTCACCAGAAACCCGAACCCGGCTAGCTGGGAACCCAAACCCCTGGCACGCAGACACACGGACCGAAAGGGAGCCCAAACCAGCCAGTCGTCGAGGTAAGTCAACACCCGAACACCTAACAGACACAGACAGGCCACTACAACCCGGATAAGGTGTGTGAACATGCGAGGTGCCAGGTTCAACCCGAAAGGGTGACAACAAAAGTGGTAACCCTGATGCCCCAAAACAAAACCGAGCCAGTCCCTGAACCCCAGATGAATTGGGGCATACCAATACGCGTTCTTGAGGTCCAGGCACACCAACCAAGCGCCTGGCTCCAACAGAAGCCAGACCTGGGGACAGAGTGGTCATTCAAAAGGAGGGGCAAAAAACCCAGGGGTTCAGACAGGACAAGTCCAGAATGAACCGTTGGTCCACAGTTACCTGGTTGATACCAGGTTGATGGGGGTTCTGGGAGTTCTTCTACTCCCCAAGCCCAGCCCGAGGCCAGGCTTGACTTGTGAGAGTTTGGTCCACCAGGCTGTTGCTTGGAGCGGCATGCAGGCCCACATACCCACCACAGCTCGGTTGGTCCGGCACTCCTTGGAGGAATAAATCTAGTTTCCTCTTGAAGATGTCCACGGTTGTTCCGGCAATATTTCTTATGCTCGCTGGGAGGGTGTTGAACAATCGTGGACCTCTGATGTTTATACAGTGTTCTCTGATTGTGCCCATGGCACCTCTGCTCTTCACTGGTTCTATTCTGCATTTTTTTTCCATATCGTTCACTCCAGTATGTTGTTATTTTACTGTGTAGATTTGGTACTTGGCCCTCCAGTATCTTCCAGGTGTATATTATTTGATATCTCTCTCGTCTTCTTTCTAGTGAGTACATTTGGAGAGCTTTAAGACGATCCCAATAATTTAGGTGCTTTATCGCGTCTATGTGTGCCGTATATGTTCTCTGTACAGTATTCCCTCAATTTCAGCAATCTCTCCTGCTCTGAATGGGGAAGTGAGTACTGAGCAGTACTCAAGACGGGACAACACAAGTGACTTGAAGAGTACAACCATTGTGATGGGATCCTGGATTTGAAAGTTCTCGTAATCCATCCTATCATTTTTCTGGCTGTAGCAATATTTGCTTGGTTATGCTCCCTAAACATTATGTCGTCAGACATCATTATTCCCAAATCCTTTACATGTTGTTTTCCTACTATGAGTACATTTGATTGTGTTTTATACCCTGAATTATGTATAACTCTCAAACCGCGCATATCATATATAAATGATATCAGTGACAAAACCGAAACCGCGCACATCATTTATATATGATTTCGTGTCTAGCGCTATAATTTAAACGCCCCGCCTGGGATAGGGGCAGCTATAGTACAGCCACGACCGATAGTTGCCAGATGCCACCTAGAAAAAAAATCCAGGCCAACATTCTTGGGTGTTACAGCGTCAGTATTGAGCAAGCCACCAAGGCTGGCGCACGCAGCACGAGCTCACAGCACCGCTGTCCAGCTTGTGACCACAGCATCGCCTACAAATACCATAATATAAATGATACTGCTGTTATTTAGCAGTGATAGTATTACTGAAGCCCCCCTGACTGATAAAACTGACCAGGATTCTGATACTAGCAGGATTGTGGTGATATTTAGCGCTGTGCTCCATGGAGGGAGGAGTAGGGCTGTGGGAGGGAGGGTTGTGGCGTCGTCTTCTGACTGTGTGTGGCCACCATTTATTGACTGCACTCACCATACCAGCTTAGTGGTTCGCCATGGTGAACACAAATGTAGATACTTATATATATCGTGTGTATAGTGTGAGATAACAGCGAGAGGAGTAGGTTGGGAGCCGCCATTTTGGTGAGTGAGGAGCGTCGTCTGCACGACTTGGCATGTTGTTTACTGGTGGCCACTATGGTCTTTGGGCACCATACCAGCTTATTTGTTCAGGTATGGTGAATAAAACAGGTAGATACTTATATATAATGTGTGTATATAGCGTAATAACACCACAAACAATATTGTTGGAGGACAAATATTAGTGTGTCTGGCCTTGAGGGCGGCCGCCGATCAGCTGACTGTGTGAGTAGCTACATCTTATGGCCTTTACTCACCATACAAGCTTAGATGTACAGTTATGGTGAACAAAGCATGTAAATACGTATATATAACGTCTGTGTATAGTGAATAAATACAAAAGAGTATTGTGAGAGGTGAATGAGGGTGAGTGAGGTGGTGTTGAGGGAGGGAGTGGCTCGCTGGTGTTTGGCGGTCACTCCTCGTTGCTTTTTGACTCACAAGACCAACGTAGTAGTTCATTATGGTGTACAAAACATGCAAATACTTATATATAACGTGTGTATATAGTGTAACAACAGCAAAACTATTTGTTTATTGTTTTATGAACATAATACTTGAATCACTAATATGCACACCATAATTTTGAGTACAGCGATGGTTCACACATTTTATAATATAAATATACCACAATTCACTGTATGGAATAATATTACTGCAAAAAAACTAAGAAAAAATCAATCAGAGACATTGAAATAATTAGGTAATAATATATTTGTGGCAACTGCCGTCTGACAGCTCGGGCGGAGTAGACCTCGTCTGGCGAAGGCTCTGCCAACGCCCCTTTTTTGCCACACTTCCCTACCCTATTGCGGCTAAAATATGCCACCTACGATTTTTTTGTTATTTTTTCCGTGATCAGGGAACACAAATGAACACTTCTATAACACGAAAGAATTTTTTGGAATTTTTTCTTTGTTGCGCCTGTGGGTGTGAATTCCATTTGGACCCCTAGCGGTTTGAGGGTTAAGGTCCTCATTTTTACCGTACCTGAGTACCTGGAATTTATCACTGTTAAACATCATGTTATTTTCTGATGCCCAGTCAAAAACTTTATTAATATCCGCTTGAAGTTTTTCAATGTCTTCAGCCGAGGTAATTTTCATACTGATTTTTGTGTCATCTGCAAAGGATGATACGAAGCTGTGACTTGTATTTTTGTCTATATCTGATATGAGAATAAGGAAAAGCAGCGGTGCAAGGACTGTACCCTGAGGTACAGAGCTTTTAACTGCACTTGCACTAGATTTTATATGGTTGACCGTTACTCGCTGAGTTCTGTTTGACAGAAAACTGAGTATCCAGCGTCCTACTTTACCAGTTATTCCCATTGACTTCATTTTGTATGCTATCACGCCATGGTCACATTTATCGAAAGCCTTTGCCAAGTCCGTGTATATCACATCAGCATTCTATTTTTCCTCTAATGCCTCAGTGACTTTGTCGTAGTGCTCAAGTAGGTGTGAGAGGCACGATCTTCCCGCTCGAAATCCATGTTGGCCTGGGTTGTGAAGGTCATTGGTCTCCATGAAATTGGTGACCTGAATCCTAATCACTCTCTCAAATACTTTTATTATGTGCTATGTTAGTGCAACTGGTCTATAATTCTTTGCCAATGCTTTGCTCCCTCCCTTGTGTAGAGGGGCTATGTCTGCTACTTTAAGTGCATCTGGTATCTCCCCTGTGTCCAAGCTCTTCCTCCACACTATACTGAGTGCCTGTGCTACCGGCACTTTGCATTTCTTTATAAATATTGAATTCCATGAGTCTGGAACTGGGGCTGAGTGCATGGGCATGTTTTCAATTTCTCTTTCAAAATTTTCTGCGCTCGTGTTGATATCAGTTATATTTACAGGGGTTTGAATACCCCGCATAAAGAAATTGTCTGGATAGTCTGACTGAAACAGTCTGACAGAGCGCAGAAGAGGCCTGCCTTGCCAGCCCCGAACCTCCCCCCCCCCCCCAAAGGAGGAGGAGCCACCAATGAAGAGAATGCCAATGGAGGCCGCAAGAAACGACCCAAAAAGCCCACAAATTGAGAGACCAGGCGTGAGTGAACAGAGCAAGCCTCCCACCCCATCGCCCCTTCAATGGGGCGAACCACGAAAGGGCCGACGCTCCTTACGAGAACCCGACCTGCGCACAGAGTGAGCACCGCGCCTACCAGGCGCAGACGGGACCAAAGGTAGCACCAGCACCTGTGGCCCACCTCGACGAGCAGAACCACGGGCCCTGGCACGACCCCTCTGTGAGGAACTCGCCCAGGACCCCCGGAGAACCAACAAGTCAGATGGGGAACCCATCCAGGGGCCAGATTCACAAAGGAACTTACATATGTTTTTCCTTCTTAGCGCCTTCGTGGCAGCTACGTCGGTATTCAGGCAGGTACACTAAGAAGGAAAACCTTCGTAAGTTTGCTCCGTCAGCTAAGTCAACCGCTCGTAACTTTACGTAAACTGGATACAAGTAAATTTTTCTCTACTACACAACACAAGGATCGATTGTAATGTAAACAAAAAGATTATTAGTTGATGAATCTCGTGAAGTGGAGTCCTTCATGTTAGTTATATATACATTCTCTGCTTGAAACTTATAGTAAATATGTCTATTATGATAATAGAATTAGTTTCATAATAGAAAGATATTATACCAGTAGTTATTAAGTAAATAAACACTGATGAACATGAAATATGAGAAAAGGTGATGATCCCTGCCTGATGGGAGCATTTACTATCACCAAGTTCACCTAGTAATAAGTATAGATGGGTATGTATAGCTAAGGTACACCACCTATTTTTAATTTATATTGTTTGGTTTTATTTTGAAATTAAATCTGGGTGCGACAAAATAAAAATATGCTGCACAAATGATGTTAGGTAGGGAGAAAGGTAAAAACTTCAAAACTTTTCTCATTGAAACCTAAAGCTATAATTATGACTATATGGACTATTAAGGGGGCGTCTGGTTGGCATCTGGGTCCAAAAATGCAATAAATGAAAACTCATTCGATTTCAATCAAACTTTTTTGACAAGTTCTATATGAAAAGTGTTTCATCTGGTCCAAGTTTCAGCATTGTAGCATAAATAGGAAGGGAGAAAAAAAATATTGAAGTAGTTGTGAAAATTATGCAAAAATGGTCAAAATCAATTATCAATCAAAAGTGTCAACTGAAATCATAACTACAACTCTTTGCTATCACAATAGCATATATTAAACAAATATTATTATTAGTTTAATTGGAAAAAAATTTTAAGGAAAAAAAAAAAAAAAGGATTTTTTTTTTTAAATATTTTTTTTTTTCATTTTTTTGGGGGGCGATTTGCATCAAACTTACACACCTGACTGTACGTAAGCCTATCTGTAAGGATGCCAATTTTGGAGAAAATTGGTTGATGTCAACCCCAGCCACAGATTTTAGAACCTTAGACTTTATTCATTTCTGTTTTTTTTTCAATTGACACAAACGTTTACAAAACTCATTCTTTTTTTATTCAATTTACATGAAACTTACACAGTATATGTGAAGGGCATGTCTCTACATTGGGGGGCTTTCATTTTTCTCTAAGTTCATTTATTGATTTTATAATAGCAATAAACATGCCATATTTGCAAAAAAAATTTGGGGAACTTTGAACATTTGTATTAGGAAAACTAAAGATGTTTTGGAAATTCAAAATCCCCAAATCCTTTATTATATGCTAATGTGTCAGAAAAATGTCACAGAATAATTTTATCTGAAACGTGTGTTCTGAAGTGTGGACTTGAAAATGTGTAAAAAACGTTCAAAAAAAAAAAAAAAAAATCCCTTTCTATTTACGCTGCAGTACTGAAACTTGGGACAATTTAAGCACTTTTCATATACAACTAGAAAAATAATATTGGTTGACATTGAACAACTTTCATTATAATAACCAGACGCCCCCTTAAAAAAGAGAGAGAGAAGTAGGGGTCCAAGACCTCTTCCTGTTACACAACTTGGGTGTGGAACAAGTAATTATCAAAAGAAGGTACCATGCCGGGAAGGCTATGTAGCAGTAAGGCAGTGAGGCGAGGCAGCTACTTATTTGAGGAATGCTTATTTTATTTACCTTATAAGCTGAGGCAGTTTATTTTATTTGAGGAATACTCAGCTGATTCCTTTACATTTAGCATGGAACAAATTTGTGTCCAAGACCTCTTCCTGTTACACAATTTGGCTGTGTGTAACCAAACTAGAAGTGCTCTACAAATCAAGGGACCCAGAATGTGGAATGACCTCCCGAATCATGTCAATGGCTGTACCTCTCTCAACCAATTTAGGAGTAAAACCAAGTACTACCTAATTAACTCCATGTAACTTACCTTACCCCCTAAATGTGAACCCATGTCTTGCTATTTTTTAAACAATGCTGTTTGTTCACCAACGTGTACAATTACTGATTTCTACTATGTTCCCCCCATTTTCTTTATTTTTTATTCCTTCTTTCAACACAATTTATACCTAATTCCAATTACTATTAAGTTTTAGTTTAAGTGTTTTTTCCCCCACACCTTGCCCGAAATGCTATGAGTATTAGTGGCTTTAGATATTGTATGTACTTGCTCTGTCTATAAATCAAACATCATGTTTGTAAATCAACTATGTATGTACTTTTCCTGAATAAAATTTATTTATTATTTATTTATTAATCAATAAGTAAGTATTAAAAGAAGGTACCAAGCTGGGAAGGCTATGTAGCACCATTTTGTGTAACAATAAACCAAATTTTTTTTAATAAACAATGCACCTGTGTGGTAAAACAAATTCTGTCAGCTGTAAAAATATTGATGCAGTTATTTAAATAAAAAATATAATGAAAGAAATGTTACTGGTTTATTTTTATCCTATCTTTTTGTACTGTACAGTATACCCAAGGAAATGAAAAATTGAAACATAATGCACAATTTAATGAATGATTCAAAAGAAATATAACTATTACATATCAACATGAGATCTTAATGATCCATGGTTAACATGATTTATTAAGAATAATACTTGCAATAATACAAACTATAATTTAAAATCTTTATTACTGATATTTTTATTACGAAGCTTAGGTATACACAGCACTGTGCTGCTCCCCTATTCATATGGAAGATTACAGTGTAGATAAAAAACTAGCTATAAGTTCATCTAATACTCCCATCTCACAGGATGGATAGGCATACATGGGTAATGCCAAAGTCTGACATTAGCATATCAGCCTGGTATAGCTCCGGGGAGCCGACGGGGCTCCCCCCAGAAAACAAATCAACTCTAAACAACAATTTCATGATTTTCACAAGAGGTAAGCATTGAATCATGGGAACATTATATTATAACTACTCTTGCCAGTTTCTACAAGACTCCTCTCAAACAATGTATTTTTTTTAACATGCTTAGGAATATACAGCAATGTGCTGCTTCCCTATTCTGTATGAAGGACCACACAGTATAGATCAAAAACCAGCTACAAGCTCATCCAACATCCCCACCTCACAGGACGGCCAGTCATACATGGAATCAGGAGAGAACAAAATACTTAAGGCTGATCTATTAGCCTCCACTGGCAAAATCTGGGTGCAGCACAAGAATATCTTCCAATATTCCTGAGTGGATGTAGTAATTACAGAGCTCAAAGTACCTCACACCATTTGGTATGAAGTCACTAATAACAGGGCAATCGCAGATATAGTGTTGGAGAGTACTGTATGTCATCTCAAGTAGGGACACGCCAGACACTGCCCCAGTGTCTGGCGTGTCCCTAGTGCCGTGTCCCTTGTGGTACGCATCGGGCCGCTTTAGCTAGCTTCCTCCCTGGCCGGGCCGGAGGGCCTAGCTGCTTCTCACTTGGGCGCCAAGCCGTGAGGTCCTTCCTTGCCCTCCATGGCGCCCTGGAGCGTGCCCCTGTGGCACGCCTGTGTGGGGCTTTCTCCCGCCTGTGGGTTGGCAACACTCTGTCTGGTGGTGCCATACACGTGGCCCAGGCCCTCGTGACTTTCAAGCCTTATGGGGCTTGCCAGGGCCCTTTGGGCCCTGGCCCGCCTCTCCCTTGGCGGCCCAGGGTGCTGGCATTCCTTTCAAGGTGACCCTCGGGGCCCCCTTGGCGCTACTTTGGACGGGGCCACTTCAGTTTATTATGCCCAGGCTGCGGCCACTTCAGTTCTTATGCCCCAGGCTGGGGCCACTTCAGTTCCTATGCCCCAGGCTGGGGCCCCTTTAGTTCCTATGCCCCAGGCTGGGGTCATTTCAATTCCTATGCACCAGGCTGGGGCCACTTCAGTTCTTATGCCCCAGGCTGGGGCCACTTCAGTTCTTATGCCCCAGGCTGGGGCCACTTCAGTTCTTATGCCCCAGGCTGGGGCCACTTCAGTTCTTATGCCCCAGGCTGGGGCCACTTCAGTTCTTATGCCCCAGGCTGGGGCCACTTCAGTTCTTATGCCCCAGGCTGGGGCCACTTCAGTTCTTATGCCCCAGGGTGGAGGCCACTTCAGTTTCTATGCCCAGGCTAGGGACACTTCGGTTCCTATGCTCCAGGCTGGGGCCACTTCAGTTTCTTATGCCCCAGGTAGGGACCACTCCAGTTTCTTATGCCCCAGGTAGGGGCCACTCCAGTTTATTATGACCCAGGGCAGGGCCACTCCCATTATATGCCCCACGCTTCAGTTCTGCCACTGGCTGGGACCACTTCAGTTTATATGCCCCAGGCTGGGGCCACTTCAGTTTACTGTGGTCCAGAGTGGGGCCACTTCAGTTTAACATGGCCCAGGTCGAGGCGACTTCAGTTCTATGCCCAGGACGAGGCCAGTTTTGCATATTATGCCCCAGGGTAGGGCCACTTCAGTTGTTACGTCCCAGGACGGGGCCACTGCCGATTATGCCCCAGCAGGCTGGGGCCCCTTCAGTTTTATGCCCTTGCCTAGGCCAACTTCGGTTCCTATGCCCTTGGCTGGGCCACCAGTTCCCTGTGTGTCCGGAAGAAACTGCGGCCTCCCAGGCTACTGGTTTATCCAGACGTTTCGTCTGCCATGCTCCGGCTGAAGTTGTTCCTGATGTTCCAGTTGATGCGGTACCAACTGTTAACGTCCATGCTACTGCATTCCAGGTATCGAGGTTCCTGCCGTGGACGTTCCTGCTCCTGTTCCAGCTGCTGACATTCCAGCCCCTGAAGTTCCAGCGTGTGGGGTTCCAGCTGAAGCGTTCCTGCTGTCGTGCCTATTATTATCACTCCTTTTCAGTTTATTGTATTTGATTGCATTTTATTTTCAGCTTCATGTATTCATCCTGTTCTCTAACGAGTTATATTCCAGCCTTATTTTGAGCATAAATTGTTTTGCAGTTGCCTTTCCTTACTACGACAGTTTCCCCGTTGGCACGTTGCCGCTAATTTTGTATCTTCAGCAGCTGCTGACGTTCTAGCTGTCGCTGTCCCAGCCATCGATGTTACAGCTGTTGCTGTTTCAGCGTTGTTATTCCAGCTGCTGGCGTGCTAGCTGCTGATATTCTCGCCCCTTTTGGCAAGGGAAAGCTTCAGCTTTAGCTTCAGTTCGTTCCCGGCGTTCCCTTAATGCTAGCTCCCAGGTTCTAATGGCCCCTAATAGTTTTGCAGTTGGACTTCTACTTACCACTGAAGATTTCCCTGGTAGCCTGTTGCCGCTATTTATTTATCTTCAGTAGATGTTGATGCTCCAGTTGCCAATGTCCAGCTGCAGGTGTTCCAGCTGCGGTGTACAGCTGCTGATGTTCCGGGGCAGGATTTTGCAGTTTACATTTGGCAACGGTTGTTTATATTAATCCCTTATTTTGCCACTTTTTGCCATTGGTGTTTGTGTTATACATGCTACGTTAATGTTGGTTTAATGTTAAGGTTAAGGTTTCCCGGCCCCAGTGTGGGACGTTTCCTTATTTATCTATTTATACAGTGATTTCTATGTTGTGCTTGACCTTACTCTTGTCATTTCCCGTTTGGACCTTTTCGGCGATGTTTTAAATTTATTATTTAACAAATTCAATGTTTCACGTCTTGGATTTATCATTTAATGACAGTCTCCAGTGCTGCTAAATTTTACGTGGTATTGTTAATACTGTCATATCATTACGGTTAATGTCCAGTTTCTTTATTATGAGCGCAATTATCATGCGACATTGGCCTTTCCAGCCTAAGCTTTGTGCTGTATTAACTTTGCAATTTTGTAGTATTGGTTTATTACACAATTTTTTGTTTAATTTTGACTATTCTTAATTGACAGTTTATTCCAGTCTTATTTTCTGCACAATTGCTTACAGTTGGACATACTACTTCTGCTGCGGTTCTCCTAGTGCACCGTTGATGTTATTTACTATATTCATATATTTAATTCTAACTCATATTTCTTGTCTTGCCTTGTGAATTTGCAGCCTTCGCCTATTTTCTTTACCACTTTCAATCATCAACCACTTTCCTGGTTGATGGGGTTCTGGGAGTTGTTCTACTCCCCAAGCCCGGCCCGAGGCCAGACTTGACTTGTGACAGTTTCGTCCACCAGGATGTTGCTTGGAGCGGCCCGCAGGCCCACATACCCACCACAGCCCGGTTGGTCCGGCACTCCTTGAAGGAAACAATCTAGTTTCCTCTTGAAGATGTCCACGGTTGTTCCCGTAATATTTCTGATGCTCGCTGATAGGACGTTGAACAACCGTGGACCTCTGATGTTCACACTGTGTTCTCTGATTGTGCCTATGGCACCTCTGCTCTTCACTGGTTCTATTCTGCATTTTCTTCCATGTCGATCACTCCAGTACGTTGTTATTTTACTGTGCAGATTTGGAACCTGTCACTCCAGTATTTTCCACGTGTATATTATTTGGTATCTCTCTTGTCTCCTTTCTAGTGAGTACATTTGGAGAGCTTTGAGACGATCCCAATAATTTAGGTGCTTTATTGCGTCTATGCTTGCCGTATATGTTCTCTGTATTCCCTCTATTTCAGCAATCTCTCCTGCTTTGAAGGGGGAAGTGAGTACTGAGCAGTACTCAAGACGGGACAACACAAGTGATTTGAAGAGTACAACCATTGTGATGGGATCTCTGGACTTGAAGGTTCTCGAAATCCATCCTATCATTTTTCTGGCTGACGCAATACTTGCTTGGTTATGCTCCCTAAACGTTAGGTCGTTGGACATGATTATTCCCAAATCCATGACATGCTGTTTTCCTACTTTGGGCAGATTCGATTGTGTTTTGTACCCTGTATTATGTTTAAGATCCTCATTTTTGCCGTATCTGAGTACCCAGAATTTATCACCGTTAAACATCATGTTATTTTCTGCTGCCCAATCGAAAACTTTGTTAATATGTTTTTAGTTTATCAATGTCTTCTGAGTTGAACTTTAGCAGCCTTTTTTCTAGACCTTTCCTCCAGTTTATCCAGGTCTTCCTGTAGTAGTGAATGTCTGCGATCACCAGCAAGGTGACTTAGTGTTGACTAAAAGACGACTTCTTGATGCCTGCATGATGCCTTCTTGTTGGCGCCTTCCTGTTCCAGGATGATTACAAGATGATCTCCAGTTGGCGTCAGGACGAATCCCAGACGACTCCTAGCTGCTTTTCATGTTGACTGGTGGCAATATATTATTTATTACATTATGTTATATATTTATTCAATTTCTTTTCTATTCACTTCGGGTTTTTGGTTTCCTCCCTTCACCCCCCCCCCCCCTCCCTTTGCTAGTATTTGTAATTATTGAGTTTATTCTGTTTTTTTTCTGCTACTATATTATTGTTTTAAGCCTACTTTGCTTATAGTCTTTGGTTTCACTGGCAGATTTGGCTGAGTTATTCTCCACTTAGGAGAAGGACAATATTAGAACAATATCCAACTCTGTACCTTTTTGATATTCCAAGAGTACGACTTAATCAAACTAGAAATGCTCTACAAATCATCGGACCCAGAATGTGGAATGGCCTTCCCAATCATGTTAACCCTTAAACGGCGCATGGCTATATACCATTTGACACCCACAGGCGCATACAAAAAAAAAAAAACTTTTTTCTTCCTAACCTGTTAATTTGTGTTCACTGATCATGGGAAAAATAATAATAATATCGTAAGTGGCATATATTGCCTGCTATAGGGCGGGGAAGTTTGGCAAAAAAACAGGCGTTGACTCAGCGTGCGTCCCAGATGGTCTGTTGCTCCCCAGCTGTCAGGCCGGAGTTGCGACAAAGAGATAATTACCTAATTATTTCAATGTCTCTGGTTGATTTTTCGTAGTTTTTTTTTGCTGTAATATTATTCAATAGTGTGTAGTGTGATATATTTATATAATAAAATGAGTAAATCATCGCTGTACTCAAAAAAATGGTGCGCATATTGTTGATTCAATTATTATGTTCATCAAGCAGTGAACAAATACTTTGTCGGTTATTACATTATATACACAGGTTATATATAAGTATCTGCATGTTTTGTTCACCATAACGAACCACTAAGTTGGCATGCTGAGTGGCAGTGCCAGTGGCAGCCTGCCACTGGCTGCTACTTCCTCACTCCCTCAAGTCACCTGACTCACCCACATTCTCCTCCCACAATACTTTTTTTGCTTTTATTCACTATTAACAGACGCTATATATAAATATCTACATTCGTGTTCACTATAACGAACCAATAAGTTGGTATGTTGAGTGGCAGTGGCAGTATCAGTGGCAGCCCGCCACTGGCTGCCTCTCCCTCCCTCCCTCCCTCACCTGACGTGACACCATTCTCCTCCCACCATACTGTTTTGCTTTTATATACACACGTTATATATAGGTATTTATATGTTTTGTTCACCATAACTGTACATCTAAGCTTGTATGGTGAGTAAAGGCACAAAGACGTAGCTACTCACACAGTTAGCTGATGGCGGCCGCCCTCAAGGCCAGACGCACTAATATTTCTCCTCCAACAATACTGTTTGTGGTGTTATTACGCTATATACACACATTATATATAAGTATCTACCAGTTTTATTCACCATACTTGTACAAGTAAACTGGTATGGTGCCCAAAGACCATAGTGGTCACCAGTAAACATGATAAATCGTGCAGGCGACGCCACCTCCCTCACCAAAATGGCGGTTCCCAACCTATTCCTATTGCTGTTTATAACCTCTATACACTCGTTATAGATAAGTATCTACATTTGTGTTCACCATAGCGAACCACTAAGCTGGTATGGTGAGTGCAGTCAATAAATGGTGGCCGCACACAGTCAGAAGACGACGCCAGAACCCTCCCCTCCCACAGCATTACTCCTCCCTCCATGGAGCAAAGTGCTAAATATCACCACAATCCTGCTATTATCAGAACCCTGGTCAGTTTTATCACAGTCAGGGGTCTTCTGTAATATCATCATCGCTACATAATAGCATGAACAAGTATATAATGGCATTTTTAGGCGATGCTGTGGTCACAAGCTGAACAGCAGTGCTGTGAGCTCATGCTGCGTGCATCAGGCTTGGTAGCTCACTCAATACTGAGGCCTCTAACACCCGGGAATTTGGCCCACGATTTAAAAAAAAAAATGGCATCTGTTTACAGGAGCCCTGATGAAGGTGTGGTGAACCCCGTGTGTTCGCGGGCCGTTTAAATCTTGCGTAGTACTCCAAAGCATCATATGAAGCAATGCACAATTTACTGCAAGTCGGTCAAAGCATCATATGATGCGATGCGCAGCTTAAGGGTTAAAGACTGTACCTCTCTCAACCAGTTTAAGATAAAAACTAAGCACTACCTAATTAACTCCATGTAACCTACCTTACCCCTATAATGTCAACCCATGTCTGTTATTTTTAAACAATGCTGTTTGTCGACCAAATTATATTTTGCTGTTTTCCTGCCATGTTCCCCCCGTTTTTATTTTTATATTTTCTCAACACATTTTATACTTTAATCTCAATTAGTATAATGTTTTAGTCTTTAGTGTTTTTCTGCCCGAAACGCTTTGCGTAATAGTGGCTTTAGGCATTGTATGTACTAGCTCTATCTATAAATTCATCAATATCTGTATCACCCCTTGTATGTATGTACTTTACCTAAATAAACATTTGAATTTTGAATTTGAACTTGTTACTATTTGCTATTGATGTTAGTTATAGTCACTTTTTGGTGTTATTGATCTCATGTCAATTCCCCTTTCGGCTTCCGGCCTCGCATAACGCCATAAATGTTGTTATTATTGTATCATACTACTACTAATTTAAGTTCTTTATTATTCGGTCCGGGTTTTAGTTGCCTTATTTCTACCCTCCCTCTGCTTTATTTGTTATTATCGTTTTCTCTGGATCATGGCTCTGTTATTGTTTATGCTTATTTAGCATAACGGTCTTTGGCCTTTACGGTAATGAGTGCTATGCTGGCGGCATTAGTTCTCAAACTATATTATTACTTTCCCTTTCTTTACCGACTTGCCTCCCCTTTCGTGAGGCACTTTTTGCAGTCCTGCCTTTTCCTTAGTCAAAGGCATCCGTAGTCACGGGCCTAAGCTGGGCACATCAGTCATGCCCCTCGGACGGCCCTGTCCTAGGCCCCTTATTGGAACCCCAGTGGAGCCTTAAGCTGAATGGGTCCGCCCTGTTAGTGGGCTAACGGTCCTGCAACCTAGTACTTTGGAAGGAGTATTTGCACTTAACCTTATCCTTCTAGTGCTTATTTCTAGTATAAAGGACAATTTGAAATGTAGTCTCAAAGAGGGAATCAAAACTGAGCCACATACAGAAACTATTTGGATAGAATTGAACGAAAAAGCAAATATTATTATAATAGGAGTTATATATAGGCCACCAAATTTAGACAGAATGGAAGCAAAGCATCTATGGGATGAAATATCTAGAGCATCTAGATCTAACAGTATTTATGTCATGGGTGATTTTAATTTTAGTGGAATAAATTGGTTGAACAAAACAGGGAATAATGAAGCAGATTTTCTAGAATTAATTAACGATTGCTTTCTTACGCAACACATTAAGGAACCAACGCGGGAAAATAATATTTTAGATTTAGTGTTAACTAACAGGGAAACAAATTAAGGACATCAAAATAGGGAGTGAGCTAGGGAACAGTGATCATAAAGAAATCAGATTTAGCATTGAATGGAATAGATCTGTAGGAGAAAATTCTGTTAAAGTGCCTGATTTTCGAAAAGCTGATGTCAATAGCCTAAGAATTTTTTGGGGTCAAATAGATTGGAAAGTCTTGGGTATGGGGTGTGGGCCGGTCATGGAGCTAGACGTGAACCCAGCGATAGGTGACATAAAAGGGGTTTTCGATGTGGATTCCAAATATAACCTATTTAAAAATATTCTAAGCAAAGCCCAGGAATGTAGTATACCATATAAATTGAATAGATCGAATACTAATCATCCAAAGTGGATAACAAAGAATCTGAAGAACCTTAATAGGTAAAAAGAGAGCGTGGTACAAAAGGATTAAGAATGGGGAAGTCAGTTTAGAACAGGAATTCGTACAACTGGTTAGAAATACTAAAAAAGAGATAAGGAAAGTAAAAAGAAACTACGAAGTTCGCATAGCAAAGCAAGCGAAGACAAATCCTAAAGGGTTTTCCAATTATACCGAACAAAGATTAAGGAAAGGATAGGTCCATTAAAAACTGAGACAGGTCAAATAACAGATAGTGATAAAGAGATGAGTAGTATTTTTAATAAATATTTTATATCTGTATTTACTAAAGAGGAACTTAACAATATGCCTTCAGCCAAACAAGTCTATCTGGGTGGTGACGAGGACAGGTTGACTAGTTTAGCAGTTACCAGGGAGGATGTAATTAAACAAATAGTAAAACTCAAACCAAACAAATCCCCAGGGCTGGATAAAGTGTTTGCCAAAAGGGCTTAAAAAATGCAAAGAGGAGCTTTGCGACCCACTGTCTACCATATTTAATAAAGCAAGTCAGGCAGAGTGCCAGAGTTATGGAAAGTTGCTAATATGATACCAGTTTTTAAGAAAGGAGATAGATCGCTTGCGTCAAACTATTGCCCAATTAGCCTAACGTCTATTGTGGGAAAGTTACTCGAATCGATAATTGCAAATAAAATTCGTCTTCATCTTTAAAAACATAAATTAATAATTGAGTTGCAACACGGTTTTATAAATGGCCGTTCATGTTTAACAAATTTATTACTTTTTTATTCTAGCATAGTTGAGGCAGTTGATAGTGGTAAGGATTGTGATGATGTGTACCTTGACTTTAGCAAAGCTTTTGATACAGTGCCACATGAAAGACTGATTAAAAAGATAAAGGTTCATGGTATTAGAGGTGCTATATTAAAATGGATTAGGGCATGGCTATACCAAAGGAAACAGAGAGTTAGTATAAATGGAATCAAGTCAGAGTGGGAAAATGTTTTAAGTGGAGTGCCTCAAGGCTCTGTCCTGGGACCTCTGTTGTTTATAATTAATATAAATGATTTAGATTCAGGATTGAGTAGCAACATTTGCAAATTTACCGATGATACAAAAATCGGTAGGGAAATTAATACGGAAGACGACTCACTATCACTTCAAGTTGGTGTAAATAGGGTTTTGAAATGGTCAAAGGATTGGCAGATGCAGTTTAATGCTCATAAATGTAAAGCTTTGAGGCTCGGTAATGATGATAAGAGTTACAAGATACGAGCTAGATGGTGTTGAGATTGCGAAGTCAGATTGCGAAAGGGATCTGGGAGTTATGATTAGTAAGAATTTAAAACAAAAGGACCAATGCATGAATGTTCATAATAAAGCAAATAGGACACTGGGACTTATTAATCGAAGCGTTAGTAACAAGACACCTGGTGTGGTTCTTCAGCTATATCTAGCTCTGGTTAGGCCCTATATAGAATATGCAGTTCAGTTTTGGTTGCCGTACTATAGAATGGATATAAATTCACTTGAACGTGTCAAGTGTAGAATGACTAAGTTAATTCCCCAAATTAGAAATCTTTCATATGAAGAAAGATTAACAAAGCTTAAGTTGCATTCACTGGAAACGCGAAGAGTTAGGGGTGACATGATAGAGGTTTACAAGTGGATGAATGGACATAACAAAGATGATATTAATAGGGTATTAAAAGTATCAACACAAGAGAGAACACGAAACAATGGGTATAAATCGGCAAAGTTTAGATTTAGGAGACTTGGGTAAATACTGGTTCAGTAACAGGGTTGTTATTTGTGGAACCAATTGCCACGTAAAGTGGTGAAGGTGGGGTCCCTCGATTGTTTCAAGCATGGGTTGGACATGTATATGAGTGGGATTAGGTGGTTATAAATAGGAGCTGCCTCGTATGGGCCAATCGGCCTTCTGTAGTTACCTTTGTTCTTATGTTCTTATGTCTCTCTTTTACACTCTTCTTAGTGGAACCTTCACGTAATATTTGTAATGTACTATTTATTGCTTATAAATTGTAATCCTGCTCTCTAGTTATTATCCAATCCTATCTTTGCACTTTGACTGTTTCAGTTCGACTCTACATAGTATCCGCATTTTTCCCCGTGGCTTATTGTCGTTATTTATTATGTACTAAATTATTGTAAATTTATATCATCACAGTCACAGTCCAGTATTTTTTATTTTTTATATTGAGTTGAACTATTATAAGGCATTGGCTTCCCAGCTCCTGAGTTTTGCATTATTTGGTAATAAACTTTGTGAGTCCATAGTATTGGATTATTACGTATTTTCATGTATTAAATTGTCTATTTTAAAAAATCCTAATCTGTGGCCCATTGTCTTTATCTTTGTTATGTTACGTAGGAGGACTGACACTGGAAAAACCTATTCAATAACCACTGAAGCTCACCTTAATTCTTTCCTGAGTGACTGTGGGAGAGCTGCTGTATAGCCAGAATTCAAATTATAATCTCATTTAACTGCCATTGTGTACTTTAGCTCTGCCTTTCCTTTCAAAAGGTTTTAACTATTAAAAAAAACCAGCGTTGAATGTAATGAAACGCCATTTTCTGGGTGAGTCCCGGAGGCTCCCCGGAGCTATCCAGGCTGAATGGATATGTATAACTTTCTGGCATCAAAGTGCTAGGAGTTCTTGCCTACCGGAGACCAAGAGCCAGAACCTGGCCCCCTCAGAGAGGCACGAGGAGCAATGGCCTATACAAACCCCCTTGTGATTGGGAGCATTCTATGTCTGCCATCGACTAGGACAGGCACCCAGAAAGGTAGGCGCCCCAAAACAAACCCCAATTCTTGTGAAATTATTGCTACCGAAAGCAGAACGAGTGGACAGAACTCCCCAAACAAAATTATCAAACTAGCATGACGTCATCATGTCGCCGCATCACTGTCTGCGCAACCCCCCCCCCCCTCCCCTAGAGGGGAAAGGGGGAGCCCCAGACCCTCCACGCCGGCGATCCAACTGGCAGTTCTTAGGCTGGATGTCAAAATACGCGAAAAACGCCGCCGACCGGAAGGAGGGAGGGATGCTGGGGGACCTCCGGGACTCACCCAGAAAATGGTGTTTCATTACATTTAACGCTGGTTTTCTGGGAGGAGCCCCGTCGGCTCCCCGGAGCTACTTTACCAAAAGGTAAGTAAAACAGGGAAGGAACCGGGAGGCGGATACGACACGTCCTAACTGACCAATCAAAACCAGAGACAAAACAAAGACCAAAACGAGAAGAAAAAGACCACCCAGGTCAACGACCAGGACGACCCCAAAACTCAAGAGCAGGCCAGAGGGGAACAACGCCCAGGACAGCAAGTGGAATGGAGCAGAAGGAACCACAACACTGAACGCAAGCAGGAGCGGCTCTGCCAGCACCACCCAACACGAGGTGACAGGACAATTCCAGATAACGGTCCCAGAACAACCCCAAAGGGAAGACAAGCCAACCCTATCAAAGACCGAAGGACCCTTCGCAGTGATAGGAAAACCACACACCGCCCCCGAGACGAAACATGCAGGTGGGAGACCAATAACAAACCCACCTGTGCCGACACAAACGAGGAGAAACGAACACCACGATCGAAAGCGCAAAACGCGAATCTAAAAACAGCGCAACCCAAAGGAGCAAGATAACCAGCTCCAGCAGGGAAGAATGAGACACGCATCCCCGAGGCATCCAAGAGGAGAACTACCGAGGACGAGAACCGCAGGAAAGCAAACACACCAGGTCCGGAAAAGGAACAAAGAAAAACCGAAACCAGGACCGGAACCCAGCAAACCTGGTACCAAGAAAAGGAACCAGGAAGGCAGGAGCGGCAGACTGAAAAGTCCACACCCCCCCCCCCACAGACAGCGCAACCCGAAGCCTGCAGAAAACCACACAGAAATCGCAGGAACTCGGTACCAAAACGGAACACCGGAGAAGTCCAAAAACAGGACGTGGAACATGGACAGAGGTCCACCGGAGCACCAAACAGGATAATCAAGTAGCACTGACCCAGATACACAAAAAAGTGTAGCATGGGGGGAAGAAAAACGGAAATAGGTAAGGAAAACCACGAATACGGCCCAAGGAGCGGCCGGGAAGTAACGCACACGACCAACCACAAAATGTGTAGAGGAGCACGTACATACCTCACGGACAGCAGGGTGCAGTCAGGCACCGCAGATAGGCAAGGAAGTGTCCAGACAGGGAAAAGACCCAGGGGTCTACAACGAAAACAAAAGCACCGAAATGCGGGGCAGAGCCCCACAGGACAACAAAGAACAAAAGATGGACAAAAGGCACTAAAGACACATGCAAGGTGACCAAATACCACACCAAACACCCCAGTTAGGAGCCATCGACGCAATCCCGCCAAGCGGGGAAGAGTAAACAAGGATGGAACAGTGAACAAGGGTGGCGGAGTGAGTAGAGTATCCCAAGAAGATACTCGCTCCAAATGCATGAGCCTAACTAGAGAAGCAAAGCTCTACAAAGTACCAACGATGGAACTCAAACCGTTCCGTACGTCCAACGAAAAGTCCTGCAAACCAGTGGAGAACTGAGGCGGCACCCAAGCATATAACCAGCAGAGTAGCGAATAATAACTAGTCTACCGGCAAGTGTTGTCTAGAACAGACATGCGAGACACCGTACCGACACTCAGTGCGCCCAACCTGCACCATTACCCGCCAATTATCACCAGCAACTACTGTATACGCAACAAAAGATAAGCAGTTCCTTAGGGTTTGTGGTTATTGACCCAATCTCCACGAAACAATAGAAACTCGAATAATGGCACACGCCACTCTTGCGGCACATTGTGGGCACGAAACAATGGGCATAAAAGGGATAAGTGCAGAATCAGGAAAGACCGGCACGGTAACAGGCCCGGCGATGAGCTGAACCAATTACCACGTAACGTGGAGGTGGGGCCCCACGATTGGTGCAAGGGCGGGTTGGACATGTATGTGAGTGGGAGTGGATGGTAAGAAACAGTAGCAGCCTCGCATGGGCCAAGAGGCCCTCCGCAGGTCCACTGTATTTATGTCCGTATGCAGGTATGCACAAGGGGACACAGGAGGTAGTAAGCACCCAAAGGAGCCACAGACACTAAAAAGAACCTGATTAATGGCAGAGGGAAAGGAAGCAAAAAGCACCAAAAAGCCATGTGGAGGAGGGAGACGCCACCCACAGGAGCAAACGTGAAGAAGGCCCAAGAGCGAGAGCTCAACCCCGCAAGCACTACTAGGCAAGCACTACTAGGCAAGCACCCCACCAAAAGTGAGAACCAGAACTAGGCCGACAGAAGCGCCAGACAAGACCTCACCTGCAGAGCAGACACACGACCATGCCACAACACAGGCGAGCCAAGTAACATACCAGGAGCAGCGCTAAAGGTGTGCCCGAAAGTCATGCAGACGCGAGGCAGTAGGCATAGTGTGTATCGTTACCTGAATAAAATGCGAGGTCGAAGGAGAAATACGGCCAAAGGTGCGTGCGCTGCAGAAGACGAAGCAGTACAGAGGGAGAACAAAGTGACACCCCCAGATATAAATCCAAAACACCCTCTGCATCCAGAGGGCCCCGACTGGAGGGAGAAACGAGCAAGAAGCCGTAGAAAAACCACGAGAAACGGCGCGAACACACGAGCATACCGCCCGTAAACAAAATGCACACCGCAGCCCCAGAACACGAGGTATGAAACGCACCACCCATCCACCGGGAGGCGTGGCTCGTACACCAGGCGGACACACAAATCGTACACACAATGTACAGACATCGTACAAACACCAGAAAGGCGTGCAGAATGAAGACAAAGAACGCCAAAACTGGAAGTAGAGACGACGCGAAATCAAAACAAGGCGAAAACGAAGCAAAAGAAAACAGATGATGGAAGGGAACCAACAAGACCGACAAAAGACCCGATGGAAACCACATCGAAAATCAACAGACGTTCCAATAATATTGGAAGGTACGAAGAGACTCGCTAACCAACGAGAACACTTTGCCCGAAACGCTTTGCGTAATAGTGGCCCCAGGCATTGTATGTACTAGCCCTATCTATAAATCCATCATTCTGTGTAAAATCTCTTATGTATATACCTTACCCAAATAAACATTCATTTATTTGTATTATGTATTTAGAACCACGACAAGCACCCCTGACCAAGGAACATGCAGGTACAACGATACGAAGCGGTTTAGGCACTATGTACTAGGTCAATATAGAAATCCATCAATGTTTGCTTCACACCTTGTATGGCTGTACCTTACCTGAACACTTTTTTTTTTTTTTGAACAGCGTCGCGACATAAGAGCAAAAAGGTTAAGGAAAAGGGGGTGAAAAACACCCCCAGGAACGATGGGACCGACGAACCCGAAGGAACACGGAACCGAACCCAGGGAGGGGTATACCTGAAAACAACAGGAACACAGAGGGAAGGAACAACCCCACTGAGAAACTGCCAGCCCCACACCAAAGGTACAAGGACCCAAGAGGAGCAAACAGGGCCGAGGCCCCCCGGGCAACCCCTCCCTAACCCCGGGAACCTCTACGACATGACCCAGGGCCGAGCTGCACCCCCAAAGACCCAGCTTGACAAGGAAAAGCCGGGGCAACCGTGCAAACACTAATGAAGGGAGCCCACTGGTCAGACCCATACTGCACGGCTGGACGAACCGACTCGAATGCCTCCGCCACCACCCCGGAAGAGGAAAACCCCCGAGACCGCCAGAGTCTCAACCCAACCAGACCCCGCCCCAACCCCGAAACCCGCCTAAGGTTCAGAGCAGGAAGCAAGGGAGGAAGTGAGTAGAACAGAAGGGGAGGAACAAGAAGCAAAAGGAGCCAGAGCCGAAGTGACCCCCACCCCCAAGTCCAGACCCCAACCACCAAAACGGGGCTGCCTCAGGGCATCCGGGGCTGCAAACAACCAAGAGCGTTGCAGCAACCTACACCCAGCAAGCAATGCCGCAGCCGCCTGCACCCGATTATCAAGACTAGTGGCCTGGGTGAAGGAGAGCGCGTACCGACAACAATCATCGGACGACTCCGGGTCACAAGAACAAGGACCCAACAGGCAGCATGGCGGAGGCACAACCGGTGAGTGTCACCCTGAGACAAGGGGATAGATCAACCGTCAACTCGAAAGTGGACGGGACATGTCCACTCACAGGGGCCAAGCAGGGAGTACCGCTAACAGAAGAATTCGAAAGAAATTCACCTACAACAGGAAAGGGGACCATAGTAAAGGCAGACCCCCCACCAGGCAAAAACAAAAGAAAAAGCCTGCAAGAGGACAACGTACCCAGGCGGAACAGAGCCGGCCGCTGTTAATGGTGAAAACTAGCTGTGCAGTACCCCGCGCCCCTACCAGTGACGAAAACTACCACCTACCCAGAGACAAACCAGGGCAACAAAACCCCAGCCGACTCCAAGGGCAGCCCAGTACCGAGCAGTAAAGGACACAGCGGAGGTAGAACCCAAGGTGACTAAGCCCCAAAGGCAGTACTTACAGGGCACCTAGGGAAGATAGCCCTAGGCACATGCAACCCGAGTACCGTGGAATCTTACTCCTGACTCACACCCCACTGGTAGAGACAGTCCACACCACAAGGCACAGAACTGAAACAAAAACCGGAGTCAGAGGCACTCGACCAGCCAGTAATACCATCAGCCAAGAACTGCCAGTTGGATCGCCGGCGTGGAGGGTCTGGGGCTCCCCCTTCCCCCTCTCGGGGAGGTGGGGTGTTGTGCAGACAGTGGTGCTGCGACGTGATCACGTCATGCTAGTTTGATAATTTTGTTTGGGGAGTTCTGTCCACTCATTCGGCTTTCGGTAGCAATAATTTCACCAGAATAGGGGTTTGTTTTGGGGCGCCTACCTTTCTGGGTGCTTGTCCCGGTCGATGGCAGACATAGAATGCTCCCAATCACAAGGGGGTTTCTATAGGCCATTGCTCCTCGTGCCTCTCTGAGGGGGCCAGGTTCTGGCTCGTGGTCCCCGGTAGGCAAGAACTCCTAGCACTTTGACTGATGCCAGAAAGTTATACATATCCATTCAGCCTGGATAGCTCTGGGGAGCCGATGGGGCTCCCCCCAGAAAAAAAAATTATCTTTATTATTGTCTTTTTTTTCCTTTTTACTCCCATGTTCCATAATACACTGGCTTTGCCTGTGTCCTCTAGTATAAACTTCATTATCCAGTGTACCTCAGTGTATCTCTATTTAACCCTCAAACCGCTAGGGGCCCAAATGGAATTCACACCCACAGGCGCAACAAAAAAAAAAAATCCAAAAAATTCTTTCGTCTTATAGAAGTGTTCATTTTTGTTCCCTGATCACGGAAAAAATAACAAAAAAATCGTAGGTGGCATATTTTAGCCGCAATAGGGTAGGGAAGTGTGGCAAAAGAGGGGCGTTGGCAGAGCCTTCGCCAGACGAGGTCTACTCCGCCCGAGCTGTCAGACGGCAGTTGCCACAAATATATTATTTCCTAATTATTTCAATGTCTCTGATTTTTTTAGTTTTTTTACAGTAATATTATTCCATACAGTGAATTGTGATATATTTATATTATAAAATGTGTGAACCATTGCTGTACTCAAAATTATGGTGTGCATATTAGTGATTCAATTATTATGTTCATAAAACAATAAACAAATAGTTTTGCTGTTGTAACACTATATACACAGGTTATATATAAGTATTTGCATGTTTTGTACACCATAACGAACTACTAAGTTGGTCTTGTGAGTCAAAAAACAACGAGGAGTGACCGCCAAACACCAGCGAGCCACTCCCTCCCTCAACACCACCTCACTCACCCTCATTCACCTCATTCCCACAATACTCTTTCTGTATTTATTCACTATACACAGACATTATATATACATATTTACATGTTTTGTTCACCATAACTTTACATCTAAGCTTGTATAGTGAGTAAAGTCCATAAGATGTAGCTACTCACACAGCTGATCGGCGGCCGCCCTCAAGACCAGACGCACTAATATTTGTCCTTCAACAATATTGTTTGTGGTGTTATTACGCTATATACACACATTATATATAAGTATCTACCTGTTTTATTCACCAAACCTGAACAAATAAGCTGGTATGGTGCCCAAAGACCATAGTGGCCATCAGTAAACAACATGCCAAGTCGTGCAGACGACGCTCCTCCCTCACCAAAATGGCGGCTCCCAACCTACTCCTCTCGCTGTTATCTCACACTATACACATGATATATAAAAGTATCTACATTTGTGTTCACCATATCGAACCACTAAGCTGGTATGGTGAGTGCAGTCAATAAATGGTGGCCACACAGTCAGAAAACGACGCCACAACCCTCCCTCCCACAGCCTTACTCCTCCCTCCATGGAGCACAGCGCTAAATATCACCACAATCCTGCTATTATCAGAATCCTGGTCAGTTTTATCACAGTCAGGGGGCTTCAGTAATACTATCACTGCTAAATAATAGCAGTATCATTTATATTATGGTATTTGTAGGCGATGCTGTGGTCACAAGCTGAACAGCGGTGCCGTGAGCTCGTGCTGCGTGCGCCAGCCTTGGTGGCTTGCTCAATACTGACGCTGTAACACCCAAGAATGTTGGCCTGGATTTTTTTTCTAGGTGGCATCTGGCAACTATCGGTCGTGGCTGTACTATAGCTGCTCCTATCCCAGGCGGGGCGTTTAAATTATAGCGCTAGACACGAAACCATATATAAATGATGTGCGCGGTTTCGGTTTTGTCACTGATATCATTTATATATGATATGCGCGGTTTGAGGGTTAAACTACCTCATTTTGTTTTAGTGTAACTTTAGTATTCAACTATAATGTACTTATAATAGTAAAGTAGGCAAGCTTTTCATTTTATAGATTTCATAATTGTTTTTTTACTTTTTTGGTCATCTATTATTATTAATTATTTTAGTTCATTTTTTACATTCCTAAGTTCCCATTAAGTTTTATTACTTAAATTACCATTAAGTTTATATTACTTTAAAATTTTTATTCTACTTTTTCTTTGTAACCCAGGTTGCCTAGCCCAACCACAATTGCTCCATTGTGCACTTTGCTTTGCCTGTGCAATTTTGATCATTAGTGCAAATAATTACCTACAGTGTACCTGAAAGTACTTTTAAGCAACCTACCTCATTTTTGTATATAGTTTTATATATATATTTTTTCATAGCTAGTTATTTTATCATTGTCTTTTGACTTTTCTGTAAAACAGCCCTCTTATGCAAACTTTTATAGATCCAGACCTTAACCTCTTATCTAGTATCTATGACAATCAGCACCTTAATGATCAAAATTGCAGATATTACACAGCACATGATGTAAACAATGTTTTAGTGTGTAATCACAATGTTTCTGTAATTAACTTGAATTTAAAATCTCTTAGCAAACACTTTGATGATGTTAATGCCCTGATTCAAACAGTAGACAACAAATTCTCTTTTATTGTGTTTACTGAAATGTGGTTAAAAAGAGGACACTTATCAACTCTACAACATACCTAACTACTCAGCCATTCACAACTGTCGTCCTATACAAAGAGGTGGTGATACTTATCTTTACTACCACCATGCACTGACTTGCTTAAAAGTAATTAAATCTAGAGACCCTTATGGAGAGTATATATTTGCTTGTTTCAGAGTCAAGGGTAATGATGCTGTCTTGACTGTGGGAGCATTCTACAGGGTTCCTAACACTGATGTGACTGAATTTAACACTAACCTTAGAAATCTTATAGTAGAGAACCGACTGAACAAAAAGCACTTAATTATTTCTAGTGACTTTAACGTTGACCTCTGCGAGCCTGATAACCCTCCTGCTGCTAGTTTCCTCAACTGTATGCATTCCTGCTTCCTCATATCCTTAATCACTAGACCTACTAGAATCACTGACAGTACTGCCACGGCTCTTGATCACATCTGGCCCAACATAAACCTCTCCACTTCAGGGATAATCATTGATAACACTACTAACCATTACCCCACATTTCTCCTAACCAACATTAACAAGCCACCTCTAGAGACAAGGGAGATAAGCTTTAGGCTGCACAATGAAACTGCTATAGGCAATTTTATAGCTGCTGCTGCTGCTAATATCAACTGGGAATCCGAATTAGGTAACATAGGGGACATCAACCTAGCAGTGCAATCATTTCTTCAAAAAACTCTCAGCGTTTATAACACCCACTGTCCTATGCTAACAAAACAAGTCACAACTAAAAGGCTAAACACCCCTTGGCTTACAAAGGGGATACTTAAATCCATTAATAAAAAACATGACCTTGAAAAGAAGTATAGGTTAGGAACCGTCCCCAAAGAATTTTCAAAGAATTACTCATCATTGCTATCTAAAATAATTAGGAGAGCCAAAATTAAATACTACGAAGATAAATTTAGCCACACAAAGGCCAATATTAAGAAAACATGGAGCACAATTTCTCAAATATTGGGATCAAAGAAGATTTTAAATAACAAACCAATACTCCTGTCATATAATGATGGTCTGCTTCAGCCTCTGACACTGCTCTTGAATTCAAAAGGTTCTTCGCTTCCATTGGGTCATCCCTTGCAAATGATATTCCATCTTCCAGTACTAATATTCAGGACTATCTTACAGGTAACTATCCACAGTCTCTGTACCTAATGCCTACTACAGTACAACCTCGATTCAACATACCCCGATTCAACGAATCTCCGGCTTGTTTGCACACTTTTCAGGCCGGATTTACTCACCCGGTTCGACGAACAATGGTTCGCCGAAGCGGGGGATGTTCGGATTTGCTTACGACGTTGAGACAGTTCACAGACTGGTGGAAAACTTTCACATTCTATCACAGGTTACAATTATTAATTCCTTCATATGACAAGTTCGATCACACAAGAGGACCACACAAGTGGACCGCACATGTGGTCCACAAGCGGTCCACAAGCTTACGATGTTGGGACAGAGTTCACAGTGGTAGAAAAACTTTACCATACCATCACAGATTACAATTAATAATTCCTTCATATGACAAGTTGGATCACACAAATGGACCACACAAATGGACCACACAAGTGGACCACAAGTGGTCCACAAGCTTACGATGTTGGGACAGAGTTCACAGACTGGTGTAAAACTGTTTCATTCTATCACAGATTACAATTAATAATTCCTTCATAAGACAAGTTGGATCACACAAGTGGACCACACAACAAGTGAGTCATATGAACCAAACACCAGCCAGAATGGTCCACAAGAAGTGATGCATATTAACCAAATACCAGCCAGAGTCGTCCACACAAGTGAACGACTGAGTTTCAATGATTTTCGATCACCGATTTGTGGCACACGTATCTTTCTAAATTAATTTAAAGGCTGAAGCGTGAATAGCTAGCTAATATGTTGAAATCTTCTTATATACATTTTCTGTGATGAAACAAGACGAGTGAGGGTGGACAGATAAGGGAATACTGTACAGTAAATCTCACTTTACAGTGAGGTTTCACTCACTTTCGTCTGTGTTGTCATAGATCAGTGACCCAAGGCTTTGAACGTTTCACATTAATAAATCATTTCTAAAACTTGTGTTTTAATAACTCTTTATTATCCTAATTAAACTAAACTAAATAAAACCAAAAATATACTGTAATAAGATAGATATCTCCTATTTGAGAAATTATTCACGTTATTGGCAGCACAACTCCAGCATGAGTGGACAGGTCTAATCCCTGTCTATACAACACCATGCTTGTTGTGTTCGATTTCGTCGCCACAGTTCAGCGATCTACGACTTCGAAATAATAAAATTAATAAATCAGTTCCAAAGTAAGTATTATTTATAGCTCTTATTATCGTAATAATGTTGCTAAACTAAATATGTAACCCAAAAATATATAATTTGATGTAAATTGAATATTTGAGAGAAATATATGTTACTGGAAATCGAACACAACACCAGGCAGTGTTTTGTTTGATTTCGTCGCCACAGTTCAGTGATCTACGGCTTCGAAATAATAAAATTAATAAATCAGTTCCAAAATAAGTATTTTTTATAGCTCTTATTATCGTAATAATGTTGCTAAACTAAATATATAATCCAAAAATATATAATTTGATGTAAATCGAATTAAGGAAAATTTATGTTACTGGATCAGGCTTAAACACCAGCCTACTGAAGGGTGTACGTATAGACTTAGTCTGCGTTCGTACAGTATGCACCCAGTGCTCTTAGCTTTGTCTGCGATTGACGTACAGTATTTATCCGCCGGTGGAAGAATAATTGTGGAATTGACCATTTTTTTACTACAGCTCTTTGGTTATAAAACAAAATGTCTCAGGGGCTTACTAATAGTGCCTCATTAATGCCAAAAATGAAGCAATATTTTGCAAGAACTAGTAGCAGAAAATCAACCAGCACGAGAACAGCCGTACCCAACACGAGAATAGCTGTACCCAGCACGAGAACAGCCGTACCCAGCACGAGAACAGCCGTACCCAGCAAGAGAACAGCCGTACCCAGCAAGAGAACAGCCGTACCAAGCACGAGAACAGCCAAACCCAGCACGAGAACAGCCGCACCCAGCACGAGCACAGTTGTACCCAGCACTGGTACAACAGCCGTACCCAGCACAAGCACAGTTGCACCCAGCACTGGTACAACAGCAGCCAGCACCAGCTCAGAAGCAGCTGAACCCACAGCAGCAGTGAGCACCAGCAAAGCTGATGCAAACATCTAAAAACATCATGTGAAGCGTGAACAGTTAGAACAAGTGTTAAATTTAAGTGTGTACACAGTGTTAAAATTAAAGTTGCAGTAATTTTAGTGTACAATAGTTTTCATAAACTGTATTGTAGTACTCAACATACAGCAGAACTACTTTTAATCAACACAGTGCTAACGGCAAAATGCACTGCAGTACATATTTAATGTAGAGCATTCACAACTTCACGAAACTTCCAGATGGACATAACTTCAACAATAAGGTAAATTTATGAATTACAGTATTTTTTAGTAGAGAAGTAATATATAGGTAGAGTATGTAATATGATAATGCATTTTTATTGTGTACAAGAAAAAAAAAGACACTGACACAAACGCCTCCTGAAGGTCACCTCTTGCAACGAATCCAACACTCCAACGAACTGGGGTTAGTCCCATATAGTACGTTGAATCGAGGTTGTACTGTAATTCCACTGATGTTACTGACATAATCCTTTCCATTAAAACCAAGTCTAGTGCCCTTGAGGAGATACCAACTCTTATTTACAAAAAAGCCTCCAGAATTTTAGCTCCTGCCATTGCATTGCTCTTCAACAAGTCACTTAAACTCCAAACCTTTCCAGATATTCTAAAAAAAATGAGAGTAACCCCTGTCCACAAATGTGGTGATCCCACAGATGTTAACAACTTCAGACCTATATCAATTCTGCCAAACTTGTCAAAAATATTTGAAAAACTAATCTATAAGCAGCTTTATTCTTATCTAGCCAAACTCAATATACTTAGCTCTTGTCAATATGGCTTCAGACCCCAAAAAAGCACTAACGATGCACTTATTAGCATGATTAACTTGATACATACAGCTCTTGATAAAAATGAGTTCCCTGTTGGGTTATTTGTAGACCTGCGTAAGGCTTTTGACACTGTTAACCACCAAAACCTTCTTCTTAAATTACAACATTATGGAGTCAGAGGTCACTCCCTGCAGTACAATAAGTCTTACCTTGCTGACAGACTCCAGTATGTTTCTGTGAATAATTCACTTTTTCCCATCCTACCCATCAACATTGGTGTTCCCCAGGGCAGCATACTTGGCCCTCTCCTCTTTCTCATCTACATTAATGACCTTCCAAATGCCTCCCAACATCTCAAACCCATTCTATTTGCTGATGACACAACCTTCATTTAATCCAGTCCTGACCCCCTTGCTCTAAATGTCACAGTGAATACTAAGCTAAATAAAGTCCATTACTGGCTAACTGCCAACAAACTCACCCTCAATATTGACAAAACTTTCTATATTTTGTTTGGCAATAAATCCTCAAATCAAATAAATCTCAGGATTAACAATACCCAAATTTGTAACAAAGTAGATGGCAAATTCCTTGGCGTTCTCATTGAACGCAAGCTGAATTTCCAGGGACACATTCTAAATATGTAAAAAAAAGTTTCAAAAACTGTTGGCATTCTTTCTAAGATCAGATATTATGTACCTCGCCCTGCCCTGGTGACACTCTATTACTCTCTCATCTATCCTTATCTCAACTATGGTATTTGTGCTTGGGGTTCTACTACCCAAAATCATTTACGTCCTCTAATTACTCAACACAAAGCTGCTATTAGAACAATATCTCACTCTGGCCCCAGACATCACTCGGTACCCTTACTCAAATCTCTGAATATGTTTGATATTAAGTCACTGCACATCCTCTCATGTGTATTTAATATACAGTATATAAAACGCTGAACTGTAATGTCAATCCGGACCTTAAAAGCTTCCTAGAAGGTTGTAACAGATCCCATGAGCACCACACCAGAAACAAATACCTATTTGATATTCCAAGAGTACGACTTAGTCAAACTAGAAATGCTTTACAAATCAAGGGACCCAGAATGTGGAATGACCTTCCCAATTATGTTAAAGACTGCATGTACCTCTCCCAACCAGTTTAAGATTAAAACTAAGTGCTATCTAATTAACTTAATGTAACCTATCTCACCCCTAAATGTCAACCCATGATACCTGGTTGATGGAGTTCTGGGAGTTCTTCTACTCCCCAAGCCTGGCCCGAGGCCAGAATTTACTTGTGAGAGTTTGGTCCACCAGGCTGTTGCTTGGAGCGGCCCGCAGGCCCACATACCCACCACAGCCCGGTTGGTCCGGCACTCCTTGAAGGAAACAATCTAGTTTCTTCTTGAAGATGTCCACGGTTGTTCCTGTAGTATTTCTGATTTTATACAATGCTGTTTTTTGACCAAATTGTATTTTTGCTTTTTTTCTTCCATGTTTACCCTCCCCCCCTTTTTTCATTATTTTTTCTTATTTTTTCAAAACACAATTTATACTTTAATCTCAATTAGTATTAAGTTTTAGTCTTAGTGTTTTTCCTGCCCGAAACGCTTTGCGTAATAGTGGCTTTAGGCATTGTATGTACTAGCTCTATCTATAAATCCATCAACTTTTGTATCTTACCATGTATGTATGTATGTACTTTACCTGAATAAATATTTGTATTTGTATTTGGTTTAGCCGGATAAAATATCAGAGCCAGTTAATTTGCTGCCAATGTTACACTATCTGGACAGTCAGCCGGATAATCATGGAATTGTCCGTATATGAAAACCATGAGGCAGGTCATACCGTATTAATCCCGTCTGCCTGTGGCTCGAGGCGCATGGTGTAGGAGGGGGTGGGGAGGGTGGGTGGTGTCGGGAAAGAGGGGAGCATTGGGAGGGACCACCTGGGGGGATAAGGGTTGGATGGGGGAGCGGCCTATAGACTACAGTTCAGGAATTACCATCGATTTTAGAACAATTCATCATAGCCAAAGTCAAAAGAAATACTAGTAAATATGTAAAAAAAAAATATCATGCAAGATTCCTAAAAACAATTTGCACAGGCTGAAGTTTCCTTCAAAAATATTTTTTTTTTTGCTGCTGGTGGCCTACATAACGTGCCTCCTCCCTGCCCCGACTGGACCCGTCCAGGCCTGGTCAAGCCATGTGCTCTCTACCCTCACAGTGCTGCACCATTAGTGAAATATTTTTTTAAATAACTTTTTTTTATTTTCATAGTAACTTTGAACATTTTTGACCAAGACTATGTCTGGTAGCAGCATGAATCGTTCTGGAGATGTTAAGAGGAAGAAGGTTGTCCTAACAATTAAGGACAAGCTATGTGTTATACAATTTTGTGAAAATGGCCGGTCGACCTCAAGTGTTGCCAAGGAATTTAATATAGGCACTAGTACGGTTTCTGATATAAGGAAACAAAAAGAATAACTTATAAAATTCACTTCAACCTGTAAAAGTGAAGGTGCAAGCACTAGCAGAGGGTGTGGTAGAAAGACTATGAAAACTTTGACGCATGTACAGTTGGATGAGGCTGTGTACAAGTGGTTTGCTAAGCACTGCACAGCTGGCCTGACAATTCGTGGCCAGAAATACAAAATGCTGCAAGCAGGTTTGCTGCAAGCCTTGGAATAAAGAATTTTGAAGCGAGTGAAGGGTGGGTTGCAAGGTTCAAGGGTAGGCACAATATTGTGAAGAGGAAAATTGTCGGTGAAAAATTGAGTGCAGATGAAAGCAGTGTAGAACCATTTAAAAAGAAATTAAGAGCATACATTGTGGCAAATAATTTATATTCGTATCAAATTTATAATGGAGATGAAACTGGGTTGTATTGGAAGAGTTTACCAGAAAAATCTCTAGCAATGAGGAGTGAGGGTTGTGTGCCAGGATGTAAGGTCAACAAGGACAGGCTCTTGGCCATGATGTGTGCGAATGCTGACGGAACAGACAATCACATGTGTAATTGTTGGCAAATCTAAGAAACCAAGAGCCTTGCAACATTGCATGGACAGACTGCCAGTCAAATATTATACGTGTAATAAATATTAATATTATAAGTGCCGGACAAACCGGCTCACGGACCAACCAGGCCAACTTAAAATTATCTGTTGATTTAGGACCTCCCAAAGCTCTATGGGTGTTAATTGCTTTACAATAATTTAAAAACATCAATGCTATGTACTCAAATAAACCTAATGTACCGCCTTTATATATATATATAATATATATATATATATATATTATTAAATATGACCGAAAAAGTAAGATTAATAATTCTAACACGAATTTTCTCAATCTTTCGTACATTTCTTTTCACTGTTGGAGGTAATTAAAAAATCAATTCTCCAAAATTCATTTTTATTTCTAGTCTGACGCGACACTTGAGCGCGTTTCGTAAATATATATATATATATATATATATATATATATATATATATATATATATATATATATATATATATATATATATGTATATAATATATATATAATATAATATATATATAATATTTATATATATATATATATATATATATATATATATATATATATTATATATATATATATATATATATATATATATATGCGAACAAGCCTGAATGGTCCCCAGGACAATATGCAACTGAAAACTCACACCCCAGAAGTGACTCGAACCCATACTCCCAGAAGCAACGCAACTGGTATGTACAAGACGCCTTAACCCTTAACATGCTCGGGGTCTAATATCCTGCTATCCACACAGGCGCATGTCATTTTGAAAAAAAAAAAAATTTTTTTTTTTGCTAATCTGTTAAGTTCTGTTCACTGATCACGGGAAAAAAAAAATTCTATTGTACTTACTTTTGTTGCAATAGAGCCGAGAAGCTCGGTGATGACGTCACAATCTGCATGTTCGCTCATGCAGTACACGCCCGGGAGGTGTTGCGCGCGGTCCTCAAACAGCCAAAGTTGCCACAAATATATTTTCGCGCTATTTATTTACAATGTCTAAGCGCATTTTATCCAATTTTTTTTCACTAATTGTGTTTCAAATACTGTTTGAACATATTTTGTAGCAATAATTGTTGCATATTTGAGTATACACAGGCGCACACAAATGTTTTCAATTACGGCAATATAATATGTCATTACAGTCTATTATATTGTATGTTCTGCTTATATTTGTATATATTTACACACGCGCACACGCTATCTGCTTATATGTTTACATATTTACACACTCGCACACGCTATACACACTTTGAAGCACACTTAGAAGATTTCTAGACTGTGGTAGTCATTGAAGCAGTCGACAGCACATAATGGGATACCACACGTTTCACACCATGTTTGCACAAGCTTCCGTTTCTTGTCTCTACGTGTCGTTGTTTTACACACCAAGCAATCACGTTGGGCTTGGGCACGCTTCACACCAGGTGGCAAATACTTAAGTTTGTGTGCTAGGAAGCCTTCAGTGTGAGCGAGGCGTGGAGTACCAGCATGCTGCAACAGTGGGTTTATGATGGGCCGCTGAATACCTGGGACATCTTTTGCAAACTTTCCTAATAACTGTATTGCAGCATCAAATACAAAGTCACGGAAAGTGGGCTTACGTCCAGTTCTCACAAGGTACATGTTGAAACAGTTCAGCATGCTCATGTCCACAAGATGGAAGAACACTTTTTTCGTCCACCTACATGTCTTCCGCACACACTCTGCAGTGCCAATCATCATGTCTGATTTATCAATCAACCGCATGTTGATATTATAGTCTAAAACACAGTCTGGCTTATATAGTGGTGCGTTTGTTTTATGGCTCACTTTCCCACTGTTCACCATTGTTCCATCATGAATTGTTGTCAACAAGTTCACCTCTCTTTTGTCTTTCCACCGAACTGACAGAATGTTATCACTTTTCCTTCTCTGACACTCACCAACTGCAATGTCGTTGTCAAACACAGGCATTTCCCTTCGTTGTGGCTTTACTGTACCAACCAATCCAGTTCTATTTTCTAGCAAGAACCAAGCTAGCAAGGGACTTGTATAGTAATTATCTGTGTATAAAATGTGTCCCTTGTTCATCCACGGAGCCATGATGGTCTTCACTACACTCCCCGAGAATCCATGTTCGTCGTTACCGGGAATGTCTACATCACTAGCCGAGTACAGAATCATGTGTAACACGTATCCTGTCTCACAATCACAAAGAACAAAAAATTTCAGGCCAAATCGGTTTCGTTTTGAGGGAATGTACTGTTTGAATGGAACACGTCCCTTGAAAAGTATGAGAGATTCATCAACCACCAGCTTCTGTGCTGGTACGTAAAAATCTCTGAATTTTCCAATAACATCGTTCATGTAGTGCCTCACTCGCCACAGTCTATCATCAGGTGTTCGGTCCTGAACACTTCCAAAATGTAGACACCTGAGGAGTATCTGAAACCTGTCTCGTGACATATATTTCCCGAATAAAGGTGTTGGTATTGTCTTGTCCTTGCTCCAATAGTCATTTATTGCATGTTTGTGACAGTGCTTCATCAACAAACAGAGTGCCAAAAACACATACATTTCCGCCACTGTGGTATTTTTCCAACGCTGCAGTCGTGAAAATTCTGTGATTTCCCTCTCAATCAGGTAAGCAGCATGCAGGTTCGTTTGGTGTACAATGTATTCCATGAGTGGTTCATCATAGAATGCTGTAAAATATTCCATCTCAGCCATGTCCTCACCTTGATTAGGGAAAAGGTTTGTAATCCCTACATCTTTATCGTCAAAGTGAGGAATATTAGGAATAAAATCGTCACCATCACTCCACTCAAGTACACCAGGCGTCCTGCGAGATGCAGAGGAAAGACGGCGAGGAAGCGATGCATACCGGCGACCAGGAGCTGAATACCGTCTGCGAGAAGCACAGCGGCTACGTGCACGTGAGGTGGGTGCACGTGAACACGAGGGTCTTGGTCCCTCATGTGGTGCCATGCGGTGGCGCTTGGCCGGGCGAGATGCTGCTGACGCGACAATTTCTCGCCCAGTTACACCACTGGTACCAGCCACAGGCTCAATAAAACTTTGATCTGAGTCACTAAACCCAGAAAAGGAGTCACCTCCCTCTGACTCGTCACCCTCAAACAGAAAATATCCACAGGAACTGTGAGGTCGTGGTAGAATTGGGGTAGAAAATGGGCGAGGAGGCATGGGAGAGCGTATAGGCCTCGCCATGGCATGGCGGTCATTCTCACTTTCACTGCTGCTGCTACTATCACCCGACAACTGTGTATAATCCTCATCGTTGTCTGAATCGTCAAACACACTTTCTTCACCTTCAGAGAATAATTCGTGGGCTATTTGCTCTGGGGTGAGGGACTGAGTGATGCGTGCTCGTGAGGCGTTTGACCGTGCGCTCGCCATGGTGACTCTCGCTAAACAGAGGCCTCCCATGCCATGGATCGTGAGCTGGATTTTTTTTCAAAATGGCCGCTGTTTACTAGAGCCCCTGGGCAGCGTATGGGACCCCCAGCTACACCGCGGGCCATTCAAATCGTGCGCGGTACCCATACACTTCATATGAAGTGAAGCGCAGTTGACTGGTAAAACGATTTACACTTCATATGAAGTGATGCGCACTTTAAGGGTTAATCCACTTGACCATCACGACCGGACAAAATGAGGTGATAGCCGAGGCTATTTGAACCACCCCACCGCCGGCACTCGGATAGTAATCTTGGGCATAGCATTTTACCAAATCACCTCATTCTTTGGGGCACACGTGAGGAACACAAATGCGAACAAGCCTTAATGGTCCCCAGGACAATATGCAACTGAAAACTCACACCCCAGAAGTGACTCGAACCCATACTCCCAGAAGCAACGCAACTGGTATGTACAAGACGCCTTAATCCACTTGACCATCACGACCGGACAAAATGAGGTGATAGCCGAGGCTATTTGAACCACCCCACCGCCGGCACTCGGATAGTAATCTTGGGCATAGCATTTTACCAAATCACCTCATTCTTTGGGGCACACGTGAGGAACACAAATGCGAACAAGCCTGAATGGTCCCCAGGACAATATGCAACTGAAAACTCACACCCCAGAAGTGACTCAAACCCATACTCCCAGAAGCAACGCAACTGGTATGTACAAGACGCCTTAATCCACTTGACCATCACGACCGGACAAAATGTGGTGATAGCCGAGGCTATTTGAACCACCCCACCGCCGGCACTCGGATAGTAATCTTGGGCATAGCATTTTACCAAATCACCTCAATTCAGTTGCATTTTTTTGTCCTGGGGACCATTCAGGCTTGTTCGCATTTGTGTTCCTCACGTGTGCCCCAAAGAATGAGGTGATTTGGTAAAATGCTATGCCCAAGATTACTATCCGAGTGCCGGCGGTGGGGTGGTTCAAATAGCCTCGGCTATCACCTCATTTTGTCCGGTCGTGATGGTCAAGTGGATTAAGGCGTCTTGTACATACCAGTTGCGTTGCTTCTGGGAGTATGGGTTCGAGTCACTTCTGGGGTGTGAGTTTTCAGTTGCATATTGTCCTGGGGACCATTCAGGCTTGTTCACATTTGTGTTCCTCACGTGTGCCCCAAAGAATGAGGTGATTTGGTAAAATGCTATGCCCAAGATTACTATCCGAGTGCCGGCGGTGGGGTGGTTCAAATAGCCTCGGCTATCACCTCATTTTGTCCGGTCGTGATGGTCAAGTGGATTAAGGCGTCTTGTACATACCAGTTGCGTTGCTTCTGGGAGTATGGGTTCGAGTCACTTCTGGGGTGTGAGTTTTCAGTTGCATATTGTCCTGGGGACCATTCAGGCTTGTTCGCATTTGTGTTCCTCACGTGTGCCCCAAAGAATGAGGTGATTTGGTAAAATGCTATGCCCAAGATTACTATCCGAGTGCCGGCGGTGGGGTGGTTCAAATAGCCTCGGCTATCACCTCATTTTGTCCGGTCGTGATGGTCAAGTGGATTAAGGCGTCTTGTACATACCAGTTGCGTTGCTTCTGGGAGTATGGGTTCGAGTCACTTCTGGGGTGTGAGTTTTCAGTTGCATATTGTCCTGGGGACCATTCAGGCTTGTTCGCATTTGTGTTCCTCACGTGTGCCCCAAAGAATGAGGTGATTTGGTAAAATGCTATGCCCAAGATTACTATCCGAGTGCCGGCGGTGGGGTGGTTCAAATAGCCTCGCCTATCACCTCATTTTGTCCGGTCGTGATGGTCAAGTGGATTAAGGCGTCTTGTACATACCAGTTGCGTTGCTTCTGGGAGTATGGGTTCGAGTCACTTCTGGGGTGTGAGTTTTCAGTTGCATATTGTCCTGGGGACCATTCAGGCTTGTTCGCATTTGTGTTCCTCACGTGTGCCCCAAAGAATGAGGTGATTTGGTAAAATGCTATGCCCAAGATTACTATCCGAGTGCCGGCGGTGGGGTGGTTCAAATAGCCTCGGCTATCACCTCATTTTGTCCGGTCGTGATGGTCAAGTGGATTAAGGCGTCTTGTACATACCAGTTGCGTTGCTTCTGGGAGTATGGGTTCGAGTCACTTCTGGGGTGTGAGTTTTCAGTTGCATATTGTCCTGGGGACCATTCAGGCTTGTTCGCATTTGTGTTCCTCACGTGTGCCCCAAAGAATGAGGTGATTTGGTAAAATGCTATGCCCAAGATTACTATCCGAGTGCCGGCGGTGGGGTGGTTCAAATAGCCTCGGCTATCACCTCATTTTGTCCGGTCGTGATGGTCAAGTGGATTAAGGCGTCTTGTACATACCAGTTGCGTTGCTTCTGGGAGTATGGGTTCGAGTCACTTCTGGGGTGTGAGTTTTCAGTTGCATATTGTCCTGGGGACCATTCAGGCTTGTTCGCATTTGTGTTCCTCACGTGTGCCCCAAAGAATGAGGTGTTTTGGTAAAATGCTATGCCCAAGATTACTATCCGAGTGCCGGCGGTGGGGTGGTTCAAATAGCCTCGGCTATCACCTCATTTTGTCCGGTCGTGATGGTCAAGTGGATTAAGGCGTCTTGTACATACCAGTTGCGTTGCTTCTGGGAGTATGGGTTCGAGTCACTTCTGGGGTGTGAGTTTTCAGTTATATATATATATATATAAATGTGCATAGGACACTACAAACAGGTGCTAAACATTTCAAGTGTGCTGAATGCAGGGAAAAGATTTGGGAAACGTTCTAGTACAATTAGTCACATGACTGTGCATACGGATGATAAACCTCGTGAATGTTTTGAGTGTGGCAAGGGATTCAATCATCTGCGACTTATAAAAACTCACAGGATTGTGCATACAGCTGATAAACCTCTTGTGTGTCATGAGTGTGGGAAAGGATTCAGATGATGCATTGCAGATGGTGCATTCAGATGATGAACGTTACCTAGTTCCTTCATCTGGGAAGAATGAAGACATATTGGTGCATTTGGATGATAAATAGTACCTAGTTCACTTGATCAGTAGACTGTATATCATACTAACAATAAACATACAACCCCAATGAATTTTCCAGTGAGGTTTGATAGAAATTTACTTCAGGACACAAACTAGAAAAAGTTTGTTACAATTAACAATTTTTGTTTGTGTGAATTTTTTGGTGGATAATATACATTTATACACTAAAGGGACCTAGCCATATTTATTCTTAAATATCTTCAAACTGATATTACTCTGAAATTTAACAATAAAAACATAAGCATTTTTACTATTAACACTGAAAAACAAAAATTGGTAGAATTTTTCAACTAATATTATTGCAAACCCTTTTGATTTGTTTTGTTATAAAGTTAAAGTTCAATATAGTAGGCTAAGCTAAGCTTTGCTAAGCTAGAACAGAGGATTTTTGGACTTGTAGATTTGTAAACCTCATCCTGTAAACATTCATGTTTCTACATGTTAAACAAGCTACGAGGATGAGGGAAGGGGATGTTCCCTCCATTCTGGATGTTATATTTACAAGGAAAGAGGGAGAGATATTTGTCATTCAGTACCTCCCTCCCTTGGGTAAAAGTGACCATGTCTTTTTGGGAATAAAGTATGCAATGCATTATAATCTGTTAGAAAATAAGCTTGAAGCAGTTGAAAAACCTGATTTGTGGAGAGGTCATTATGGGGAACTCAGATATTTCCTTAAGGAATTTGACAAACACTTGCTGTTAGGACATGAAGTAAATGAGATGTATGTCAAGTTTTGTGAAAAATATGATAAAGGCACAACAAAATTTATTCCAAAGGAGAGATGCAGAACTAGGAAAAGGGGATTTGTTTATAGATGTCATCTGGATTTTTCCGAGTTTCGGAGTTTCCGTGATATTTTCTATTTTGATCAAAATATGTATAATGTTAATGTATTTTGATAAATGAGCTTTCCTGTCTACTTAGGTAATGATTCCAAAGATCGTCCTTCCTTTCCTCCCAGGAATCTGGATGTAGCAGGTGCTCAATTGTCAAAAGTGAAAAATTTGGTTTGTCATCCGAATGCACCATATCGGTAATTTTTTTAATAATATTTTAAAAATAGTAAATGGCACTATTTTTGCAAAATCATTACAAGATCTATTATTCTAATAGGGGTTTGATAAAATACAGTAGAATGCCTACTGGTTTTACCTGTAATAGGGTTTGATATAGTTGATTATGGATATATTGTAATGAAATGCTCCTATTGTTAAGAAACACTTTTTTAAAAGAATATTTTGTAATGAGCAGCTCTGAAAATCAGTTGATTACAGATAATGCTACATAATACACTTAATGTGTGTATATGTTACCACAAGTGAGGTATATAATGGTATTTATGAGTAAGATGTAATTGTGTCTTTGACACTGATAAAATTAAGTACTGTGGTTTTATATACTGATAATTAGCTAAAAATATATACTGTACAAGTAAATAAATTATTTTACCTTGCACCGAGATCCACCAAGCCTGTATGGTGTGCGTTTCAGTACTTTGGAAATCTGGAACGATCTGGAATCTCTTATCTGCAATGAAACAATACATATTATTGCACTTACCAAAACATGGATGAATGTAGAAAATAGAGAACTATTAGATGAATATCAAATAAATGGATTTAATCTATTTCACACAGATATATTAGACAAGGAGAGGGAGTAGCCATGTATGTTAGGTAATATTTGAAATGTAGTCTCGAAAAAGACTACATTTCAACAGAAACGTGCCACACACCAGTCACAAGACTGAACCTCATCGAGGCCAAACGTCTAAATGAGAGCGTGAACGAGTAAGAAATAATACTTTAACACCTGGCATCATACACACAATGAATGCACCTGCAGACACACAACGAGCACTATCAACATAGCAAAGATTACTCCATAAAAAAAAATCATTAAATATGATTGACAATGAGACGAAATAATGCACAGTATGTCAATTTTGTGAATTTTTTTCATTACTGAACTAGGTTTTCAATGCTTACATTTGCTATTCTTGGCATTCTTTGCTTCATATCTGAAGCTTCGTTTTAAGTTTCCACTTCAGACGTGTCTTCCGCAGCTATGCATCTCCGGTTTGCAGCATCAAAATCATCTGCAATAGCTGAATATAATTAATAATATATCAGTGAGATATATATTTATCATTACCTAGTAGTAGTGAACACTAAGAAATAACATAAATCAGCTTTCTAAAGAGATGTTTAATAATACGACACACATGATTTGGAACTTATCACTGGGTTAAGTACTTTGCACATAAGTCTCAAGGAGCCATTAGGAAACCCTGCTCGTGATTAAAATATTATGCTGTTTTTATATACTGTATGTGCAGCACAGTACCTCTCCTCTCAATACACCAGCACTGGCCTTCGCCTCTCAATACACCAGCACTGGCCCTCACCTCTCAATACACCACCACTGCCCCTCACCTCTCAATACACCACCACTGCCCCTCACCTCTCAATACACCACCACTGCCCCTCGCCTCTCAATACACCACCACTGCCCCTCGCCTCTCAATACACCACCACTGCCCCTCACCTCTCAATACACCACCACTGCCCCTCACCTCTCAATACACCACCACTGCCCCTCACCTCTCAATACACCACCACTGCCCCTCACCTCTCAATACACCACCACTGCCCCTCACCTCTCAATACACCACCACTGCCCCTCACCTCTCAATACACCACCACTGCCCCTCACCTCTCAATACATCACCACTGCCACTCACCTCTCAATACACCACTGCCCCTCACCTCTCAATACACCACTGCCCCTCACCTCTCAATACACCACTGCCCCTCACCTCTCAATACACCACCACTGCCCCTCACCTCTCAATACACCAGCACTGGCCCTCACCTCTCAATACACCACCACTGCCCCTCACCTCTCAATACACCACCACTGCCCCTCACCTCTCAATACACCACCACTACACTACCCCTCGCCTCTCAATTCAACACCACTGCCCCTCGCCTCTCAATACACCACCACTGCCCCTCGCCTCTCAATACACCACCACTGCCCCTCGCCTCTCAATACACCACCACTGCCCCTCGCCTCTCAATACACCACCACTGCCCCTCACCTCTCAATACACCACCACTGCCCCTCACCTCTCAATACACCACCACTGCCCCTCACCTCTCAATACACCACCACTGCCCCTCACCTCTCAATACACCACCACTGCCCCTCACCTCTCAATACACCACCACTGCTCCTCACCTCTCAATACACCACCACTGCTCCTCGCCTCTTAATACACCACCACTGCCCCTCACCTCTCAATACACCACCACTGCCCCTCACTTCTCAATACACCACCACTGCCCCTCACCTCTCAATACACCACCACTGCCCCTCACCTCTCAATACACCACCACTGCTCCTCACCTCTCAATACACCACCACTGCTCCTCGCCTCTTAATACACCACCACTGCCCCTCACCTCTCAATACACCACCACTGCCCCTCACTTCTCAATACACCACCACTGCCCCCCACCTCTCAATACACCACCACTGCCCCCCACCTTTCAATACATCACCACTGCCCCTCACCTCTCAATACACCACCACTGCCCCTCACCTCTCAATACACCACCACTGCCCCTCACCTCTCAATACACCACCACTGCCCCTCACCTCTCAATACACCACCACTGCCCCTCGCCACTTAATACACCAGCACTATAGCCAGCACCAGTCTAATAATATTATAAAATATAAGTGTTTACTTACGATAATATTTGCGTGACTGCATGAAGTGTTTGTCTTCTTGCTGACTGCACGGACCACAAACTGACCGCTTTGTTGATGTTCCTGGCGGATACAAGACACTCCGTACATTGACAACATCGCACACTAATATTTTTACCACTTCGGACACCAGCTTTCGACGTTTCGCATATGTGTACGTGTTCCATATTAAAACGACAATATAATGCTATTAACAATTAAAATCTTCTATTTAACAGGCATATATTTATTAAATGAAGTTTAGTGATGTAATAGACATAATCCGGAGTTGGTAAGGACGCCGCCCACCAGCGTAAACACAACACACCCGAATGCCCACAAACACGATACAACGCACAAAACACAACACTTCTGTCAGTTTTTGGATAAACTCCTTTTATATTTATTATGTGAGAGTTATACATGTATAAAATGATAACTATTATAGGTAAGCGCCTAATATTTAATATTAATCAATAAAAAAGAAGTCAGAAGCTACACGCCTGTCTGTACATGTCTTTTGTGTAAAAGTATTTTGGGCGCTCATGTACTTGTGCGCTAGCTGGTGTTCACAACTGTTCTCGCCTACAAGCATTAGAATTAAACAAACGAATTTATTTTTTCATTTATATACAAGAAGAGAAGGCTACCCTTGAGTCTGTAATATTCATCTGATCACTGGTCTCCCATTTGGTCCTCATTGTTTTATCTTACTATTATTGAAAGCCAATAACCGTATTATGCAATTTCAATTTCTTCTATTTCTTTCTTTATTATGCACCCCATACCCATCCCGTGGGCGGTGGTGTAAAGGATTACAGAGGCACATAATCGGTTCAGGAACTGAACCCTCTAGTTCGTTTAGCTAAGCAAATAACAATGTTTGACGCTAGTTACAAAATTATTAATGTTGTATACACATGTACACACACTCATACATACATGTACACACACACACACACATATATATATATATATATATATATATATATATATATATATATATATATATATATATATATATATATATATATATATATATATATATATATATATATATATACGTATACATATATACATACACATACATATTTAATCACCTACACAAATACACACATCAATAATCTTTGTGTCACAGGTGATCAACAAGAGGCTCACAACAGTCACTATAAAAGGCACTTTACATCTATAGTGAGTCACACAGTTAGTAGTATTGCTGCAAACCCACCCAACTGGGCGGCAGCTTTACAGTCATGTGCTCCACACCCACCCAACTGGGCGGCAGCTTTACAGTCATGTGCTCCACACCCACCCAACTGGGCGGCAGCTTTACAGTCATGTGCATGCATTACCTACAGTAAGCAAATTTTGGATACTTCGCTAAGAATTCGGGCAGCACATCATTATGAATGAAGTACTTACACATTTCATTATGCAACTTTAATAAAGTTGTCCTTCAGCATTTTGTGGTGTTCAGCTACCCTTATCTTCTGTATGTTCCTCACATTACCAGTATACACAAACATTGACATGTAGGGATATAGACTCTCAGGTAAGTTAGTAATGTAATGCACAGTAGCAGTCCTAGGCGTTCAATCCCCGACCGCCGTCCAAGTGGTTTGGCACCATTCCTCCCCATCCCATCCCAAATCCTTATCCTGATCCCTTCCCAGTGTTAAATAGTTGTAATGAACAGGCACTATATATATATATACACATATATATATATATATATATATATATATATATATATATATATATATATATATATATATATATATATATATATATATATATATATATATATATATATATATATATATATATATATATTGGTGTATACTGGCAGCAGGTTTTCTTTCAAACATGTTTCATTGAATATGACCGCATATTCTGTATTTATTATTTTCTGGTTTAGGGCTTCTATCCCTCTAACTATTTTCTTAGCATCAGGGCTTAATTGGAATAGGAGTTCTCCAACACTCATTTTCGTACTTTTAAGGTGAAGAAAAGAAGTGATTTACTATAGAGTGTATTACACTTATTTGTATAATTTGCACGACGTTTCGAACCTCCATGGTTCATTCTCAAGTGAACAGATCTTACAATACTAGTTGATTTTATACCCGCATTAGGTCAGGTGTTAATACAATGAAGGTGAAAAACATGGGGGGATACATAAGGGATAAACATAGGGGCTGCAGAAGGCTTATTGGCCCATACGAGGCATCTCCTATCTAAACACAAAGATTAATCCAATGTAATTGGCCTGTTATGTTGGACATTGTCTTCTGTGTTGGCATCGATATGTTCTTGTCTTGTCCTTATGTATGTATGTATGTATGTACTAACCTGGTTGATTGTTCTACCTGGGAATCCTCCACTGTTTTATATCTTATGTATGTATGTATGTATGTATGTATGTAAGGACAAGACAAGAACATATCGATGCCAACACAGAAGACAATGTCCAACATAACAGGCCAATTACATTGGATTAATCTTTGTGTTTAGATAGGAGATGCCTCGTATGGGCCAATAAGCCTTCTGCAGCCCCTATGTTTATCCCTTATGTATCCCCCCATGTTTTTCACCTTCATTGTATTAACACCTGACCTAATGCGGGTATAAAATCAACTAGTATTGTAAGATCTGTTCACTTGAGAATGAACCATGGAGGTTCGAAACGTCGTGCAAATTATACAAATAAGTGTAATACACTCTATAGTAAATCACTTCTTTTCTTCACCTTAAAAGTACGAAAATGAGTGTTGGAGAACTCCTATTCCAATTAAGCCCTGATGCTAAGAAAATAGTTAGAGGGATAGAAGCCCTAAACCAGAAAATAATAAATACAGAATATGCGGTCATATTCAATGAAACATATATATATATATATATATATATATATATATATATATATATATATATATATATATATATATATATATATATATATATATGATAAAACTGACTGTTCATTGTTGAGAAATGTGTTAACAAACAATATATCTGACATTATCAAGACTGTAGCTTGCTTAGCAAAAGGAACTTTTTTTAAATTTGGGTTCAGTTTAACTACCGCTCAATGGATGAGTAATTGGGGCATAATAAAGGAACTAAGCTGATAAAATGAAAGATGGGAAAACAACATTAGAGAGATAAACTCGAGAGACGTTTTCATGTTAACCCGAAAATTATTTGAGGAGCAAGACGGACTGCGGGTCAGGCAATTGGTCTTCATGCTATCGTGATGGGGGATCAGCCATTATACGTGTTAATGACTCTTGTGTAGTTGTGTAGTTAAGGACTACAGGGTAAAGGGGTAATGGGCATTGTGGTTGATTGTTCTACCTGGGAATCCTCCACTGTTTTATATCTTATGTATGTATGTATGTATGTATGTATGTATGTATGTATGTATGTATGTATGTATGTATGTATGTATGTATGTATGTACTAACCTGGTTGATTGTTCTACCTGGGAATCCTCCACTGTTTTATATCTTATGCATGTATGTATGTATGTACTAACCTAGTTGTGGTTGCGGGGGTTGAACTTTGGCTCTTTGGTCCCGCCTCTCAACCGTCAATCAACTGATGTACAGATTCCTGAGCCTACTGGGCTCTGACATATCTACATTTGAACCTGTGTATGGAGTCAGCCTCCACCACATTACTGCCTAATGCATTCCATTTATTAACTACTCTGACACTGAAAAGTTCTTTCTATAATCTCTCTGGCTCATTTGCGTACTCAGCTTCCACCTGTGTCCCCTTGTGCGTGTACCACATGTGTTAAATAAATGTATGTATGTATGTAAGGAGAGAGAGAGGAGAGAAAGAGATGAAGACCGAGACAGAGAAATAGATATAGACAGAGTCAGGGAGAGAATGTCCCTGACGGATAGATAAGGATATGCAAAGTCAGTGAGAGAATGACAGAGATAGAGCGAGGAAAGAGACAGAGAGATAGGCTGACACAGAGAATGGCAGAAACGAGGAGAGGCAGAGACAGAGGGACAGGGACAGACGGACAGGGCCAGAGGAGGGACGGGGGAACAGAGGGGGTCAGTGGGACAGAGAGGGAGACAGGGACATAGAAGGGGACAGGGACAGAGACAGAGGGACAGGAACAGAGGGACAGAGACAGAGGGACAGGGTTAGAGAGGGGGACCGGGGGACAGAGGGAGGAGAGGGGGCAGGAGACCAAGAGAGAGGGGACAGAGGAGAGACAGGGGATAGAGTGGGCAGGGGGACAGAGGGAGGGACAGGGACAGACAGAGAAAGACATGAACAGGGGGGCAGAAAGGGCGGACAGGGGGACAGAGAGAGGTACAGGCGGCAGAGATAGGGACAGGGGAACAGAGACAGGGACAAGGGGACAGAGATGGATAGGGGGACTGGAGGAAAGGGAGGGGGACTGATGAAGGACAGCGGACAGAAAGAGTGGGCAGGGGGACAGAGAGGTACAGGGGGACAGAGAGATGGACAGGGGGACAGAGAGAGGAACAGGAGGACAGAGAGGAACAGGGGGACAGAGAGAGACAGGAGGACAGAGAGAGGGACAATGGGATAGAGAGGGACAGAGAGATGGAAAGGGGGGACAAGGGGACAGGGGGAAAGGGATCGGGGACAGAGGACAGAAAATGTGGGCAAGGGGACAAAGTGAGGGACAGGGGGACAAAGATGGACAGGGGGACAGAAGAAAAGGGGGGAGATGTATGAGGGGGAATGTTTGCGAGAGATGGAGAAGGGGTATTTAGAACGGTAAGTTAGAGAGGGGACAACTAAGGCGCATCATTGAAAAGCAAATGAGCAACATTGCAATAGCAGGAGCCACACACATCTTCAGCCTGCGTTGTTGAGACATTGTCAATTAAGCGGTGTCCAATAGCAGTATCTTCGGTATTTTAGCGATACCTTAAAAAATACTGGAAATATTGAAAGATATTAATCCAGATATTAATCCCCTTGTGCAACGCACACAAGAGGCAACAGCTTCTAGCTCTATAAGCGGCAATATAAAATAGAGAACAGGCGATTGTTTTCACTCATAGTGTAATAAACCCACGGACCCACCCACCCGCTGAAGCCGCAAATGCCAAGACATTACTTCCGTTTAAAATTAGGCCGGAAAAATCCTCAGGTATGTGGAGGATGAGGGAGGCCTTTGATCAACCGCCGACTTCCTGCCCCGTCGACGGGGCCACCATCCCTCAGTGTGCCCTCAGCCAAATTCATGTGAAACATATATGTGTGTGTATTAAATATTTTAATTTATTATTTCCAAGATTTAGCTGTTAGCTCTTGGACCCCGCCTTTCTAAGCGTCGGTTGTCTAATGTACCGACTCTCGGCCTCTTTTCCTCCATCATATCTAAACAACATATATTTTTATCTAACACACACACACAGCCCCAAGATGCAGCCTTTAGCAGCTTCCTGACTTTCAGGTTTCTATTTACTGCAAGGTGAATAGAGGCATTAGTGTGTGTATGTTTGTGTCTGTGTGTGTGTATGTTTGTGTCTGTGTGTGTGTGTGTGTACGTGTGTGTGTGCACGTGTGTGTGTTTGTGTGTATACTTACCTATTTGTGGTTGCGGGGGTTGAGCTCTGGCTCTTTGGTCCCGCCTCTCAACAGGTGTACAGGTTCCTGAGCCTATTGGGCTCTATCATATCTACACTTGAAACTGTGTATGGAGTCAGCCTCCACCACATCGCTGCCTAATGCATTCCATCTATTAACTACTCTGACACTGAAAAAGTTCATTCTAACATCCCAGTGACTCATTTGGGTACTAAGTTTCCACATGTGTCCCCTTGTTCGCCTACCACCCGTGTTAAACAGTTTATCTTTATGTACCCTATCAATTGCTCTGAGAATTTTGTAGGTAGTGATCATGTCTCCCCTTACTCTTCTGTCTTCCAGTGTCATGAGGTGCATTTCTCGCAGCCTGTCCTCGTAACTCATGCGTTTTAGTCCTGGGACTAGCCTATTGGCATACCATTAAACTTTTTCGAGCTTCGTCCTGTGCTTGACAAGGTGTGTGTGTGTGTGTGTGTGTGTGTGTACTCACCTAATTGTACTCACCTAATTGTGCTTGCGGGGGTTGAGCTCTGGCTCTTTGGTCCCGCCTCTCAACCGTCAATCAACTGGTGTACAGATTCCTGAGCCTATTGGGCTCTATCATATCTACATTTGAAACTGTGAATGGAGTCAGCCTCCACCACATCACTTCCTAATGCATTCCATTTGCTAACTACTCTGACACTGAAAAAGTTCTTTCTAACGTCTCTGTGGCTCATTTGGGTACTCAGCTTCCACCTGTGTCCCCTTGTTCGCGTCCCACCAGTGTTGAAAAGTTCATCCTTGTTTACCCGGTCGATTCCCCTGAGGATTTTGTAGGTTGTGATCATGTCCCCCCTTACTCTTCTGTCTTCCAGTGTCGTGAGGTGCATTTCCCGCAGCCTTTCCTCATAACTCATGCCTCTTAGTTCTGGGACTAGTCTAGTAGCATACCTTTGGACTTTTTCCAGCTTCGTCTTGTGCTTGACAAGGTACGGGCTCCATGCTGGGGCCGCATACTCCAGGATTGGTCTTACATATGTGGTGTACAAGATTCTGAATGATTCCTTACACAGGTTCCTGAACGCCGTTCTGATGTTAGCCAGCCTCGCATATGCCGCAGACGTTATTCTCTTTATGTGGGCTTCAGGAGACAGGTTTGGTGTGATATCAACTCCTAGATCTTTCTCTCTGTCTGTTTCATTAAGTACTTCATCTCCTATTCTGTATCCTGTGCCTGGCCTCCTGTTTCCACTGCCTAGTTTCATTACTTTGCATTTACTCGGGTTGAACTTCAACAGCCATTTGTTGGACCATTCACTCAGTCTATCCAGGTCATCTTGTAGCCTCCTACTATCATCCTCTGTTTCAATCCTCCTCATAATTTTTGCATCGTCGGCAAACATTGAGAGGAACGAATCTATACCCTCTGGGAGATCATTTACATATACCAGAAACAGTATAGGTCCAAGGACTGACCCCTGCGGGACTCCACTTGTGACGTCTCGCCAATCTGAGACCTCACCCCTCACACAGACTCGTTGTCTCCTGTTGCTTAGGTATTCCTCTATCCACCGGAGTACCTTCCCTCTCACTCCAGCCTGCATCTCCAACTTTCGCACTAGCCTCTTGTGTGGCACTGTATCAAAGGCTTTCTGACAATCCAAAAATATGCAGTCTGCCCACCCTTCTCTTTCTTGCCTTATTTTTGTTGCCTGGTCGTAGAATTCAAGTAACCCTGTGAGGCAGGACCTGCCATCCCTGAACCCATGTTGATGCTGTGTTACAAAGTTCCTTCGCTCCAGATGCTCCACTAGTTTTTTTCGCACAATCTTCTCCATCAGCTTGCATGGTATGCAGGTTAGGGACACTGGCCTGTAGTTCAGTGCCTCCTGTCTATCCCCTTTCTTGTATATCGGGAACACACACACACACATGTGTGTGTGTGTGTGTGTGTGTGTGTGTGTGTGTGTGTGTACGTGTATAACACAAACGTACTTATGTGGTACGTATGTACTACATAATTGTAAGGCGTTTGCTGAATTAGAAAAGTCGGCTAGCAGTCCACCCTTAACGACACAATTAACTCATTACATAAAAAAATACGTGGCTGTGCAACAGTGTGTGGGAATTGGGGACTGGTGTGCATTTAGACGACTGGTGAGGACCAACAATGACGTAGAAGGATGGCACCAGCGTCTGAATCAAAGGTCAGTGAGGGACAACTTGGCTTTATATATTTTAATCCCCTTACTGTACCGTGAGGCGTCCCTGGTAACCTTGCAATACCAACTGGTTTCTGATCAAAAGCTAAAGTCCAGTCGCCGCAAGGGCAATAAAGAGAAACAGGAACATTTGTGGAAGCTTTGGGACCGTTACGAGGAAAAACAGATAAGCACCTCACAGTTCCTCAAGGAATGTTCGCGTTTTATCCCAGGAAGTTCCTGAACTAGAATTAGAAAACAGCAGTCTGTTTACTGGTTGTTATTTAACTTAAGTTAGTTGTAAATGATAATGTAAAAATAGCCACTGAGAACTGATGAGTTGCCCAAGACTTTTGCTCGTAAAGAGGGAATTGATTACAAACTTGGACTGCCTTTGAGCAGCCTGAGGGCAGCAATATCCCAGGAACGTCAACTAAATTTCGGAGACTTGAAGCAAAGTGAAATTCACACCAGTTACTCCATCTATCATCATTCTATTATGCAGGAAGAACCGCACGTCTATGGGTCATCCAATAATGTTAGCAGACTTCTAGATGTTACCACTGCTAGGCTTAGGCTCGGCTACAATAATAATAATAATAATAATAATAATAATAATAATAATATTTATTTAGGTAAAGGTACATACATAAAGAGATTTCACAAAGTTTGTTGGCTTTATAGATAGAGCTAGTACATACAATGCCTAAAGCCACTATTACGCAAAGCGTTTCGGGCAGGAAAAAACACTAATGGAATAAAAATAAAATGGAATAGTGAATAAAAATAAAATGGAATAGTGAATAAAAACACTAAAAACGCTTAAAACTAATGGGTAAAAAGAACAAAATGTGTTGAGTACAAATAAAAATAGAGGTAAAAGAGGGGGGGAACAAGTACCTCTGGGAGTTTGTAACATCTGCTGATGTAGATTTGACTAAATGTAAACTCTGTCAGCAGAACTATTCGCTTACTTTGCGTCATTATATAATGGAATGTGAAAAAATCGCGGAATTTAGAGATAACACCATCAATAGTGTCCAAGAAATGTGTAAGTACTTCGTTCATAATGATGTGCTGCTCGAAATCTTAGCAAAGTATCCAAAATTTGCTTACTGTAGGTAATGCTGCACATGACTGTAAAGCTGCCGCTCAGTTGGATGGGTGTGGGTGGGTGTGGAGCACATGACTGTAAAGCTGCCGCCCAGTTGGGTGGGTGTGGAGCACATGACAGTAAAGCTGCCGCCCAGTTGGGTGGGTGTGGAGCACATGACTGTAAAGCTGCCGCCCAGTTAGGTGGGTGTGCAGCAAGACTAGTAACTGTGTGACTCACCATAGATGTAAAGTGCCTTGTATAGTGACTGTTGTGAGCCTCTTGTTGATCACTTGTGACACAAAGATTATTGATGTGTGTATTTGTGTAGGTGATTAGATATGTATGTGTATGTATATATGTATATGTATATATATGTGTACATGTATGTATGAGAGTGTGTACATGTATATATAATATTAATAATTTTGTAACTAGCGTCACAAATTGTTATTTGCTTAGCTAAACGTACTAGAGGGTTCAGTTCCTGAACCGATTATGTGCCTCTGTAATCCTTTACACCACCGCCCACGGGATAGGTATGGGGTGCATAATAAAGAAAGAAATAGAATTGAATTGGTCTGATTAAGACTTTATGACCATGTAATCTATGTTTTGCTCCACTACTTACTGGTTGAGTATGGGGTGCATAACAAATAATAGCCTCCTTCGGGGGCGCCTTGTTTCTAAACGTGTTAGTCTTAAATCCTTTAATCTCAAATCTTGCTACAATGTACCTCTTAATATATGTTATGTACTCTTGCAACCCAATGTACCTTCTTGTATATGAATAAATAGATTTCAACTGTAAGGGGGTATGGTTTGCACCTTGTTATTCTAATAATGGATAAATAATTCTAATAATGGAAGCGCTAATTATATGAACAAGTGCCATGTATTTATTCAGACGAGAACAACAGCGAACACAAACCAGCGCATATACGAACGGAATGGTTTGTATGTACAAACTTCTCAGTGAACGAAGTTGTTTCTAGCCCGGTATCCGAAATTGCAGTATACGACTTGACCAGTCCCCTTCCTGGATGACGCTGTGACGTCACAGGTGAGGGACGCTTTGCGCACTACTCAATCGTCGCTTGAACCCATCATAAGATCCCACGATCGTCGTCGCCCCTAAATCAACACAACAACCCATCATAAATAGTTTTGTTATTTTTATTATTTTATTTTTATTTATTTTTTTACAAGAAGTTACAATGGAGGTTAACAGAGAATATAGAAAATAAGTTGAATTAACATTCTTGTAAAGCCACTAGCACGCATAGCGTTTCGGGTAAGTCTTTAAACTAAGTTTTTTTTTTTGATAAATTAACAGTAAAATTGATAAAAAATGTTACCAGGTATTTTATTGCTTTTCTTTACAGGTACAGATAATTTTAAGTAAAATAATTACAGTAAAATCAACAAAAATGTTTACAGGTAATTTGAAGAAATATTGACACAAAAGCAGATCAGAATAATACACAATAAAGAAACAAGGATTACTAGATACATGAGAATAGCATTTCAGGGTTATACATTGGTTCACTGAAGCACAATATGAGGATCATTTTGAGGAAAAGTTTCAAGGAATAATGCAGTAGAAAATGCACTCAATACAACAACCATGATATCAAATGATATCTAAGATTACAATGTTAAAGTAATATGGCTTAGGTACAAATATTGGGGGATTGAGTAGCACTAGGTACAGTGTGAAGATAAAGCCCATGGTAGAAAACTATGAAGATGAAATTAGGTACTTTTTGGTTTTATTTTTGAATATGGCAAAAGTTGGACAGCTTTTCAAATCATTAGGGAGTAAGTTCCATAGACTAGGTCCTTTTATTTACATAGCGTGTTTACATAGATTAAGTTTGACTCTGAGGATATCAAAGAGATATTTATGTCTGGTGTGGTGGGCATGTGTTCTATTACATCTGTCCAGGAAGAGTTTCAGAACAGGGTTTGCACTTAGAAAAAGGGTTTTATAAACGTAATTTACACAGGAGAATGTGTGAACTGAATTTATGTTTAGCATGTTTAGGGATTTAAACAGAGGAGCTGTGTGTTGTCTGAAAGTAGAGTTAGTTATTGCCCTGATAGCAGATTTTTGCTGGATGATGATGGGCCTGAGGTAGTTTGCAGAGGTTGAACCCCAAGCACAGCTACCATAAGTAAGATAGAGATAGATAAGTGCATAATAGAGTGAGAGGAGAGCAGAGTAGGGTACATAATATCTGATCTTAGAGAGTATCTTAGAGAGTATACCAATTGTTTTAGAAACCTTTTTAGTTATGTGTTGTATATGGGTGCTGAAGTTGAGTCTCTTGTCTAAGTACAGGCCAAGGAACTTTCCATCATTTTCATTGCTAATGTTTACATTATCTATTTGAAGCTGAATTGCATTTGTTGATTTGCTTCCAAATAAGATGTAGTAGGTCTTTTCTATGTTTAGTGTGAGTTTGTTGGTTGACATCCACAAGTAGACTTTTTTTTAATTAATTGTTTACAACCTTATTTAACATGAGTGGGTTGGGGTCAGAGTAGATGAGTAGTATCATCAGCAAACAATATAGGTTTAAGTATGTTAGAGACATTAGGGAGATCATTGATGTATATAAGAAACAGGAGGGCCCTAGGATGCTGCCCTGTGGCACCCATACAGTTATTGGTAGAGTAGGAGAGGTTATATCTCTTACTTACTTACTTAAATCACTTACGTCCTCTAATTACTCAACACAAAGCTGCTATTAGGACAATATCCAATTCTGGCCCCAGACATCACTCGGTACCCCTACTCAAATCTCTGAATATGTTAGACATTAAGTCACTGCACATTCTCTCATGTGTATTATACATATATAAAACGCTAAACTATAATGCCAATCCTGATCTCAAAAGCTTCATAGAAGGCTGTAACAGAACCAATGAGCACCACACCAGAAATAAATACAGTTTTGATATTCCTAGAGTACGACTTAATCAAACTAGAAATGCTCTACAAATCAAGGGGCCCAGAATGTGGAATGACCTTCCCAACCATGTTAAAGACTGTACCTCTCTCAACCAGTTTAAGTTAAAAACGAAGCTATACCTAATAAATTCCCTGTAACCTACCTTACCCTTCTATTGTCAACCAATGTCTGTTTTTCTTTAAAGAGCGCTGTTTGTCGACATAATTGTATTTGTGCTGCTTTTTCATCTATGTTTTCATTTCTTGTTTTCATTCTACTCATTATGCTCAATTAGTATTAAGCTTGTCATTTAAGTTTATCATGCCCGAAACGCTTTGCGTAATAGTGGCTTTAGGCATTGTATGTACTAGCTCTACCTATAAGTCAACCAATCCTTGTAAAAATTTATTGTATGTATGTACCTTACCTAAATAAAATTGTATTGTATTGTATTGTATTGTATATCATTGATGGCTACATATTAGTGTCTGTTACTAAGATAGGATCGGATATAGTTCAGGGTAAGGCCACGGATTCCATATTGGTGGAGTTTAAGTAAGAGGTAGTTATGGTTAACAGTATCAAAAGCCTTTCTCAGGTCAATGAAGAGTCCAATTGGAAACTCACTTTTGTCGAAGGCTGAGAAGATTAAGTCAAGCAGACTAACAATACCATCATTGGTACTCTTTTGGGAGCGGAAGCCAAACTGACAAGGACTTAGTATATTGAACTTTATAAGGGAGTAGAGCTGTTTGTAAAAAAAAATTAAAATATTTTTGATAATATAGGTAGATTTGATATGGGTCTGTAATTATTTATGTCTGCCGTGTTACCTCCTTTATGAACTGGCGTTACTCTTGCTTTTTTAAGGATATCAGGGATGGTATGACACTCTAGGGATTTATTGAACAGCAATGCTATGGGTGGTGCAAGGGAATGGGGGGCACTCCTGTATACCATCGATGGTATTTCACTAATGTTCCCCGCTTTGGTTTTTAGCGAGTGAATGATGGACACAACATCTGGAGGGCTGACCGGAGAGAGAAGAGAGTTTGGATAGCTGCCTGAAAGATATGTGGTAACATATGTCTGAGTCTCTGGGATTTTTCGGGCAAGGTTAGCACAAATCGATGAAAAGAAGCTATTAAATTCAGTTGTTGTTTCAAGATCTGTTGCAGGTACTCACCTAGTTGTGCTTGCGGGGGTTGAGCTCTGGCTCTTTGGTCCCGCCTCTCAACCGTCAATCAACAGGTGTACAGGTTCCTGAGCCTATTGGGCTCTATCATATCTACGCTTGAAACTGTGTATGGAGTCAGCCTCCACCACATTGCTTCCTAATGCATTCCATTTGTCAACCACTCTGACACTAAAAAAGTTCTTTCTAATATCTCTGTGGCTCAATTGGGGCACTCAGTTTCCACCTGTGTCCCCTAGTGCGTGTGCCCCTTGTGTTAAATAGCCTGTCTTTATCAACCCTGTCGATTCCCTTGAGAATCTTGAATGTGGTGATCATGTCCCCCCTAACTCTTCTGTCTTCCAACGAAGTGAGGTTTAATTCCCGTAGTCTCTCTTCGTAGCTCATACCTCTCAGCTTTAGTACTAGTCTGGTGGCAAACCTTTGAACCTTTTCCAGTTTAGTCTTATGCTTGACTAGATATGGACTCCATGCTGGAGCCGCATACTCCAGGATTGGTCTGACATATGTGGTATATAATGTTCTGAAAGATTCCTTACACAAGTTTCTAAAGGCCGTTCTTATGTTAGCCAAAGCGTTTCTGCCCGAAACGCTTTGCGTAACAGTGGCTTTAGGCATTGTATGTACTAGCTCTATCTATAAAGCCAACAAACTTTGTAAAATCTCTTTATGTATGTACCTTACCTAAATAAAATTATTATTATTATTATTATTATAACCTGGCATATGCTGCTGATGTTATCCTCTTGATATGAGCATCAGGGGACAGGTCTGGCGTGATATCAACCCCCAGGTCTTTCTCTCTCTCTGACTCTTGAAGTATTTCATCTCCCAAGTAATACCTTGTATCTGGTCTCCTGCTTCCTACCCCTATCTTCATTACATTACATTTGCTTGGGTTAAACTCTAACATCCATTTGTTCGACCATTCCTGCAGCTTGTCCAGGTCTTCTTGAAGCCTCAAGCTGTCCTCCTCTGTCTTAATCCTTCTCATAATTTTGGCGTCGTCAGCAAACATTGAGAGGAATGAGTCTATACCCTCTGGGAGATCATTAACGTATATCAGAAACTTATTTATTTATTTATTTATTTATGCATATACAAGAATGTACATAAGGAATGTGAGGATACAAATATGGTAATTACAGTCTTGTAAAGCCACTAGCACGCGCAGCGTTTCGGGCAGGTCCTTAATCTAAGAAAATTTTAAGGAGGTAAATACTTGCAAAATTTATAGACAAAAAATGATAACAGTTACATGAAATGAAAAATAAGAAGATGAGAGAAAATTGTAGGTACAGTATATTAAAGCACATAGGTAGCTAAGATTGATTGCAATAACAGCTTAAATGTTAGTTGACAAAAATTGGTAGTCACAATACAACATATGGCTAGCACATAAAAGAAGACAGCAATGAACACAATGATAAGGTTGTTTGATATTACATAAAAAGTAGGAGATTGGGTAACACTAGGTATAGAGCAAATTTAAAGCTCATGCAGTGTAGGAAACTAAGAAGATGAAGCTAGGTACTTTTTGGTTTTGCTTTAAAATAAGGCAAAGGTTTTACAGTTTTTCAATTCACTAGGGAGTGAGTTCCATAGACTAGGTCCCTTAATTTGCATAGAGTGTTTACACAGATTAAGTTTGACCCTGGGGATATCAAAGAGATATTTATTTCTGGTGTGGTGATAATGGGTTCTATTACATCTGTCCAGGGAGAGTTTCAGAGCATGGTTTGCATTTAAGAACAGGGTTTTGTAAATGTAGTTGACACAAGAGAATGTGTGGAGGGAGTTAATATTTAGCAAGTTTAGGGATTTAAACAAGGGAGCTGAGTGTTGTCTGAAAGCAGAGTTAGTTATTATTCTGATAGCAGATTTTTGCTGTGTGATGATGGGCTTAAGGTGGTTTGCAGTGGTAGACCCCCATGCACAGATACCATAATTAAGATAGGGGTAGATTAGTGCATAATATAGTGAAAGGAGAGCAGAGTTAGGAACATAATATCTGATTTTGGAGAGTATACCAACTGTCTTAGAGACTTTCTTAGTTATGTGTTGAATGTGGGTGCTGAAGTTGAGTCACTTGTCTAGGAATAGGCCAAGAAACTTGCCATCATTTTTATTACTGATGTTAATGTTGTCTATCTGTAGCTGAATTGCATTTGATGATTTGCTTCCAAATAAGATGTAGTAAGTCTTTTTGATGTTTAATGTTAGTTTGTTCGTTGACATCCATAAGTGGACTTTTTTTAATTCATTATTCACAACATTATTTAGTGTATGTGGGTTGAGGTTTGAATAGATAAGGGTAGTATCGTCAGCAAACAATATAGGTTTGAGAATATTAGAGACATTAGGCAGATCGTTTATATATATAAGAAATAAAAGAGGTCCTAAGATGCTGCCCTGTGGCACTCCAACGGTAATTGGTAGAGTGGAAGAAGTTGTATCATTGATGGTTACATATTGGTGTCTGTCACTAAGATAGGATCGGATGTAGTCAAGGGCAAGGCCTCGGATTCCATAATGCTGGAGTTTAAGTAAGAGGTAGTTGTGATTAACAGTATCAAAGGCTTTTCTTAGGTCAATGAAGAGTCCAATCGGAAACTCATTTTTGTCAAGGGCTGAGTAGATAACGTCAAGGAGACTAATGATTGCATCGTTGGTGCTCTTTTGGGACCGGAAGCCAAACTGGCAGGGGCTGAGTATGTCGAATTTTACGAGGTAGGAATAGAGCTGTTTGTAAATAATTTTTTTCAAATATTTTTGATAGAATGGGTAGATTTGATATTGGTCTATAATTGTTTATGTCCGTCGGATTGCCTCCTTTATGGACTGGCGTTACTCTTGCTTTTTTGAGGATATCAGGGAAGGTGTGACACTCTATAAATTTGTTGAACAGTAGTGCTATGGGTGGGGCAAGGGCAAGGTCAAACAGGATAGGTCCAAGCACAGAGCCCTGTGGGACTCCACTGGTGACTTCACGCCATTCTGAGGTCTCACCCCTCACTATAACTCTCTGCTTCCTATTGCTTAGGTACTCCCTTATCCACTGGAGCGCCCTACCAGTTACTCCTGCCTGTTTCTCCAGCTTATGCATCAACCTTTTATGGGGTACTGTGTCAAAGACTTTCCGACAGTCCAAAAAAAATGCAGTCCGCCCATCCTTCTCTTTCTTGCTTAATCTTCGTCACCTGATCATAGAATTCTATCAAGCCTGTAAGGCAAGATTTACCCTCCCTGAACCCATGTTGATGGGTTGTCACGAAGTCTCTTCTCTCCAGATGTGTTACTAGGTTTTTTCTCACAATCTTCTCCATCACCTTGCATGGTATACAAGTTAAGGACACTGGCCTGTATAGTTCAGTGCCTCTTCTCTGTCACCTTTTTTAAATATTGGTACTACATTAGCAGTCTTCCATACTTCTGGTAGGTCTCCCGTTTCCAGTGACCTACTATACACTATGGAGAGTGGCAAGCAAAGTGCTCCTGCACACTCTTTCAATACCCATGGTGAGATTCCATCCGGCCCAACAGCTTTTCTCACATCCAGCTCCAATAGGTGCTTCTTGACCTCATCTCTTGTAATTTCGAACCTTTCCAAGGTCACCTGGTTTGCTGCCACCTCTCCTAGCGCCGTGACTTCTCCCTGTTCTATTGTAAAGACCTCCTGGAACCTTTTGTTGAGTTCTTCACACACCTCTTTGTCATTCTCTGTGTACCTGTTCTCGCCAACCCTAAGTTTCATCACCTGTTCCTTCACTGTTGTCTTCCTCCTGATGTGACTGTGTAGTAGCTTGGGTTCGGTCTTGGCTTTATTAGCTATATCATTTTCATACCTTTTCTCAGCTGCTTTTCTCACACTAACATACTCGTTCCTGGTTCTCTGGTATCTCTCTACTTTCTGGTGTTCTGTTATTACGGAAGTTCCTCCATGCCCTTTGTGTGTGTGTGTGTGTGTGTGTGTGTGTGTGTGTGTGTGTGTGTGTGTGTGTGTGTGTGTGTGTGTGTTCGATCCCTTGTAACGATTCGTATGTGAACCTTAGACAAACTAGTAAATATTTAAGTTCGTATTTTTCTCAACATTGTGTGAATAGAATGGGGCCAAACAATCTAATGCATTGTATTTATATGCCAGTTTATATAATCATTATATTAATTGGAGAGAGCCAATACATATTTTAAGTGCAGGAATTTTGTTGAACGAAATTTGATCAAGTCGGCCCAATTAACTAATGTCCCAATATTTTTAATGTTAGCACTGACCTGTACAAACTAGACCCATATTTATATATTGTAGTTACAAATTGTAACTACCTACTTAGTGTGGAAGGCAGGCTCGTGATTCGTCGATCTTCACCTGACCACAGTAAAGCGAGGCGATGACATAGGGTGGGGGTCTGTCATATATAATTTCTCTCAAACCGCTTTACTCTTAGAATGTCAGCCCCACTCCCGTCTGGAGTTTTATACCGGAAGAGACGGAAGGCCTTCTTCAGTGATGTGAATTAGCGATCAGAACACTATCCAGATAGAAAGCTTTCTTCCATCGGCACTGCGACCCGATGAAGGGGAAGTCAGCTGAACGACTTGGGCTTTGTCTTCGCTCCTGGTGCTAGCCAAACAGCACCATGTTCCACTGCATCAAGGGTCAGTTCCGAGGAACCTACACCAAGGCCGAGATTCTGGCCCTCTTGACGGCGAACTCTGATGTTGCTCACGTCGACGTCATCATGAAAAAAGGGAAAACATCGTTTTTCTTGTGTTCAACCAGGAAAATGATTGAACGGTTTCAACCGTTTCCGTTGGTTGAAACTCGACGGAACCAACCCACATTGGTGGGGGGGGTGTGGTGCTTGATCTCACGTTTGTCTCCACCAGTATTCATAAGTTGACATTGGCCAGTTGACCATGTTCTGACTAGCGACTCCGTTGCTACAAAAACAGTTATTAATATTGCATTACCTCCCAGACCTCCAGTTCCCGAGCCCGGATGGGACTTTATCAAAGCAAATTGGACAGTTTCAGGAAGCTCTCGAAACTTGGCACCAAAACTACACTCCTCCTGACAACACCGAAGAAATGGAAAAAGATTTAGTAAATGCAAGACAGAGCAGCAAATCACGACATCCACCAGAGGAAAACAATTACCCAACAACATAAGGACCACTGGTATTACTATTATAGGATCAAAGATCTACATAACAGACTAAATTGTGCACGAAAGAGTTTCAGAAGAGATAGAACCGAAGCTAATCTAGGACTTGTTAGAGTTGTCCGAAATCAAGTGCACGAAGAAACAGCCAAAATCAAAGAAAATGGCTCGAGTGGTGTGCCAAACTAAATCAGCATACATCCTTGGGCGACATTTGGAGACAGATCAACATTGCCAAAGGCAAATCGCCTCCTGCTCTGCCACATGTTCATCCAGAGCAAGAACCAGAAAGGTTAGCAAATCTATTTGCTTCAAGAGCTAGTTCTACTAAACTTCCTCAAGCAACTCTGACTCACCAACAAAGACAAAGAAGCAAGATTGGAAAAAATACATGATGCTTTAGCCTTACCTGACGAACTAGACCAACCATTCAATCTGAAAGAACTCAGGAGAGCTACAAAAAAACTAAAAACACAGATCCAGGTGAGAACAAAATCACAACATGCTGGCCAAGCTAGGAGAAAAGGGTGAAGAAGCCTTCTTGAATCTCACCAACGAAGTATGGGTGACATGAGCTCGACCACTCTTGGAACAGTGCAATTATAGTTCCCATTCCAAAACCTAAAGACCTTGGAAATCCAAGACCCATCTCATTAACAAGCTGTCTGGCCAAAACCGCAGAAAGAAGGCTCTTAATCGAATTGAATGGAAAGCCAATCCACTACAACAAAATATGTTTGCTTACAGAAAAGGTGTTGGAACCACAGAAATCCTTACCTCCTTCCTGGATCAAATCAATGACAAACCTGGAATCCTTATATTTCTAAACCTAGAAAAAGCCTTCAAGTTAGCCAAGGCTCCAGCTACACTGTGCTGCCTTGTGGAAAAGGAAATTAAAGGACACGCTCTTGCCTTTGCCAAAGAAAGCCTGCTTAACCGAGAAGGTAAAGACAAATTCCCCCCCCCCAAAAAAAAAAAAAATCGACCTCAAAGAGGCTGGAAAATTGAACTCCGCAGGGAGGAATACTCTCTTGTATGTATGTACCTTACCTAAATAAACATTTGATTTGATTTGATTTGAAGCGCTTTCCTCTTCAACTGTCTCGTGGAACAATTCATAAAGCTCAAGTTACCAAAAGCCAAACTTCTTAACTATGCAGACGACTTTGTGTTCATCATCAATGGCAAAGGCGCCAGGAACCCTGCACAAAAATGCCTAGATAATATCAGCAGGGAAGCGGAGCGCATAACTTTGTAAATAAAGAGCAATAAAACCAAAACAATGGCCGTTAAAATGAGAACAAGACATCAGAATCACAATACAAGTTCATGAAATTGAGTGGGTTACCTCTTTTCAATACCTAGGAGTCATAATAGACAGGCAGTTGAAATTCACTCAAGAAATTGAATATATTCGGCAACTTTGTAAAACCAGAAACTCAGCTTTGCGCTCCCTGACACGTCTTAGAGATGGTGCATCTCTACCAGTGCTCAAAATGTACTACGTTCAAGCAGTTATTGACGATGATATTTATTATTTATTAGAACAGTTATTGCTGCTGCTGCTCTTACATCCCTCAATGATAATCAATGGGAGAAACTGGAAGTGTCTCAAAATGATGCTCACAGAACATTGCTGGGAGCACCTATACGGACGCGTCGAGAGACTAAGAATGAAAACCAACTTACCAGCATTAGAAAGCAGGATCAAAGGATAGCCGCCAGAAGAGCAAAACTTGTTAAAACCACTGCCTGACTGTCAATCAAAGATAGCATACACAGATCGCTTCAGATAAACCTTCAATATAGAACAAGTGCATGGATAGATAATCTGGTCAAGATTCTAGAGAAAGTGAACTTGAAATGAACCTTTAAGAACATAGATAGATAGATAGATAGACCATATAAATACTTTCGGCAGCCTTCACCATGGGAAGAATCGAATCTGAAGAAAATCATTGAAGGATTACCGTTAAAAAGTTAGCATGTGACTTGCAGAGGCTCAAAGCAGTCATAGAACAACAAATGGAAACAATCTCAAGACCTACAACGACTCATCTTCACAGATGGATCAGTTGATCAAGAAAAAGGTTCTGCAGGGGCAGCAGTTTACACTAACAACCATGAAGCTTACTGGATAATTAATAGTGGGTGCTCAACATTTGCAAACAGAATTATATGCCCTGAAGGAGGCCATATACTATACAATTGAGAATAATTTACATGATATCATCATTCATACCGACTAAATCTTCGCTACAGGCATTGTTATCCAGTCAGCACAGAGATCACAGAGACTCCTCACAGAAATCAAACATATAGGAAAAGAAGCCTATGCAGGCGATGAGTCACAATAACGTGGCTAAATTATGTTGACCAGACCACACACTAGAAAGTGAAGGGACGACGACGTTTCGGTCCGTCCTGGACCATTCTCACAATCGACTTGAGAATGACCCAGGACGGACCGAAACGTCGTTGTCCCTTCACCTTCTAGGTTGTGGTCTGGTCAACAAAGAAGCCTATAATGTAGGGTTGTCAATCACCCTAAATTGGGTAGCAAGTCACATTGGCATAGATGGTAATGAAAATGTAGCCTCACTAGCAAAAACTGCCACTGCTCTACCTATTGTGCAGGCTCAAAAACCTCCAAGTTTTTTCTCAGATTAAGGAGCAAATCAAGAAGAAAACGTTGCCAACTATCAAAAGTCACCACAGAGCCAAAGTAGCAGAAAGAAGATCCACTGCAATATGATACAAACAAGCCACTGGGTACTACTCTTTCAAGCCTGACTAAAAGATATCCAGAGACATTGCAGTGGCCATACACAGTCTCAGACTTTGTTACAAGTGCTGCTGGAAGGTAATAAACGCAATAGTTAAAGTGTGTCATATCTGTGGAACAGAAGCAGAGATGCCACGATTGCACTACTTACTGGAAAGTAAAGCTACTGAAGCACTGTGCATGAAACCCAACATTAATCCAACGACAGCAACTGAATTAGATGCATATTCCACAGCGACTACAATGATTAGAAAAGCCGTTGAAGAATGAGACTCACTAGTGAACATTCTGCATCTACTTCCACAGTAGTGTAAAAGGAGACACATGGGGAATAAAAATTTTCAGAAACGGTTGGGCACTTCCATGCCGACTTGGGTCCCGGGGGCGGATTCAACCAACAACTGATTTTAAGCGGTTAGGTTAGGGCACGGTCGGCGCGCACCTGGCTTGCTGGCGGGGTGGGGTGGTGGTTCGTTCCCCCCAGGGGTCCCCAGGGCCCACCACCCAGGGTGTACCTGAGCAACTCGTGCCCTATCCTAACCTGTTTTTTCTCGATACGTCGCGTGCTTTTAAGATGAGTCTAAGGCATCAAGAAGGGGGTCCCTACTTATGAAAGGTACAGAGGATGAATATTCAATAGATTCAAACCAAAAAATACACTGGTGAAAGCTAGGCATATAAACGTTTTTGGAGTATTTAATAGCATGAGCAAAATTCACGATTTGGCCTGGGGTGTAACCAGAGTACTACGGTATCAATTTGGGGGTCCCTACTTATGAATGGATCAGAGGGTGAATGTTCAATAGATTAAAACCAAAAAACACAGTTGAAAGCGAATATAGAAGTTTTTGGAGTACTTTAATGATGCTATGACTGAATAGTATAGGGAGCCCTTGGCACAGCTCCATTTTCTGTAATGGTCAGAGGTGAGCGGAGAGAATGGGGCGCGATTTTTTGACTAATCAGGAGCCAAGTAGAAAAATTCTCTTTCCGTCCCGGGTCATGGGCCAATCAGGTGAAATTTTCTTTATTTGTCGTGGGGGTGTCACGTGACATGACGTCGGCAATCGGGACCCCCTACCTATGATTACCCCAGTGGGGTCAAGCATACAAGGGGGGTCAAGATTCCTTACAAAGACCAAGTTGGATATTTAGGTGTAGTAAGCCTTATCTTGAATTTGCATGATACTGTGGGGTACATTGACATGAAGGGCGAATCATAGAACAGGATCTGCATGTGAGATAAGTCATATGGTTTTAAATGAAGCGTAGGTGCGTAGATGGTTTTAAAGAAGTTAAGATAGCTTTAAATTAAGAGTTCTGTGTGCTTGATGGTGGGTAAATGTTCAGTCAATAATTTTCGTGTTTTTAATCTGAATGAGGGGTTCTAGTTTGCGTTCTAGTCGTAAGATGAGTTCCTTAGTATATTTGCTATGGAAAATGAGCTTTCAGTACTCTATATAATTTGAAATGAGGTCAAGAAAGACATGTTTATGTGCGAGAAGAGTCAGGTTGGAAACTGTTTATTCCAGTCATCCCCCCTCGGCTTTGCTCCGTTTTCTGTAGCCAAAGTAAAGATTCCATTTTCTGTGAAATTCAGTTAAGTACTGGTGATTAAGGCATGCTTGCATTTGTATGGTTCTAACCTGTTTATAGATTTTATAGATAAATTTGTCAGGCCTCAAATTAGATTTTAATATGAAAAATAGCTTCAAATGTATGTCTATCTTTTGTAATAAATGTTACAAACTTTAACATTATCTGTGATATTTAATAGAATACAAAAAGAATGCTAAATAGTGGGGACTCACCATATTGTGTTGGGTTTGACGCCCCACAGTATATTTTTAACACTTGTAACTATGAAGGAAAGTAGTTTAAGTGTTTTAAGTAATTTAATATAAACTAGGAATCTGTTCGTATCCTGTAATAAATAAATATTTTTTAACACCTTAATAGCTCACAGCTATTGTGGTGGGGGGCTCCAATAACTCATGTAACGCGACTACTGTTGCTATGCAATACTCTTTGGTATCATGTGTAAAAATTTAAAAGTCGAATCCATCAGTTGCCTTTTTTGTCAGTGGTGGTATATCAAGCGCAAAGGTTTTCAGAAAATGTTAGACCTCCACCTTTTGAAAAGTGTGAAGATAAATTCATGCAAGTAAGAAGGGCCAGCAAGAGTTAGTAAGCAGGGGCATGAGTTAGTAACAAGGGATAGCATGAGTTAGTAAGCCGGGCTAGCATGAGTTAGTAAGCAGGGGCATGAGTTAGTAACAAGGGATAGCATGAGTTAGTAAGCCGGGCTAGCATGAGTTAGTAAGCCGTGCTAGCATGAGTTAGTAAGCCGGGCTAGCATGAGTTAGTAAGCCGGGCTAGCATGAGTTAGTAAGCTGGGCTAGCATGAGTTAGTAAGCCGGGCTAGCATGAGTTAGTAAGCCGGGCTAGCATGAGTTAGTAAGCAGGGCTGGCATGAGTTAGTAAGCAAGGTTGGCATGAGTTCGTAAGCAGGGCTGGCATGAGTTAGTAAGCAGGGCTAGCATGAGGGCTGGCATGAGTTAGTAAGCAGGGCTAGCATGAGGGCTGGCATGAGTTAGTAAGAAGGGCTAGCATGAGTTAGTAAGCCGGGCTAGCATGAGTTAGTAAGCAGGGCTAGCATGAGTTAGTAAGCAGGGCTGGCATGAGTTAGTAAGCAGGGCTGGCATGAGTTAGTAAGCAGGGCTAGCATGAGTTAGTAAGCAGGGCTGGCATGAGTTAGTAAGCAGGGCTGGCATGAGTTAGTAAGCAAGGTTGGCATGAGTTAGTAAGCAGGGCTGGCATGAGTTAGTAAGCAGGGCTGGCATGAGTTAGTAAGCAGGGTTGGCATGAGTTAGTAAGCAGGGCTGGCATGAGTTAGTAAGCAGGGCTAGCATGAGGGCTGGCATGAGTTAGTAAGCAGGGCTAGCATGAGGGCTGGCATGAGTTAGTAAGAAGGGCTAGCATGAGTTAGTAAGCCGGGCTAGCATGAGTTAGTAAGCAGGGCTAGCATGAGTTAGTAAGCAGGGCTGGCATGAGTTAGTAAGCAGGGCTGGCATGAGTTAGTAAGCAGGGCTAGCATGAGTTAGTAAGCAGGGCTGGCATGAGTTAGTAAGCAGGGCTGGCATGAGTTAGTAAGCAAGGTTGGCATGAGTTAGTAAGCAGGGCTGGCATGAGTTAGTAAGCAGGGCTGGCATGAGTTAGTAAGCAGGGTTGGCATGAGTTAGTAAGCAGGGCTGGCATGAGTTAGTAAGCAGGGCTAGCATGAGGGCTGGCATGAGTTAGTAAGAAGGGCTAGCATGAGTTAGTAAGCCGGGCTAGCATGAGTTAGTAAGCAGGGCTAGCATGAGTTAGTAAGCAGGGCTGGCATGAGTTAGTAAGCAAGGTTGGCATGAGTTAGTAAGCAGGGCTAGCATGAGTTAGTAAGCAGGGCTAGCACGAGGGCTGGCATGAGTTAGTAAGAAGGGCTAGCATGAGTTAGTAAGCAGGGCTAGCATGAGGGCTGGCATGAGTTAGTAAGATGGGCTAGCATGAGTTAGTAAGCCGGGCTAGCATGAGGGCTGGCATGAGTTAGTAAGCAGGGCTAGCATGAGTTAGTAAGCAGGGCTAGCATGAGTTAGTAAGCAGGGCTAGCATGAGTTAGTAAGCAGGGCTAGCATGAGGGCTGACATGAGTTAGTAAGAAGGGCTAGCATGAGTTAGTAAGCCAGGCTAGCATGAGTTAGTAAGCCAGGCTAGCATGAATTAGTAAGCAGGGCTTACTAACTTTCGCCATCTGTATTTATTTAAAATATTACGTCAGATAGAAATTGTTTCTCATTGGTATTATATTTACTTTATAAATTTCCTCTATAAAAATGAAATGCCATTGCACATTATGATCGTTTTATATTGAGTATTGCATAAATACTTATGAGATTTCATAAAAAAAATATTTTAATGAGCCAGGTTTGGAAGGCTTTGTTTTTAAATTATTTATTTTTTTTTTAATAATAATAAAATTATTAACATTGACAAAAAATTTCTCCTGAAAAATATTGTCTTTTAAGACTTGGGCTATAAAGTTGTTGAGATTTTCAATACTTAAGAGTACCAATCTTTAAAGTTTTCTTTTTCCATCACAAAGAAAATCTTTCTTTCTCCCACATGTTTCATCATTTGCATTGGATGCAGAGCTACCTTCGTGCAAGTCCTGGCTCAGTTCCCCAACGTCCAAACTATTGGATATTGCAAATTTCACTAAATGATGCGGTATCTTAGTTGCCCCCCCCCCTCTAATTATAGAGATTTTAATCTCTAAACATTTGAGTGCCAAGAACGGTATTAAATTATGGATATTAAAGAATTAAAGTAGGAATATATTTTCACATTAGCTTAATATAACACAAATTTATCCCAATTGGAGTGGGGGGGGGGGGGGGGTGTTATAGGCTAGGTTAAGGAAATTTTTATTATTTAACGATAGAGATATGGCGAATCTTATCATGTTTCCTAAGAACATGTGTACAAATGGAGTTCAAATGGACATGCTAGCATCCCATTATAAGCAACTCAAGCGAGCTTCCGGTCCCTCACCGGAATTCTATAACTGGGCCGAGAATCAGTGGTTCAAAAAGTTGTGCCAAGTCCTCAAGTCTCAAAATACTATCATCTTGAGTCTTCTTAATGAGAATCTAGCAAATCGCGCTAATCTCCAACAACAATAACAAGAAATAACCCTCCTCCGCGATGATATTAGAAACTGCAAGGCAAGCCAAGACCAACTACAGCATGATTTGATTGATTTCCGTGAGGAAAACAACCTTCTGAAAACTGATGAAGCCATAAAAAAAACAGGAGGAAGCTCTCAGCAAAGTGACTGCATGTATCAGTACATTTTCAGCCCAACGTTCTGTCTCTCAGGATGAACAAGACCAGCAAAAGCTGCTAGACTCTGCTATAGTGTCGTCCCAAGATATACCTGTGGAACATGAAGGTGAAAATTGTGTCGAAATAGCTCAGGATCTCTTAAAAAACAAATTGCAGCTCATTCTAAACAAATCTGACGTTATTGCTGCCTACAGAGTAGGCAAAAAGAATCCATCAGGTCAAAACCAACGGAAAATTCGCCTGAAGCTGTCTTCCCAGTTCACGAAATCCAATCTAGTCCGGACAGCTGCAACCCAACGGAAGGGATTATACATCAACGAGTGCTTGACTAGGAACAGACAGCAACTCCTCTACCGCCTGCGTCAAATCCGTCAAAAAAACCCAGATGAGATTCATCAGTGCTTCGTTAGAGATGGACTGATAAAGGTGAGAAAAACCGCAGAGGGCAAAATGTTCACAATTACTAAAGAAGAGAACCTCAACACTTTCCTCTCCCAATGTGGTCTGTCTCAGCTCATTATCACTCCCAGTGAATTAACTTAATTAACCCCCTGTCAACTAGTGGGGCTAGGTTTCCTAAGTCTCATTGTTTCATTTTCTGACTTAAATTTTAACTTACTCTTAACTAGTCATTTACTGAAATTATTTAATTGAGTGCATTAATAGTTCTTCAGGTCTTATTAATTATACAGTCGTAACTGAACTATTTATAGTTAATAATCATTAGCTTAAATTTGCCTATGTTTATTATTCAACTTTTCTTTGATTTCATTTATTACCTAGGTTGCCTAGCCTCGCCATGCTCCCTTACTCCATTGTACCCCTGGCTTTGCCTGCATCTCAAATTGCAAATTGTTACTTACAGTGTACCTGAGAGTACTTGTAAGCAATCTACCTCATTTTTCATTTTTGCTCAATTTGTTTTTGTATTGCTTAGTCTTGTTTATATTTTTGTTTTGTATTTCTATATCTTGTGTTTTGTATAGTCCATGTTTATATGTTTTTTCTTTAATCTCATTTATTACCTAGGGCTATTTATAAACCTAGGGCTATTTATTACCCTGTTAATTAACCATTACTAAGCTAATTATCTTCAAGATCATTTTTTTATGATTATTATTTTTCTTATTATTTTATATTTTACATTTATATTGTCAGTCTCTACTGATTTTTTGTTTTTTATTTTATGTAACTTCTGTGTCCTCCCTGGCTATCTATTGGATCTTTATTTTACTTCTAAATTGTTACTAATTTATTGTATTTGCTTTTATTCTTGTGTTTTTGCTTTATCGTGTATCTTGTATCGTGATCCCTCTGCATCTCTATGCACACTGATATTGATCCTGATCAAAATCTTCTGTCTCATATCTATACCAACCAGCACATTGATCATCATTATTGCAAGTATTTCACAGCACACCAGGCTAAAAACAAACTCCAAAATAGCACCTATCTATCAGTTTATAACCAAAATGTTAGATCACTTGGTAAACATTTTGACGATTTAAATGCACTACTCACAGCACTATAGGTACTAACCTATCGTTCATTATTTTAACAGAAACTTGGCTAAATAAAGACTATACCCAACTCTACAACTTAGCTGGTTATAAAGCCATTCATAACTGTAGGCCTAATAAAAAAGGTGGTGGCACAGCTATATATTACCGAGATACATTTATCTGCAACAGTGTTATTAGTGACAGAGATGACTACTGTGAATATACTTTTGCTCAGTTTACAATTAAATCCCTTAAATCCTCTTTGACTATTGGAGCCATCTATAGATTTCCTAATACTAACATAGCTTCTTTCTCAGACAACCTAAGGAATCTTATTATAAACAACAATCTCAACAAAAACCACATCTTTCTGGGAGGAGACTTTAATATTGACCTGGGTCAACAAAATTGCTCTCAAGTTGACTATTTCCTTAACAGCATGAACTCCTGTATGCTAATCCCCACTATCACCAAACCTACCCGAGTCACTCAAACATCAGCCACTACCTTGGACCACATATGGACAAACATAACAGCTCCCCTTGTATCTGGTATAATCTACGACAGAACAACTGACCACTATCCTACCTTTCTCATAGCGAACATGGACATAACACCACCAAAAAGCAAGAAACTTTCATTTAGGGTACACAGTGAATCAGCTTTAGACAATCTTACAGAGGCACTTCACAATATTAACTGGGATTCTGAATTCAATAATACCCATGATATAAATTCATTAGCTAACCTCTTCCTCTCCAAAACTCTAAGCCTCTACAATCTTCATTGTCCCCTTCTTACCAAGCAAGTAACTGACAAAAGATTAAACAATCCATGGCTCACAAGTGGCATTCTCAACTCAATCAACAAGAAACATGAATATGAAAAGAAAGTTAGGATTGGCCTAGTTTCAAAGGAAGTAGCTAAAAGGTACTCATTAATGCTTACCAGTATCATAAGAAAGGCAAAACTTGCATATTATGTGAATAGATTCAATGAAGCAAAAGGCAACATGAAAAACACTTGGAAAACTATCTCTAGTATCCTAGGAACTAAACAACACTCACATAACCAAATAAAACTCTACAAGGATGGGGATATACCGTCAACTGATTTAGAAATGGCAAATGAATTTAATAGTTTCTTTTCATCGGTTGGTGCTAATCTTGCCAGTAAAATCCCACAGACTCAGACACATATTAACACATATCTCTCAGGCAGCTATCCAAACTCTCTTCTCCTTTCACCAATCAGCCCGGCAGATGTTGTGTCCATCATACACTCTCTAAAAACCAAGGCAGGGAACACCAGTGAAATTCCGTCCATTGTGTACAAGAGAGCCTCCCATGCCCTTGCCTCACCCATAGCACTACTGTTCAACAAATCTATAGAGTGTCACACCTTCCCTGATATCCTCAAAAAAGCAAGAGTAACACCAGTCCATAAAGGAGGCAATCCGGCGGACATAAACAATTATAGACCAATATCAAATCTACCCATTCTATCAAAAATATTTGAAAAAATTATTTACAAACAGCTCTATTCCTACCTCGTAAAATTTGACATACTCAGCCCCTGCCAGTTTGGCTTCCGGTCCCAAAAGAGCACCAACGATGCAATCATTAGTCTCCTTGACGTTATCTACTCAGCCCTTGACAAAAATGAGTTTCTGATTGGACTCTTTATTGACCTAAGAAAAGCCTTTGATACTGTTAATCACAACTACCTCTTACTTAAACTCCAGCATTATGGAATCCGAGGCCTTGCCCTTGACTACATCCGATCCTATCTTAGTGACAGACACCAATATGTAACCATCAATGATACAACTCCTTCCACTCTACCAATTACCGTTGGAGTGCCACAGGGCAGCATCTTAGGACCTCTTCTATTTCTTATATATATAAACGATCTGCCTAATGTCTCTAATATTCTCAAACCTATACTGTTTGCTGACGATACTACTCTTATCTATTCAAACCTCAACCCACATACACTAAATAATGTTGTGAATAATGAATTAAAAAAAGTCCACTTATGGATGTCAACGAACAAACTAACATTAAACATCGAAAAGACTTACTACATCTTATTTGGAAGCAAATCATCAAATGCAATTCAGCTACAGATAGACAACATTAACATCAGTAATAAAAATGATGGCAAGTTTCTTGGCCTATTCCTAGACAAGTGACTCAACTTCAGCACCCACATTGAACACATAACTAAGAAAGTCTCTAAGACAGTTGGTATACTCTCCAAAATCAGATATTATGTTCCTAACTCTGCTCTCCTCTCACTATATTATGCACTAATCTACCCCTATCTTAATTATGATATCTGTGCATGGGGGTCTACCACTGCAAACCACCTTAAGCCCATCATCACACAGCAAAAATCTGCTATCAGAATAATAACTAACTCTGCTTTCAGACAACACTCAGCTCCCTTGTTTAAATCCCTAAACTTGCTAAATATTAACTCCCTCCACACATTCTCTTGTGTCAACTACATTTACAAAACCCTGTTCTTAAATGCAAACCATGCTTTGAAACTCTCCCTGGACAGATGTAATAGGACCCATTATCACCACACCAGAAATAAATATCTCTTTGATATCCCCAGGGTCAAACTTAATCTTTGTAAACACTCTATGCAAATTAAGGGACCTAGTCTATGGAACTCACTCCCTAGTGAATTGAAAAACTGTAAAACTTTTGCCTTATTTAAAAGCAAAACCAAAAAGTACCTAACTTCATCTTCTTAGTTTCCTACACTGAGCTTTAAATTTGCTCTGTACCTAGTGTTACCCAATCTCCTAATTTTTATGTAATATCAAACAACCTTATCATTGTGTTCATTGCTGTCTTCTTTTATGTGCTAGCCATATGCTGTATTGTGACTACCAATTTTTGTCAATTACCATTCAAGCTGTCATTGCAACCAATCTTACATTGTTTCTGCTGTATTGTGACTACCAATTTTTTTGTCAACTACCATTCAAGCTGTCATTGCAATCAATCTTAGCTACCTATGTGCTTTAATATACTGTACCTACAATTTTCTCTCATCTTTTTTTCATTTCATGTAATCTGTTATCATTTTTTTGTCTATAATTTTTGAAAGTATTTACCTCCTTAAAATTTTCTTAGATTAAGGACCTGCTCGAAACGCTGCGCATGCTAGTGGCTTTACAAGACTGTAATTACCATATTTGTATCCTCACATTCCTTATGTACATTCTTGTATATGCATAAATAAATAAATAAATAAATTACCTAGGTTGCCTAGCCTAGCCATACTCTCTTACTCCATTGTACCCCTGTAAGCCCCTTTTGTGTTTGTTTTGTACAGTATTGTTTACATTTTTTCCCCTATTTTATAGCTTATTTCTACCTTGTAATTTGCCTTTCTTTCCTTGTTTTTCCTGCAATCAGCTTTTTTATGCAGACAAGTATAGACCCAGAACTTAACCTCTTATCCACTATCTATGACAATTATCACTTTAATGATCTAAATTGCAGATATTTTGCAGCACATGATGTAAACAATGTATTAACTCATAATCACAATATCTCTGTAATCAATTTGAACGTTAGATCCCTAGGTAAACACTTCGATGATGTTAATGCCTTGATTGAAGCTATTGACAACAAATTTTCTTTTATTATACTTACTGAAACATGGTTGAAAGAGGATACTACTCAGCTCTTTAACATGCCTAACTACTCAGCAATTCACAACTGTCGTCAACTTCAGTGAGGTGGTGGCACTGCTCTTTACTACCACCAAGAACTAACATGCTTAAAAGAAATTAGAACCAGAGACTGCTATGGGGAGTATATCTTCGCCAGCTTCAGAGTCAAGGGTGCCGAGTCTGTCCTGTCTGTGGGTGCAGTTTATAGAATTCCTAACACTGATGTGTCCGAATTCAACTCAAACCTTAGAAATCTAATACTTGATAACAGTCTGAACAAAAACCACCTAATTATCGCAGGGGACTTTAATATTGACCTCTGCGAGCCTGAACACCCTACTGCTGTTAGCTTCCTCAACTGTATGAATTCCTGCTTCCTCATACCCTTAATCACTAGACCTACTAGAATCACTGATAGCACTGCCACGATGCTAGATCACATCTGGACAAACATAACCTCTCCACTTACTTCAGGTATAATCACCGATAGCACTACAGACCATTACCCCACATTTCTCTTAACTAACATTAGCAAACCACCTCTTGAGTCAAGAGATACGTTTTAGACTACACAATGAAACTGCTATAGACAATTTTATAACTGCTGCTGATAATGTCAACTGGGAGTCCGAGTTAGGTAACATAGTGGACATCAACCTAGCAGTGCAATCTTTTCTTCAAAAAACTCTTAGCCTTTATAATACCCACTGTCCTATGCTTACAAAACAAGTCACAACCAAAAGGCTTAACAATCCCTGGCTTACAAAGGGAATACTTAAATCTATTAATAAAAAACATGACCTTGAGAAGAAGCATAGGTTAGGAATTGTCTCCAAAGAATTCTCAAAGAATTACTCATTATTGCTGTCTAAGATAATTAGACGAGCCAAAACTAAATACTACGAAGATAAATTTACCCAAATAAAGAGCAACATTAAACAAACTAGGAGAACAATTTCACAAATATTGGGATCAAAGAAGTCTTTAAATAACAAACCGACTCTCCTGTCTAAAAACTATGGTCAGCTTTCAGCCTCTGATTCTGCTATTGAGTTCAATAGGTTCTTCTCTTCCATTGGTTCATCCCTTGCAAATGATATTCCATCTTCCAGTACTGACATTAAGGACTATCTTACAGGTAACTATCCACAGTCTCTGTACCTAAAGCCTATTAATTCCACTGACGTCAATGAGATAATCCTTTCCCTTAAAACCAAGTCTGGTGCCCTTGAGGAGATACCAACTTTAATTTACAAAAAAGCCTCCAGATCTTTAGCCCCTGCTATTGCTTTGCTCTTCAACAAGTCACTTGAACTCCAAACCTTCCCAGATATTCTAAAAAAAGCGAGAGTAACGCCAGTCCACAAATGTGGTGATCTCACAGATGTTAACAACTACAGACCTATATCTATCCTGCCAAACTTGTCAAAAATTTTTGAAAAACTAATCTATAAGCAGCTTTACTCATATCTAGCCAAACTCAATATACTTAGCCCTTGCCAATATGGCTTCAGACCCAAAAAAAGCACTAACGATGCACTTATTAGTATGCTTAACTCGATTCATACAGCTCTTGATAAAAATGAGTTCCCTGTTGGGTTGTTTGTGGACCTGCGTAAAGCTTTTGATACTGTCAACCACCAAAACCTTCTTCTTAAATTACATCATTATGGAGTCAGAGGACACTCCCTACAATACCTCAAATCCTACCTTACTGACAGGCTCCAATATGTTTCTGTGAATAATACAATTTCTCCCACCCTACCCATCAACATTGGTGTTCCCCAGGGCAGCATACTTGGCCCTCTCCTCTTTCTCATCTACATTAATGACCTTCCAAATGCCTCCCAACACCTCAAACCAATTCTATTTGCTGACGACACAACCTTCATTTACTCCAGTCCTGATCCCCATGCTCTAAATGCCACAGTAAATACTGAGCTAAATAAAGTCCATCTGTGGCTAACTGCCAACAAATTCACCCTTAACATTGACAAAACTTTCTATATTCTGTTTGGCAATAAATCCTCTAATCAAATAAATCTCAAAATAAACAATACCCAAATTTGTAACAAATTAGATGGCAAATTCCTTGGCATTCTCATTGACCACAAGCTGAATTTCCAGGGACACATTCTAAACATATCAAAAAAAGTTTCAAAAACTGTGGTCATTCTTTCTAAGATCAGATATTATGTACCACACCCTGCCCTGGTGACTCTCTATTACTCCCTTATCTATCCATATCTCAACTATGGTATTTGTGCTTGGGGCTCTACTACCCAAAATCACTTACGTCCTCTAATTACTCAACACAAAGCTGCTATTAGGACAATATCCAATTCTGGCCCCAGACATCACTCGGTACCCCTACTCAAATCTCTGAATATGTTAGACATTAAGTCACTGCACATTCTCTCATGTGTATTATACATATATAAAACGCTAAACTATAATGCCAATCCTGATCTCAAAAGCTTCATAGAAGGTTGTAACAGAACCCATGAGCACCACACCAGAAATAAATACAGTTTTGATATTCCTAGAGTACGACTGAATCAAACTAGAAATGCTCTACAAATCAAGGGGCCCAGAATGTGGAATGACCTTCCCAACCATGTTAAAGACTGTACCTCTCTCAACCAGTTTAAGTTAAAAACGAAGCTATACCTAATAAATTCCCTGTAACCTACCTTACCCTTCTATTGTCAACCAATGTCTGTTTTTCTTTAAAGAGCGCTGTTTGTCGACATAATTGTATTTGTGCTGCTTTTTCATCTATGTTTTCATTTCTTGTTTTCATTCTACTCATTATGCTCAATTAGTATTAAGCTTGTCATTTAAGTTTATCATGCCCGAAACGCTTTGCGTAATAGTGGCTTTAGGCATTGTATGTACTAGCTCTACCTATAAGTCAACCAATCCTTGTAAAAATTTATTGTATGTATGTACCTTACCTAAATAAAATTGTATTGTATAAATCCATTTATATGAGGTTGGGTTGTGTTTGAACTGATGTAGAGAAAAATGGCCATTAAACCCATAGTTAATAGAGGTTAGGTTGGGATGGGTTGGCTGTGTCCCAAGAATAAGATACCATATATGGAATCAAGATCTTGGTATCAGAGGTATGGGCAAGGGCGGTTGGGTTGATGCAAAAACATCACTTTCGGCGACCAGATATTGAAGATGCGCATTAAATTTAATTGGGATAGGTGAAACTTGGTCAAATTGGGGCTTTGGTTGTGCTATGAAATGGTAAACTCGGGTAAATTTGGTGGGAATTGGATTAAATTAGAATAAATTGGATCAAATTAGGTGGAAATTGGATTAAATTGGGATAAATTTGGCCTTAGCTGTGTGTTAGGTTAGGTCTGGTTTCGTAGGATTGAAGATATATAAACACATCTGGATATTTGGAAATAGCTGGATGGACACTGTGCTATTACTATATAATGGTCTTGGGAATAGGGCGTGACATAGGACACCTGGATATTAGATATTGAAAAGGCACATTAAATTTATATGGGATAGGTGAAACTTGGTCAAATTAGGCTTTGGTTACGCTATGAAACAGACAAACTCTGGTAAATTTAGTGGAAATTGGATGAAATTAGGATAAAATGGGGCAAAAATAGGTGGAAATTGGATTAAATTGTCATAAATTAGGTGGAAATTCTCGTAAATTGGGATACATTTGGCTAAATTTGGCCTTGGCTGCATTAGGATAGGACTGGTTTCCTAGGAGTGATGATATATAAGCACATCTGGATATTTGGAAATAGCTGGAAGGACAATGCACTATTACTATGAAATAGTCTTGGGAATAGGGCGTGACATGGGGCAACTGGATATTGGATATTGAAAATGCACACTAAATTTGTATGGGATAGGTGAAACTTGGGTGAAATGGGCTTTGGCTGTGATATGATTTGACATATTTTTCTCTATATTTAATAGGGAATTGTCATTAATTGGGATGAAATTAGGTAGATGGCCACAGTACTAACACTATGAAATGGTCTTGGGAATGGGGAATATGTGGTGGCTGGATACTGGGCACTGGAAATGAACGTTATTATTAGACGAGATAGAGAAAACTCGGGTGAATTGGCCTTTGGCTTGAACAAATCAGGCCTATTCCTGGGGTGGGGTAGGGTATTCCTGGTTGCCGGACTGATCAACCAGGCTGTTGGACACGGCTGCTCGCAGCCTGACGTATGAGTCACAGCCTGGTTGATCAGGTATCCTTTGAAGGTGCTTATCCAGTTCTCTCTTGAACACTGTGAGGGGATTGGCAGTTATGCCCCTTATGTGTAGCCCCTGTTAGTTACATTTAAATTCAGTTTTAGTTTTTTGTTTATAATTGGAGATAACTTTTTGGTGGACTTGTCTTTAAACTGGAGTAAATTTAAATAAATTTAGCTTTGGCTGTTTTTTTTAAGCTTTGGGAAATTGGGCTTTTGGTTGTGCCATACACAACAAAATTTAGGTAAAATTGGTAGAAATTGTCTTTAATTTGATGAAATTACCTGGAGAGGTGCAGCACTAACTCTTATGAAATGGTCTTGGGGATGTTGTATAAAAGGGATCTCCCGCATGTAGCAGGGGAAAAGGGTTCGAGAGCCGCATAATTGGTTTGGAAACTGAACCCTACATATTGTTTAGCTATGCAAGTGACAATCTCTTGAAAGCTCGTTACGCGATTGTCACTGCTACATACATACACACACATATATGCACCCTAAGTGATTCAACAAGAGGCTTGCAACGGTCTCTATGCAAGGGACTTTTACATCTATGGCCAGTCCGCAGTTGCAGGTCTCACCCCACAACCGCCTAACCGGAGAGTCATATGTGCATCCTTCACCTACAGTAAGCAAATGTTTTGGTTACTTTGCTAAGATTCCTGGCAGCGCATCATTATGAATGAAGCACTTGGGTATTTCTTGGACTCCATTGATGGTGTTATCTCTGAATTCTGCAAATTTTCTTTTCATATTCCATTATATAATGACGCAAAGTATGCGAATAGTTAAACTTGCTCAATGAGTTTGTGTTAGCTTGCTAATGTAATTGTATGGGGTTTGCATAAGTTTGTTGAGAATATAATTGAATGCTAGTTCATTTATTATGAATCTCATACCCATCTTGTGGGGCGGGTAGTGGGAAGGGTTACCACGGCGGGTAATGGACTCTGGAATGAGCCCAACAATTCATTTTGGCTCAAGCAAGAAAACAAACAAAAAATGGGTAAACGAAATTGCCAAAATTAATTTGTGCAAGTTTGCAAATGTGATAAGTTTTTTTTTTCCATAAGTTTGAGAATATATAATTGAATGTTAGTTTTAATTAATTTATTAATGAAGCCCCTACTACCATCTTGCGGGCAATAGCGTAAAGGGCTGCAGCGATGCATAACGGGCCTCAGAGTCTGAACCTACACAATTTATTTAGCTAAAGCAAGTTTTCGCAATCTTAATGAGCTAGTTTTGAAAAATCCATTGGTCATTGTCACACATCAACAATGGGGCACGAGAAAGACCGCAAGTGCAGTTTCTAAATGAAAACCAAGACTGGGATATGTGGAGAGCTAGTGTCATAATTTATGTTTTCCTCCGCACCGCTGCCCATCCAGTGGGGGGGCCTAAGCTGAGCAGTAGTAACATCTAGAAGTCTGCTGCTTTTATTGGTTGATCCATAGATGTGTACTGGCTCCTCTTGCATCATCGCATTAGTAGCAGTTTCTAAATTAAACAACTAGCATATGTAAAGAGCTAGTCTAACAATTTATATGTTTTTTTTTTAATCAGGCCCACTGCCCCTTTATCCAGCGGACTGCGGCTGGATGGGTTACAATTGAGCCAAAAACAGTTGGTCAGGGCGAGATACGGCTTCATTTAGAGGCTGATCTAACAATTTATGTTTTTATTTTTATCAGGCCCACTGTCCTTCTATCCAGCAGACTGCGGCTGGATGAGTTACAATTGAGCCAAAAACAGTTGGTCAGGGCGAGATACGAAAAAACAGGGCAAAAACAGTTGGTCAGGGCATTTAGAGAAATTTACTATAGCCAAAAAGCTTGAACGTCGGGAACTGAACGCGAGCCTGCACGAGAGTCGTTCTTGGCACTCAAATGTTTAGAGATTAAAAGCTCTCTAGTTAGAGGGGGGGCAACTAAGATACCGCATCATTTAGTGAAATTTGCAATATCCAATAGTTTGGACGTTGGGAAACTGAGCCAGGACTTGCACGAAGGTTGCTCAGCATCCAGTGCAAATGATGAAACATGTGGGAGAAAGAAAGATTTTCTTTGTGATGGAAAAAGAAAACTTTAATGATTGGTACTCTAAGTATTGAAAATCTCAACAACTTTATAGCACATAAAAGTCTTAAAAGACAATATTTTTCAAGAGCAAATCTTTGTCAATGTTAATAATTTTATTATTATTAAAAAAAAGTGAAAAATAATCTTAAAAACAAAGCCTTCCAAACCTGGCTCATTAAAATATTTTTTTATGAAATCTCATAAGTATTTATGCAATATTCAATATAAAGCGATCATAATGCGCAATAGCATTTCATTTTTATAGAGGAAATTTATAAAGTAAATATAATACCAATGCGAAACAATTTCTATCTGACGTATTATTTTAAATACAGTTGGCGAAAGTTAGTAAGCCCTGCTTACTAACTCATGCTAGCCCAGCTTACTAACTCATGCTAGCCCTTCTTACTAACTCATGCCAGCCCTCATGCTAGCCCTGCTTACTAACTCATGCTAGCCCTGCTTACTAACTCATGCTAGCCCGGCTTACTAACTCATGCTAGCCCGGCTTACTAACTCATGCTAGCCCGGCTTACTAACTCATGCTAGCCCGGCTTACTAACTCATGCTAGCCCGGCTTACTAACTCATGCTAGCCCGGCTTACTAACTCATGCTAGCCCTGCTTAATAACTCATGCTAGCCCTGCTTACTAATTCTTGCTAGCCCTGTTTACTAACTCATGCCAGCCCTGCTTACTAACTCATGCCAGCCCTGCATACTAACTCATGCCAGCCCTGCTTACTAACTCATGCCAGCCCTGCTTACTAACTCATGCCAGCCCTGCTTACTAACTCATGCTAGCCCTGCTTACTAACTCATGCTAGCCCTGCTTACTAACTCATGCTAGCCCTGCTTACTAACTCATGCTAGCTGCCTTCTTACTAACTCTTGCTAGCCCTTCTTACTAGAATGAATTTATCTTCACACTTTTCAAAAGGTGGAGGTCTAACATTTTCTGAAAACCTTTGCGCTTGATATACCACCACTGACAAAAAAGGGAACTGATGGATTCGACTTTTAAATTTTTACACATGATACCAAAGAGTATTGCATAACAACAGTAGTCGCATTACATGAGTTATTGGGGCCCCCTACCACAATAGCTGTGAGCTATTAAGGTGTTAAAAAAAATGCAATTTCATGCAGAATATGAACAGTTTCCTAGTTATATTAAATTACTTAAAACACTTAATTATTTTCCTTCATAGTTACAAGTGTTAATAATATACAATGGGGGCGTCATACCCAACACAATATGGCTGAGGCCCCACTATTTAGCATTCTTTTTGTATTCTATTAAATATCACAGATAATGTTAATGTTTGTAACGTTTATTACAAAAGATAGACATACGTTTGATGCTATTTTTCATATTAAAATCTAATTTGAGGCTCGACAAATTTATCTATAAAATCTATAAACAGGTACAAATGCAAGCATGCCTTAATCACCAGTACTTAACTGAATTTCACAGAAAATGGAATCTTTACTTTGGGTACAGAAAACGGAGCAAAGCCGAGGGGGAATGACTGGAATAAACAGTTTCCAACCTGACTCCTCTCGCACGTAAACATGTCTTTCTTGACCTCATTTTATATTCTACCCATACTATCAAAAATATTTGAAAAAATTATCTACAAACAGCTCTACTCCTATCTCCTAAAATTCGACATTCTTAGCCCCTGTCAGTTTGGCTTCCGCTCTCAAAAGAGTACCAACGATGCAATTATTAGTCTCCTTGATATAATTTACTCAGCCCTTGACAAAAATGAGTTTCCAATTGGACTCTTCATTGACCTGAGAAAGGCCTTTGATACTGTTAATCACGATTACCTCTTATGTAAACTCCATCATTATGGAATCCGAGGCCACGCACTGGACTATATCCAATCCTATCTTAGTGATAGACACCAATGTGTAGCTATTAATAATATCTCTCCCATTCTACCAATAACCGTTGGAGTGCCACAGGGCAGCATCTTGGGACCTCTTCTATTTCTTATATACATTAATGATCTGCCTAATGTCTCAAACATTCTGAAACCTATTTTGTTTGCTGATGATACTACCCTCATCTACTCCAACCCCAACCCACATGCACTAAATGATGATGTTAATAATGAACTAAAAAAAGTCCACTTATGGATGTCAACCAACAAACTAACACTTAACATAGAAAAGATCTACTACATCCTATTTGGAAGCAAATCTACAAATGCAATTCAGCTTCAGATTGACAATGTAAACATTATGCGAGTAATGTAAATACTAATATAATTATAAAAAGTAATAATATAATTATAATATAATTATAAATAATTATAATATACTAATATAATTATATAAGCATAAAAATATAATTATGCAATGTAAACATGTTCCGCGAGCGCTATGTCATGGGTTTGTATCCTGGCCGGGGAGGATTTAATGGGCGCAATTCCTTAACTGTAGCCTCTGTTTAACGCAACAGTAAAATGTGTACTTGGATGAAAAAACGATTCTTCGCGGCAGGGGATGGTATTCCAGGGACCGTAGGATTAAGGACTTGCCCGAAACGCTACGCGTACTAGTGGCTGTACAAGAATGTAACAACTCTTGTATATATCTCAAAAAAAAAAAAATTAGCAATAAAAATTATGGAAAGTTTCTTGGCATATTCCTAGACAAGAGACTCAACTTCAGTACCCACATACAACACATAACTAAGAAAGTCTCTAAAACAGTTGGTATACCTCTCCAAAATCAGATATTATGTACCTAACTCTGCTCTCATCTCTCTATATTATGCACTAATCTATCCCTATCTCAACTATGGTATCTGTGCATGGAGTTCAACCACTGCAAACCACCTCAAGTCCACCAGCAAAAATCTGCTATCAGAATAATATCAAATTCTGCTTTCAGACAACACACGGCCCCCTTGTTTAACTCCCTAAACATGCTAAACATAATCTCACTCCACAAATTCTCTTGTGTCAACTACATTTACAAAACCCTGTTCTTAAATGCAAATCCTTGTCTGAAACTCTTCCTGGACAGATGTAATAGGACCCATTATCACCACACCAGAAATATATCTCTCTTTGATATCCCCAGAGTTTAACTTAATCTGTGTAAACACTATGCAAATAAAGGGACCCAGTTTATGGAACTCACTCCCTACTGAATTGAAAAGCTGTCCAACTTTTACATCATTCAAAATCAATACTAAAAAGTACCTAATTTCATCTTCATAGTTTTTCACTTTTTGCCTTAAAATTGCACTGTATGTATTGCTACCCAATCTCCCAACCTTTATGTTCCCAATTTTGAACATCTTTACCATTGTGATCATTGCTGTCTTCTTATATGTGCTGCCAATCTGCTGTATGGTGTTTATAAATCTTGTTTATCTGTATCTTTTTGCTACCCAGTCTCCCAATCTTTATGTACCCAATCTGAACATCTTTACCATTGTGATCATTGCTGTCTTATATGTGCTTGTCAATCTGCTGTATGGTGTCTATTAATCTTGTTTAAATTACTAATCAAGCTGTCAATGTAATCAATCAGAGCTTTAATATAACAATGTGCTTTAATATACTTACTAAGCTCTCTCATCTCATTTTTCTCTTGCAATGTATCTTTATCATTTATCAACTCTGATAGAAATTACCTACTTAAAATTATCTGCTAGATTAAGGACCTGCCCGAAACGCTGCGCGTACTAGTGGCTTTACAAGAATGTAAATACTGTACTTTCCAATGTATTCTCACAAACCCAATGTACCTTCTTGTATATAAATAAATAAATAAATAAATAAATAAATAATAAATATATATAGAGTACTGAAAGCTCATCTTCCATAGCAAATATACTAAGGAACTCATCTTACGACTAGAACGCAAACTAGAACCCCTCATTCAGATTAAAAACACGAAAAATTATTGATTGAACATTTACCCACCATCAAGCACACAGGACTTTAAAGCTATCTTAACTTCATTAAAACACTAATATGACCCATCGCACATGCAGATCCTGTTCTATGATTCGCCCTTCATGTCAATGTACCCCACAGTATCATGCAAATTCAAGATAAGGTTTACTACACCTAAATATCCAACTTGGTCTTTGTAAGGAATCTTGATCCCCCCCTTGTATGCTTGACCCCCACTGGGGTAATCATAGGTAGGGGTACCTATTGCCAATGTCATGTCACGTGACACCCCCTCTCCCCCGACAAATAAGGAAAATTTCACCTGATTGACCCGGGACGGAAAGAGAATTTTTCTACTCGGCTCCTGATTAGTAAAAAAATCGCGTCCCGTTCTCTCCGCTCACCTCTGAGCCATTACAGAAAATGGAGCTGTGCCAAGGGCTCCCTATACTATTCAGTCATAGCATCATTAAAGTACTCCAAAAACTTCTATATTCGCTTTCAACTGTGTTTTTTGGTTTTAATCTATTGAACATTCACCCTCTGATCCATTCATAAGTAGGGACCCCCAAATTGATACTGTAGTACTCTGGTTACACCCCGGGCCAAATTGTGAATTTTGCTCATGCTATTAAATACTCCAAAAACGTTTATATGCCTTTCACCAGTGGTATTTTTTGGTTTGAATCTATTGAACATTCATCCTCTGTACCTTTCATAAGTAGGGACCCCCTTCTTGATGCCTTAGACTCATAAATAATAAATAATAAATAAATAAATAAATAAATGTTTATTTAGGTAAGGAACATACATAAAGAGATTTTACAAAGTTTGTTGGATTAATTGATAGAGCTAGTACATACAATGCCTAAAGCCACTATTACGCAAAGCGTTTCGGGCAGGAAAAACATTAATGACTAAAGCTTAATACTAATGGGTAAAAAGAATAAAATGTGTTGAGAACAAATAAAAATAGAGGTAAAAGAGGGGGAACATGGCTGAAAAAGCAGCACAAATACAATTACAAATTATTACAGAAAATTACATTCAAACAGCGTTGTTTTGAAAAAAAAAAAACATACATGGGTTACAACAGAGGGGTAAGGTAGGTTACAGGGAATTTATTAGGTAGTGCTTTGTTTTTATCTTAAACTGGTTGAGAGAGGTACTGTCTTTAACATGGTTGGGAAGATCATTCCACATTCTGGGTCCCTTGATTTGAAGAGCATTTCTAGTTTGATTAAGTCGTACTCTAGGAATATCAAAACTGTATTTATTTATGGTGTGGTGCTCATGGGTTCTGTTACAACCTTCAATGAATCTTTTGAGGTCAGGATTGGCCTTACAGTTCAACGTTTTATATATGTATAATACACATGAGAGAATGTGCAATGACTTAATATCTAACATATTCAGAGATTTGAGTAGGGGTACCGAGTGATGTCTGGGGCTAGAGTTGGATATTGTCCTAATAGCAGCTTTATGTTGAGTAATTAGAGGACGTAAATGATTTTGGGTAGTAGAACCCCAAGCACAAATACCATAGTTGAGATATGGATAAATGAGGGAGTAATAGAGAGTCACCAGGGCAGGGCGGGGTACATAATATCTGATCTTAGAAAGAATGCCAACAGTTTTTTAAACTTTTTTTGATATATTTAGAATGTGTCCCTGGAAATTCAGCTCGTGGTCGATGAGAACGCCAAGGAATTTGCCATCTAATTTGTTACAAATTTGGGTATTGTTTATTTTGAGATTTATTTGATTAGAGTATTTATTGCCAAACAGAATATAAAACGTTTTGTCAATGTTAAGGGTGAGTTTGTTGGCAGTTAGCCAAAGATGGACTTTCTCTAGCTCAGTATTTACTGTGGCATTTAGAGCAATGGGGTCAGGACTGGAGTAAATGAAGGTTGTGTCGTCAGCAAATAGAATTGGTTTGAGGTGTTGGGAGGCATTTGGAAGGTCATTAATGTAGATGAGAAAGAGGAGAGGGCCAAGTATGCTGCACTGAGGAACACCCAATGTTGATGGGTAGGGTGGGAGAAATTGTATTATTCACAGAAACATACTGGAGCCTGTCAGTAAGATAAGATTTGAGGTATTGCAGGGAGTGTCCTCTGACTCCATAATGATGTAATTTAAGAAGAAGGTTTTGGTGGTTGACAGTGTCAAAAGCCTTACGCAGGTCCACAAATAACCCAACAGGGAACTCCTTTTTATCAAGAGCTGCGTGAATCAAGTTAATCATACTAATAAGTGCATCGTTAGTGTTTTTTTTTGGGTCTGAAGCCATATTGACAAGAGCTAAGTATATTGTGTTTGGCTAGAAAAGAGTAAAGATGCTTGTAGATTAGTTTTTCGAATATTTTTGACAAGTTAGGCAGGATAGATAGATCTGTAGTTGTTAACATCTGTGAGATCACCACATTTGTGACAGGGGTTACTCTTGCTTTTTTTAGAATGTCTGGAAAGGTTTGGAGTTCAAGTGACTTGTTGAAGAGCAATGCAATAGCATGGGCTAAAGATCTGGAGGCTTTTTTGTAAATTAAAGTTGGTATCTCCTCGAGGGCACTAGACTTGGTTTTAAGGGAAAGGATTATCTCATTGACATCAGTGGAATTAGTAGGCTTTAGGTACAGAGACTGTGGATAGTTACCTGTAAGATAGTCCTTAACATCAGTACTGGAAGATGGAATATCATTTGCAAGGGATGACCCAATGGAAGAGAAGAACCTATTGAACTCAATAGCAGAGTTCATCTTAAATCAGAGTTCATCTTCATCAGAGTTCATAGCTTTCATCTTAAAAGCATGCGACGTATCGAGAAAAAACAGGTTAGGATAGGGCACGAGTTGCTCAGGTACACCCTGGGTGGTGGGCCCTGGGGACCCCTGGGGGTAACGGACCACCACCCCACCCCGCCAGCAAGCCCGGTGCGCGCCGACCGTGCACTAACCTAACCGCTTAAAATCAGTTGCTGGTCGAATCCGCCCCCGGGACCCAAGTCGGCATGGAAGTGCCCAACCGTTTCTGAAAATTTTTATTCCCCATGTGTCTCCTTTTACACTACTGTGGAAGTAGATGCAGAATGTTCACAAGTGAGTCTCATTCTTCAACGGCTTTTCTAATCATTGTAGTCGCTGTGGAATATGCATCTAATGCATTTGCTGTCGTTGGCCCTAACGATACTTCCTCTCCTTTAACCAAGGGGGGACATCGAAAGGTGAAATACCAGGACACAAAAGGCTTTTCCCCTCAGTTTTCTGGTAGAAGGACTCCCCCCCCCCAGGGGGCAAGGGAGAGTGACTCCATTACAGAGAGAAATACTGTTTATGCTTTTTTCGAGACTTTTTCTCACATACACGAACCAAAAAGAGAAGAAAAAACCTATAACTTTTTTTTCCATTCTTGAGTGTTAAAAGTGTTGGAAGTTTCGTTGCATTGTAGAGCCAGAATAGAGATTGACGCAGTATGAACGAAGAGAACACGAGAAGCCTCACTAAACCAACCATCGACATCGAAAGCGAGGAGGCCAGTGGGGGCCGAGTTAATTATTTCCGATTCCCTCCCAGGAACAATTATGGAAGCTCTCAAGGATTCTCTCCCTAGCACCTCCGAACATGAGTGGGAGTATGGAATACTTGAGATCTTGACACAAATACAAACAGAGACCTCAACTTCCTGAAGACACCCTCCAGGGAATCTTGAGAGACAGGAGAGTAACGGGACCAGGG
>NC_091161.1:3667027-3799804 GCF_040958095.1 Procambarus clarkii | reverse complement strand
AGAGAGAGAAGAGAAAGAGAAAGAGAATGAGAATGAGAGAGAGAGAGAGAGAGAGAGAGAGAGAGAGAGAGAGAGAGAGAGAGAGAGAGAGAGAGAGAGAGAGAGAGAGAGAGAGAGAGAGAGAGAGAGAGAGAGAGGGAGAGGGAGAGGGAGAGAGAGAGAGAGAGAGAGAACTCAAAGTTCTCGGGAGATGAGAACACCGAAATCATCTATTTTCTAGGGGATGCTGGCTTGGCAATGGTCGAACGGCACAAGAAAGCACAGTGGTGTAGAGGAGGAAGGGGGCGGCGGGGTGGGGGCGACGGAATGATGATCGCCCCAGCCACCCCCGGCCCAGGAAAAGAGACAGATAAGACTGGGCTACACTTTTGAGGGACGCGTTATGTGACGGCCTTAAAGCTGTCCGGACACCCGCACCGGCCCCCACCATGAGCTGTGCCAGGAGTCGGAAACCCTCGCGCGCCCCTACCACAGGAAAAGGAGGCAGGGGGACACAAAGGCATAGACAGCGATGCCCCACAGACAATCCGGAAGCAAGGGACCGCCAAGGTCACGGACCCCACCTCAGCACTGGTACAGGTCGCCAGGAAGAAAATAAAGGAAGCTAAACTGACTATAAGCGTCGGAGGTGAGCGGATATGAGAACATATTAAATATGTTATAAAGAAAACGCAAAATGAAGGAAAATAGGTATATTATCGGACTGAAAGGAATATCGTATTGAGAGCAGCTGCATGAAACGACAGAGATTAGAACGGGCTAGAGAAGGAGGGGATAGAAATGGGGGGGGGGGAGAAGGGAAGGGAGAGGGGAGGATATAAAAGAAGAGAACGAAGAGAGAGAGAAAGAACACTCAGTACCGCTCCTGTGCCAGGTAAATCCACTACGGGCTCACCATAGCCCGTGCTACTTGCCCCGCTCCTGTGCCAGGTAAGTTACGGGCTCACCATAGCCCGTGCTACTTGGAACTTGTTCCGAGTAGCTGAATCTATAACAACAACAACAGAGAAAGAGAGAAGGCGCGCCCCTCCTGTGCCAGGTAAGTCCACTACGGGCTCACCATAGCCCGTGCTACTTGGAACTTTTTGTTCCCAGTAGCTGAATCTTAAACAACAACAACAACAGAGAGAGAGAAGAGCTAATCTGAGAGCGAGAGTACCAGTACCTGAGAGAACCAGAGCCGGGGAGAACCAAAACCAGGGAGGGGCCATCGAGGGTCGAACGCCGACCCTGCCAGAAACGAAGCCTTAGCTCTGCCGACCAGTCCAAGTGAGCGGACCAGAGAGGGGTAAGGAATGCCAAGATCAAACGCGAGACAAAGGTGTAAAGGAATATGAATTAGTTCAACTAAATGATTTAGTAACAGGCAGGCGCGAGTCAATTGAGAATGACAGCAAGAAACTATCTAACAGAGACGAGAAGAGAGTTGAAAAGAGGATGCGAAGAGCACCGGTGACGTGCTCAGGTCGGTGTGAGGGACGTAAATGAATCTGCAGATTGGATTCCAAGGGCGAGAGGGCCCAGTGCTGGCCTCCGCTCGGGTATAAGAAGAAAGAATGGAAATTCTAAACTCGTATCGAATCTCTTCATGCTCAAGATTTAAATTCTCCCCCTCCCCATCACCCTTCCATAATACATGCATGGCGTAGCGGCCATAATCACGGGATATGGGGTCCTAAAGCGCGAATAATTTATAATAGTAAATAGTACAGTAATTTAGAGGAATGGGCAACGTGTGATTATAGAGCATGTCAAGGGGGTCGAGGGCTGTATATGCAAGACACATCACGGGTGTTAGAGCCAAGGGAGAGGGAGAGTGGGTGTAGAACTCTATTAAAAGCAGCTGGTCAAACAATGAGGGAACATGGAAATTGCATCAAAGTCGCATTGCCGGCAATGTTAAACAATTTTCCTCGCTGGTGGAATATGTGAGGTGAGGGAGGGGGATGTTTGGGGTGAAGCCAGCGAGGCAATGGTGGTACTGAGGTGGCGGGAAGCTATAGTGTGTGTAAAGGACAGAAGGGGTCATGATGCAGTGTTCCTACACTACTCCGAGGTCCACACTTCTCACCTACTCTCAGAGCCCTTACACTACCACCCTCTCCACCGTCAGCGCCCTTATACTACCACCCTCAGCGCCCTTATACTACCACCCTCTCCGCCCTCAGCGCCCTTACACCACCACCCTCTCCACCCTCAGCGGATGCTGCTGATATTTCGCGTTTCCCGCCATCCGCCAATGTCAGTACGTCCCTTGAAGTGACGTTATCATTGACTAATCAGCACAAGATTTTCAAGCGGTTTGGAAGCGGGTCGACGCAGAGTGAATTTCAAGTAATTTCCCCTTCATGTCCTTTACACAAGCCCGTCTTCACAGCAAATCAATTACCTTGAGAAACCACACCTCCCCCTTTCAAACCACCTGGATGGTTATCTAGATATCTGTCATGGTCTGGAAGCATATTATGATTCCATTAATAGTCTACATGTAAACTGGCAAACAAACTTTTATCATAAACAGAAATTATTCTCAGGTTATAACGTTATTTTATTACTAATCCTTGGTTTAAAATATAAAAAATGAATGCTGAAAGCGCTTTCTTTGAAGAATTTGATTCTCGGTCACACTGAAATATTGTTCGAATTCCATATTTCATATTATCGTCAGTAATACACCACCTAACCAAACCACACCTTAACCTAAAGTAACCTTAATCTAACCTAACCATGGCTAGAGAGTAGATAATAGAGCTAATTACGTAGTCGTTCCCAGTACATTCCCTGGAGTGGATCTCCTCCCTGAGGACAGATTGTCATTTACAGCAAGTGAACAGCGTACTGTAAATGTCGGAAAGTAGGCCTACTGGCGTTCCAGTACTCCTGTCCAACCAGGTACAGAGCTCAATCTTACTCCCATTAGAAACGAATAAGTATGCACACCTTCCCCTTCTTTCTTTCCTTATTTTTCTCTCTTTCCTCTGTATTCCTTTGATTTTCAACAGACTCTTCCCTTGTTCTAAACCGTAGAGGAATACGTCTTCAGTATGACCCGTAAGGCAGGTGATTTACCTCTCATTAATCCAGCAACCTCACAGTCACTCCTCAACCCCAGTTACCTCACAGACAGTCTCTAGGATGACCTCCAGTCACTCCACAGTCACAGTCTATGAGATGAAGTTCTTGAAGGGATGTAACTAGTCTTAAGTGTGTAGTTAAGGGGTGGGCAAGGGGACTGAGGATGGACTCGGGGCTAATGGCGGCTCAGGAATGGATAAATCTCTGGATATAGGGCTGAGGAGGGCCGGAGGGGCTGTCTGAAGACGATCGTATGGGGGTATAGATGGGGCAAAGGCTAGTGGTCTGGGGAAGCGGTCATCACAATGATAACTCCGCCCCCCCCCCCCAGGTGCACGCACACGCGCACACACACACACACTGTGCCGACTGAAAACAAAATTGTGACGAGCAATTTACTCCATTGGAGCCGTCAGGCACGCTATATATTCCCATCCTAATATTTCCCACCACCACCAACTTTTACAGCGTGTGAGTGTGGGTGTGTGGGGGTGGGGGAGAGGAATGATAAAGGTGTTTTCCTTTGTGTGTATGTCAGCGTGCGTGATGTCTGTTTGAGTGTATGTGTGTGTGTGTGTGTTTACCTATCAGTGTCTCCGGGAGATTGAGTTGTAGCTCTTGACACCCCATTTTCTGGCCTTGTTGTACCTTCTGTGTTATAATTTAACCATCATAGTGTTCGAATTCTTCTCTTCAAATCTGGACATAAAATTGTGGCTGGAGTAACTTCCGCAACTTCTGCTTTCAGTAAATTCCACTTGTTAAAGGGTATGAGTATTTCCTTACTTTCCAGCTTCCATTTATGACTTCTTGTTCGTTTTTTCATAAATTTAAAGAGGCTCTCCTTGTCCACCTTATAAATTTCCCTCAGTATCTTGTATATTGTGATCATATCCCCCTTAATTTCCTTGGTCTTCAAGGGTTGTAAGATCTAGCTCCAATATTAGCCTATAGTGGAAAAAGGGTGATAGTGGAAAAAGGGGAGAGCAAGAAAAAGTCTTATTGTCCCTAAGCCAAGCGCCCAACCACTTGGGCTGGACGGTAGAGTGATAGTCTCGCTTCATGCAGGTCGGCGTTCCCTAAGCCAAGCGCCCAACCACTTGGGCTGGACGGTAGAGTGATAGTCTCGCTTCATGCAGGTCGGCGTTCCCTAAGCCAAGCGCCCAACCACTTGGGCTGGACGGTAGAGTGATAGTCTCGCTTCATGCAGGTCGGCGTTCCCTAAGCCAAGCACCCAACCACTTGGGCTGGACGGTAGAGTGATAGTCTCGCTTCATGCAGGTCGGCGTTCAATCACCGACCGTCCATAAGTGGTTGGGCACCATTCCTTTCCATCCCAAATCCTGACTCCAGTTCTATATAGTCGTGGTGGCTTGGCGCTTTCTTCCGATAGTTCCCTTCCCTTCCTAAGCCAAATAGAGGAGAGAGAGAGAGAGAGAGAGAGAGAGAGAGAGAGAGAGAGAGAGAGAGAGAGAGAGAGAGAGAGAGAGAGAGAGAGAGAGAGAGAGAGAGAGAGAGAGAGAGAGAGAGAGAGAGAGAAGGGGGGAGAGAGAGAGAGAGGGGGAGAGAGAGAGAGGGGGAGAGAGAGAGAGAGAGAGAGAGAGAGAGAGAGAGAGAGAGAGAGAGAGAGAGAGAGAGAGAGAGAGAGAGAGAGAGAGAGAGAGAGAGAGAGAGAGAGAGAGAGAGAGAGAGAGAGGAGAGAGAGAGAGAGAGACAGAGACAGAGAGAGAGACAGAGAGAGAGAGAGACAGAGAGTGAGAGAGAGAGAGACAGAGAGAGAGAGAGAGAGACAGAGAGAGAGAGAGAGACAGAGAGAGAGAGACAGAGAGAGAGAGACAGAGAGAGAGAGAGAGAGAGAGAGAGAGAGAGAGAGAGAGAGAGAGAGAGAGAGAGAGAGAGAGAGAGAGAGAGAGAGAGAGACAGAGAGAGAGACAGAGAGAGAGACAGAGAGACAGAGACAGAGAGAGAGACAGAGAGAGAGAGAGACAGAGAGAGAGAGAGAGAGAGAGAGAGAGAGAGACAGAGAGAGAGAGAGAGAGACAGAGAGAGAGAGAGACAGAGAGAGAGAGAGAGAGACAGAGAGAGAGAGAGAGAGACAGAGAGAGAGAGAGACAGAGAGAGAGAGAGAGAGACAGAGAGAGAGAGAGAGAGAGAGAGAGAGAGAGAGAGAGAGAGAGAGAGAGAGAGAGAGAGAGAGAGAGAGAGAGAGAGAGAGAGAGAGAGAGAGAGAGAGAGAGAGAGAGAGAGAGAGAGAGAGAGAGAACAGTTCTCTCATCAATTTCACCTGTAGAAACTCCATCCTTCCACTTCAAATTATATATAAACGTCACTCAAATTTAAGTCCTGTCCACCAAGTTTTTTCCCTCTCTTTTTCAAATGCTTTTGACCACTTCAACTTTCCTCTCCTCCACGAAATTCTTGGTAACTATTTAAAAACTTACCTCTTGGATGAGTGGTGGGCCAGCACCTGTTTAGAAACTTAAGTGTCTGTCTGCCTGCCTGCCTGCCTGCCTGCCTGCCTGCCTGCCCGCCCTCCTGTCTGCCTGCCTGCCTCCTGCCTGCCCACCCTCCTGTCTGCCTGCCCGCCTGCCTGCCAGCCTGCCTGCCTGCCTGCCTGCCTGCCTGCCCGCCCTCCTGTCTGCCTGCCCGCCTGCCTGCCTGCCTGCCTCCTGCCTGCCCACCCTCCTGTCTGCCTGCCCGCCTGCCTGCCAGCCTGCCTGCCTGCCTGCCTGCCTGCCTGCCTGCCTGCCTGCCTGCCTGCCTGAATGCCTGCCAGCCTGCCTGCCTGCCTGCTTGCCTGCCTGCCTGCCTGCCTGCCTCCCCGCCCTCCTGTCTGCCTGCCAGCCTGCCTGCCTGCCTGCCTGAATGCCTGCCAGCCTGCCTGCCTGCCTGCCTGCCTGCCTGCCTGCCTGCCTGCCCGCCCTCCTGTCTGCCTGCCAGCCTGCCTGCCTGCCTGCCTGCCTGCCCGCCCTCCTGTCTGCCTGCCAGCCTGCCTGCATGCCTGCCAGCCTGCCTGCCTGCCTGCCTGCCTACCTGCCCGCCCTCCTGTCTGCCTGCCAGCCTGCCTGCCTGCCAGCCTGCCTGCCTGCCTGCCTGCCTGCCTGCCTGCCTGAATGCCTGCCAACCTGCCTGCCTGCCTGCCTGCCTACCAGCCAGCCTGCCTGCCTGAATGCCTGCATGAATGCCTGCCTGAATGCCTGCATGAATGCCTGCCTGAATGCCTGCCTGAATGCCTGCATGAATGCCTGCATGAATGCCTGCCTGAATGTTTGTCTGTCTGTCTGGATGATTGCCTGCCTGCTTGCCTGCCTGCCTGCCTGAATGCTTGCCTGTCTGTCTGGATGATTGTCAGCCTGAATGCTTGCCTGTCTGTCTGGATGATTGTCAGCCTGAATGCTTGCCTGTCTGCCTGAATGAATGCCTATCTGTCAGCCTGAATGAATGCCTGTCTGTCAGCCTGAATGAATGCCTGCCTGTCTGCCTGTCTACGTCTGCATGCCAGCCATCCAGTGATCCTACCTGCCTGTTTTGTTTTCCTGTCTTCTTCCTGTCTACCTGTCTCACTCCTTTCCTGCTAATGGCGACCTTCTTACCCCATTTCTCCAACCTCCTCTCCCCTATTCCCCCTATTCCCCCTATTCCCCAACCCCTACTAATGGTTTTTTCGAGTCTTCATTATTGGAATAGTGATCGTATTTTCCTCTTCGGTATTATAACTTGTTCAGATTCTTCGTCTTAATGGGGCGGTATTGCACTTCATATCTCCAATGTTAATGGGCATATTTTATGAAGATTGTGTGTTCATTTTTAATAGGGGTGGAATAAGAACATTTTCTTTATCCCGTGAGTGATGATGTAATAGAGATGGTAACTTAATGTCTGGGATAGATAGATATTTGAGCTCTTCTAAGAGTGGGTGTGGAAACACCCACACCATCTTTATCCCCCCCCCCCCCTGTTTTTTAAAGGGTATCTCATACAACATACCAACATCGGTGGTATGTTGTATGGGAATATATATAGGAGTGTAAGGGAATGTATAGGAGTGAGTATCGTACATTTGTATGATATATTTCCTACCGTTCCTGTATAGCTTTACAGATTTTTTTATGCAGAAACTACACATGTCGACGCCAAGAACCTCAGGCCAGTTAGATATTATAATGACATATATTTTATTGTTACTTAAAAGCTAAGTATATGTGCAAACAGGTCAAAAAAAGCTAAGAATATGTGTAAACAGACCAAAAGAAGCAAAATAAATGTGTAAACAAACCAGAAGAAGCTAAGTAAATGTGTAAACAGACCAGAAGAAGCTAAATAAATGTGTAAACAGGCCAGAAGACGCTAAATAAATGTGTAAACAGGTAGGAAGAAGCTAAATAAATGTGTAAACAGGCCAGAAGACGCTAAATGTGTAAACAGGCCAGAAGAAGCTAAATAAATGTGTAAACAGGCCGGAAGAAGCTAAATAAATGTGTAAACAGGCCAGAAGAAGCTAAATAAATGTGTAAACATGCCAGAAAAAGCTAAATAAATGTGTAAACAGGCCAGACGAAGCTAAATAAATGTGTAAACAGGCCAGAAAAACCTAAATAAAGGTGTAAACAGACCAGAAAAAGCTAAATAAATGTGTAAACAGGCCAGAAGCTAAATAAATGTGTAAACAGGCCGGAAGAAGCTAAATAAATGTGTAAACAGGCCAGAAGAAGCTAATTAAATGTGTAAACATGCCAGAAAAAGCTAAATAAATGTGTAAACAGGCCAAAAAAAGCTAAATAAATGTGTAAACAGACAAGAAGAAGCTAATTAAATGTATAAACAGACCAGAAGAAGGTAAATAACTGTGTAAACAGGCCAAAAGAAGCTAAATAAATGTGTAAACAGACCAGAAGAAGCTAAATAAATGTGTAAACAGGTCAGAAAAAGTTAAATAAATGTGTAAACAGGCCAGAAGAAGCTAATTAAATGTGTAAACAGACCAGAAGAAGCTAAATAAATGTGTAAACAGGCCAGAAAAAGCTAAATAAATGTGTAAACAGGCTAGAAGAAGCTAATTAAATATATAAACAGACCAGAAGGTAAAAAATGTGTAAACAGGCCAGAAGAAGCTAAATAAATGTGTAAACAAACCAGAAGAAGCTAAATAAATGTGTAAACAGGCCAGAAGAAGTTAAATAAATGTGTAAACTGGCCAGAAGAAGCTAAATAAATGTGTAAACAGGCCAGAAGACGCTGAATAAATGAGTAAACAGGCCAGAAGAAGCTAAATAAATGAGTTAACAGGCCAGAAGAAGCTAAATAAATGTGTAAACAGGCCAGAAAAAGCTAAATAAATGTGTAAAAAGGCCAGAAGAAGCTAAATAAATGTGTAAACAGGCCAGAAGACGCTAAATAAATGGGTAAACAGGCCAGAAGAAGCTAAATAAATGAGTAAACAGGCCAGAAGAAGCAGCTAAATAAATGTGTAAACATAACAGAAGAAGCTAAATAAATGAGTAAACAGACCAGAAGAAGATAAATAAATGTGTAAACAGGCCAGATGAAGCTAAATATATATCCAAACAAGCCTGTTATCACTAAATACAAACTGTTCGTTCACTAGCCTGTTATCACTAAATACAAACTGTTTCGTTCGACAAACTGTTCGTTTGTCGAACGAAACCATAGGACAATAGTTTACTTCCATATTGAAACATTTCACTGTGAGGAAGTGCAATGTTTGTGTGTTTGCAAATACATTTTTCCCCCTAATTGGAATTCTATTTTTAAATGATATCCTTCGTTAGTGGTTATCATATTTTCGGTTAAAGAATTCTGATTTTCGTTAGTGAAGGTTTTATGATTTTAATTTAATATCTATAAAAGAGATTGTCTGTCTGTCTGTCTGTCTGTCTGTCTGTCTGTCTGTCTGTCTGTCTGTCTGTCTGTCTGTCTGTCTGTCTGTTTGTCTGTCTGTCTGTTTGTCCGAAATAGGAGGCTAGACGGTTGGGGTTAGGAGCAAGAAGTAACGACAACAAAAGCAGTAACACTACAAAAGCAGCAACACTACAAAAGCAGCAACACTACAAAAGCATCAACGACTACAAAAACATCAACACTACAAAAGCAGCAACACTACAAAAGCATCAAAGACTACAAAAGCAGCAACGACTACAAAAGCATCAACGACTAAAAAAGCATCAACGACTACAAATGCATCAACGACTACAAAAACAGCAACACTACAAAAGCATCAACGACTACAAATGCATCAACGACTACAAAAGCATCAACGACTACAAAAGCATCAACGACTACAAATGCATCAACGACTACAAAAACAGCAACACTACAAAAGCATCAACGACTACAAAAGCAGCAACACTACAAAAGCAGCAAAACTACAAAAGCATCAACGACTACAAAAGCAGCAACACTACAAAAGCAGCAACACTACAAAAGCATCAACACTACAAAAGCATCAACGACTACAAAAGCAGCAACACTACAAAAGGATCAACGACTACGAAAGCAGCAACGACTACAAAAGCAGCAACGACTACAAAAGCAGCAACACTACAAAAGCAGCAACACTACAAAAGCAGCAACACTACAAAAGCAGCAACGACTTCAAAAGTAGCAACACTACAAAAGCAGCAACACTACAAAAGCAGCAACGACTACAAAAGCATCAACGACTACAAAAGTAGCAACGACTACAAAAGCAGCAACACTACAAATGCAGCAACACTACAAAAGCATCAACACTACAAAAGCAGCAACACTACAAAAGCAGCAACACTACAAAAGCAGCAACGACTACAAAAGTAGCAACACTACAAAAGCAGCAACACTACAAAAGCAGCAACGACTACAAAAGTAGCAACACTACAAACGCAGCAACACTACAAAAGCAGCAACACTACAAAAGCAGCAACGACTACAAAAGTAGCAACACTACACAAGCAGCAACACTACAAAAGCAGCAACGACTACAAAAGAATCAACGACTACAAAAGCAGCAACGACTACAGAAGCAGCAACACTACAAACGCAGCAACACTACAAAAACAGCAACACTACAAAAGCAGCAACACTACAAAAGCATCAACACTACAAAAGCAGCAACACTACAAAAGCAGCAACACTACAAAAGCAGCAACGACTACAAAAGTAGCAACACTACAAAAGCAGCAACACTACAAAAGCAGCAACGACTACAAAAGTAGCAACACTACAAAAGCAGCAACACTACAAAAGCAGCAACACTACAAAAGCAGCAACACTACAAAAGCAGCAATACTACAAAAACAGCAACACTACAAAAACAGCAACACTACAAAAGCAGCAACACTACAAAAGCAGCAACACTACAAAAGCAGCAACACAACAAAAGCAGCAACGACTACAAAAGCATCAAAGACTACAAAAACAGCAACGACTACAAAAGCAGCAACACTACAAAAGCAGCAACACTACAAAAGCAGCAACACTATAAAAGCAGCAACACTACAAAAGCAGCAACACTACAAAAGCAGCAACGACTACAAAAGCAGCAACACTACAAAAGCAGCAACGACTACAAAAACAGCAACACTACAAAAGCAGCAACGACTACAAAATCAGCAACACTACAAAAGCAGCAACGACTACAAAAGCAGCAACACTACAAAAGCAGCAACGACTTCAAAAACAGCAACACTACAAAAGCATTAACGACTACAAAAGCCGCAACACTACAAAAGCAGCAACACTACAAAAGCAGCAACGACTACAAAAGCAGCAACGACTACAAAAACAGCAACACTACAAAAGCAGCAACACTACAAAAGCAGCAACACTACAAAAGCAGCAACACTACAAAAGCAGCAACACTACAAAAGCAGCAACACTACAAAAGCAGCAACGACTACAAAAACAACAACACTACAAAAGCAGCAACACTACAAAAGCAGCAACACTACAAAAGCAGCAACACTACAAAAGCAGCAACACTACAAAAGTAGCAACGACTACAAAAGCATTAACGACTACAAAAGCATCAACGACTACAAAAGCATCAACGACTACAAAAGCATCAACGACTACAAAAGCATCAACGACTACAAAAGCATCAACGACTACAAAAACAGCAACACTACAAAAGCATCAACGACTACAAAAGCATCAACGACTACAAAGGCATCAACGACTACAAAAGCATCAACGACTACAAAAACAGCAACACTACAAAAGCATCAACGACTACAAAAGCATCAACGACTACAAAAGCATCAACGACTACAAAAGCGTCAACGACTACAAAAGCATCAACGACTACAAAAGCAGCAACACTACAAAAGCAGCAACACTACAAAAGCATCAACGACTACAAAAGCAGCAACACTACAAAAGCAGCAACACTACAAAAGCATCAACGACTACAAAAGCAGCAACACTACAAAAGCATTAACGACTACAAAAGCAGCAACACTACAAAAGCAGCAACGACTACAAAAGCAGCAACGACTACAAAACCACCAACACTACAAAAGCAGCAACACTACAAAAGCATCAACACTACAAAAGCAGCAACACTACAAAAGCAGCAACACTACAAAAGCAGCAACACTACAAAAGCAGCAACGACTACAAAAGCAGCAACACTACAAAAGCAGCAACACTACAAAAGCAGCAACGACTACAAAAGTAGCAACACTACAAAAGCAGCAACACTACAAAAGCAGCAACGACTACAAAAGCATCAACGACTACAAAAGCAGCAACGACTACAAAAGCAGCAACGACTACAAAAGCAGCAACACTACAAAAGCATCAACGACTACAAAAGCATCAACGACTACAAAAACAGCAACACTACAAAAGCAGCAACACTACAAAAGCATCAACGACTACAAAAGCATCAACACTACAAAAGCAGCAACACTACAAAAGCAGCAACACTACAAAAGCAGCAACGACTACAAAAGTAGCAACACTACAAAAGCAGCAACACTACAAAAGCAGCAACGACTACAAAAGTAGCAACACTACAAAAGCAGCAACACTACAAAAGCAGCAACGACTACAAAAGCATCAACGACTACAAAAGCAGCAACGACTACAAAAGCAGCAACGACTACAAAAGCAGCAACACTACAAAAGCATCAACGACTACAAAAGCATCAACGACTACAAAAACAGCAACACTACAAAAGCATCAACGACTACAAAAGCATCAACGACTACAAAGGCATCAACGACTACAAAAGCATCAACGACTACAAAAACAGCAACACTACAAAAGCATCAACGACTACAAAAGCATCAACGACTACAAAAGCGTCAACGACTACAAAAGCATCAACGACTACAAAAACAGCAACACTACAAAAGCATCAACGACTACAAAAGCAGCAACACTACAAAAGCAGCAACACTACAAAACAGCAACACTACAAAAGCATCAACGACTACAAAAGCATCAACGGCTACAAAAGCATCAACGACTACAAAAGCATCAACGACTACAAAAGCATCAACGACTACAAAAGCATCAACGGCTACAAAAGCATCAACGACTACAAAAGCATCAACGACTACAAAAGCATCAACGACTACAAAAGCATCAACGACTACAAAAGCATCAACGACTACAAAAACAGCAACACTACAAAAGCATCAACGACTACAAAAGCAGCAACACTACAAAAGCAGCAACACTACAAAAGCATCAACGACTACAAAAGCAGCAACACTACAAAAGCATTAACGACTACAAAAGCAGCAACGACTACAAAAGCAGCAACGACTACAAAAGCAGCAACGACTACAAAACCAGCAACACTACAAAAGCAGCAACACTACAAAAGCATCAACACTACAAAAGCAGCAACACTACAAAAGCAGCAACACTACAAAAGCAGCAACGACTACAAAAGTAGCAACACTACAAAAGCAGCAACACTACAAAAGCAGCAACGACTACAAAAGTAGCAACACTACAAAAGCAGCAACACTACAAAAGCAGCAACGACTACAAAAGCATCAACGACTACAAAAGCAGCAACGACTACAAAAGCAGCAACGACTACAAAAGCAGCAACACTACAAAAGCAGCAACGACTACAAAAGCAGCAACACTACAAAAGCATCAACGACTATAAAAGCAGCAACACTACAAAAGCATCAACGACTACAAAAGCAGCAACACTACAAAAGCAGCAACACTACAAAAGCAGCAACGACTACAAAAGCATCAACGACTACAAAAACAGCAACGACTACAAAAGCAGCAACACTACAAAAGCAGCAACACTACAAAAGCAGCAACACTACAAAAGCAGCAACACTACAAAAGCAGCAACACTACAAAAGCAGCAACGACTACAAAAGCAGCAACTCTACAAAAGCAGCAACGACTACAAAAACAGCAACATTACAAAAGCAGCAACGACTACAAAAACAGCAACACTACAAAAGCAGCAACGACTACAAAAGCAGCAACACTACAAAAGCAGCAACGACTACAAAAACAGCAACACTACAAAAGCATCAACGACTACAAAAGCAGCAACCCTACAAAAGCAGCAACACTACAAAAGCAGCAACGACTACAAAAGCAGCAACGACTACAAAAACAGCAACACTACAAAAGCAGCAACACTACAAAAGCAGCAACACTACAAAAGCAGCAACACTACAAAAGCAGCAACGCTACAAAAGCAGCAACACTACAAAAGCAGCAACGCTACAAAAGCAGCAACACTACAAAAGCAGCAACGACTACAAAAACAGCAACACTACAAAAGCAGCAACACTACAAAAGCAGCAACACTACAAAAGCAGCAACACTACAAAAGCAGCAACACTACAAAAGCAGCAACACTACAAAAGCAGCAACGACTACAAAAACAGCAACACTACAAAAGCAGCAACACTACAAAAGCAGCAACACTACAAAAGCATCAACGACTACAGAAGCAGCAACGACTGCAAAAGCAGCAACACTACAAAAGCAACAACGACTACAAAAGCATCAACGACTACAAAAGCACCAACGACTACAAAAACAGCAACACTACAAAAGCATCAACGACTACAAAAGCATCAACGACTACAAAAGCATCAACGACTACAAAAGCAGCAACACTACAAAAGCATCAACGACTACAAAAGCATCAACGACTACAAAAACAGCAACACTACAAAAGCAGCAACACTACAAAAGCAGCAACACTACAAAAGCATCATTGACTACAAAAGTATCAACGACTACAAAAACAGCAACACTACAAAAGCAGCAACACTACAAAAACAGCAACACTACAAAAGCAGCAACACTACAAAAGCAGCAACACTACAAAAGCAGCAACACTACAAAAGCAGCAACACTACAAAAGCAGCAACACAACAAAAGCAGCAACACAACAAAAGCAGCAACACTACAAAAGCATCAACGACTACAAAAACAGCAACACTACAAAAGCAGCAACACTACAAAAGCAGCAACACTACAAAAGCAGCAACACTACAAAAGCAGCAACACAACAAAAGCAGCAACACTACAAAAGCAGCAACACTACAAAAGCAGCAACGACTACAAAAGCATCAACGACTACAAAAGCATCAACGACTACAAAAGCAGCAACACTACAAAAGCAGCAACACTACAAAAGCATCAACGACTACAAAAGCAGCAACACTACAAAAGCAGCAACACTACAAAAGCAGCAACACTACAAAAGCATCAACGACTACAAAAGCATCAACGACTACAAAAGCAGCAACGACTACAAAAGCATCAACGACTACATAAGCATCAACGACTACAAAAGCAGCAACACTACAAAAGCATCAACGACTACAAAAGCATCAACGACTACAAAAGCATCAACGACTACAAAAGCATCAACGACTACAAAAGCAGCAACACTACAAAAGCAGCAACACTACAAAAGCAGCAACACTACAAAAGCAGCAACACTACAAAAACAGCAACGACTACAAAAGCATCAACGACTACAAAAGCATCATCGACTACAAAAACAGCAACACTACAAAAGCAGCAACACTACAAAAGCAGCAACGACTACAAAAACAGCAACACTACAAAAGCAGCAACGACTACAAAAGCAGCAACGACTACAAAAGCAGCAACACTACAAAAGCAGCAACGACTACAAAAGCAGCAACACTACAAAAGCAGCAACGACTACAAAAGCAGCACCGCTGTCAGCACACACAACAGCAGCAGCCCCAGCATCGCCAGGAGAACACTTACAGCAGCGACAAGCCGAACAGCACTAAGCAGAAACAGCATCAGCAGGAGAAATAGCAGAGTTACCATGACGTCACAGGGAGCAACAGCACCAGGAACATTATCCTCTACCGCAGGAGGAGAAGGAGGAACAACAACAGCAGCATCAGCAGGAGGAGGAGCAGCATCAAAACGAGGAACAGTGGGCAGCAGCACGACGTCACAGAGGCAGCCACTAAGCATGGCAACAGAGCATTAAGCTCCGCCTGCCGAGCTCTTAACATGACTGTCACAAAGTGATGCCAAAGTCCCAGCCACGTCTCCTACAATGGGGAATTCAGGAGGCTGGGAAGCACAGTGTCTGGGGGGAGGCGGCACTCCTGTCCTGTCTCTGCTCTGGCCCTCATGATGAGGTGTGAAGATGATGAGGTGTGAGGATGATGAGGTGAGAGGATGATGAGGTGTGAGGATGATGAGGGTTGAGGATACTGTAGTGTAAGGATGATGAGGTGTGAGGATGATGAGGTGTGAGGATACTGTAGTGTGAGGATGATGAGGTGTGAGGATGCTGTAGTGTGAGGATGATGAGGTGTGAGTATGATAAGGTGTGAGGATGATAAGGTGTGAGGATGATGAGGTGTGAGGATAATGTGTGAGGATGCTAGTGTGAGGATTATGAGGTGTGAGGATGCTGCATTCTGATGATGAAGGGACCTTATAATGTGTTTATGCTTAAATGTCTGTCGTACTGCAAGGTGGGTTTTTGGATCCAAAACAGCAGCTATCACTCACGCTGGGTAAACTCTTCCTTCTAAAAACACGTAAACAAGTGCTATTTATACATGAAGAAGCCTTCCCAAGAACATTCCATGACTGTAAAACATAATGAAAATATTGGTGTTAAATATAGAAAGCCAGTAATAAACTGAATAAGAGATAAGAAGAAATAATTTGAATGATAGAACAAAAAAATATTGGAACGTTTGGCAAACTGACTTGAACGCGAGCCGTCACTCGTCCAGTGTGCGGGTAGGTGTGACGGAGGACGGACATCCCTGACCACGTTGTCGGAGTTTGCTCTCTCTTTTTGCCAAGTTGTGCCTATTTATTATAGAATAGGGGTAGGATATCGCTACTGTTAAATGTCCCAGTGGCGACTGGTAATTGTACAGGATTTTCGCCTTCAGTATGTTATGTGACTTGTGACGATAATCTCTTTCAAGACAGATTGAGCCTGCTCTTCCCTACTTCAAGTTACGCCAACATACAAGTATAAGATGCTACATTCAAGATACGTCACCAGTAGCACAAAACGTTTTGACCAGGAGGCAAAACGTATCCAAGATCCCCCCACTCCACACGCCAGCTCATCAAACCAGCAAACTACCCTTCACCAGCTTGCCTGCCCCTGATTGGTGACTCGCCAGCTGCGCACCTGCACACAGCATCTCAGCGCCCTCTACCCGAGTCGACGTCTGAGCCTGACCAGCTATCAACTTCAGAATATGCCTTGTGTTCTTAGCGTTGACATCTCTCACTGGCATACTAGCTCATTAGCAAGTATACGAAGGGAGGTTTCAGCCATAGCCAATATTCTCAGCACCATTTCAACATTATTTAATCTATTGTGTTTTTTGTATTTATCTCTGTCATTTTATTTCACTAGTCATTTGCCCGAGATTTGCCTTTATTTTCATTTATGTTTAAAGTAAATATATTAAAGTTTCATTGTTCATACTTTGTGTTTTACGTGTTCCTCCCTCTAACTTACCACAGACAACAGGCAATCAGTTTATGTTTTTTTTGTAAGTGTGTCCAGGCATTGACACCTGCCATTGGAGGACTGCCAAACATCAACACTCCAACACTTTCCCGTCACATTTTTATGGGGGCCTGTCCGGGAGCTTCACTCAGGTACTAGTACCAGAACGTCAATTTGTGGTAAGCGTACTTCACTTTGCTAAAGTAGCCTTTCAATATTATCATTAGTTTTCATATTTATATGGTGCTGTGTGTATTGTGCATTCCGAGAGTAGCATATGGTGAGTGTGAGATAACTTTGGATTACGTGGTGACTGTAGGCCGCAGTCATTCTCTTAATTGGTCATCTCTCCCTCCGTGTTATTACTCGTGTTTACCACCTTTTGTCCCTAGGATATTTCTCATATTTTCGGCAGATCATCATTATAGTACCCTGGTACTTTGATTTGTCTCCGGGTCAAAGCACCCTATCTTCTGCAATCCAACTGAAGGAGGAAAAGAGGGCCATAGTTCCTCTAGCACGGTCTTTGTTGCTGAGTTGGGACCTCAGCAGCAGTGCTCGTCACCAGTTGACACTCGCACCCCTACACGTCGGTCAGAGATGATGATATTTACTTAGGTAGGGAATTAGCTTTCTTTTTACAGAGCACAAAGTTCGCTAATTCTGTAAGTATCATATTCATTTAATGGGAAACCCTTGCTTATGTCCTATAGAGACTCGGCAAGGTATGCCTACATTCTTGGACTACCTAATTCACTTTTGGAGCAATTAAATGTTTCATTTGTTTTAGAAACTCAAGTTTCACTTATTTAGTAGGATTTTCTTGCCCTTATTCTCTTACATTGAGTACCGGGTACAAGATTTCCTGCGATTTTGATTGACTAATCATTTACCATCCTATAATTAACTTTAATTGTTAAAGATTAAAATTCCACAGGACAGTTACCAGTTGCCACGTTATCCTGTTTCTGACATTTACCATATCACAATTATATTCGTGTACATTTATTTGCTGTCTTTCACCATGTTTCGTCTCCAAGCTTTCCGTAACGATCCAGCTGGTGAAATAGGGACATTATGTCGTCCCAAGAGGACTGAATTACAAACTCTTGCACACGAGTATCAACTAGATGTTCCCCATGGAACCAACAAAAATGAAATACATAACCTAATCATGGATTAACTCTTAGATGAAGGGAAGATTGACTCTGAAACTCACGAAACTTATTCTATTGCAGATAAAACTGATTTGGCGACTATGAAACTCAAACTCGAGCTTGCAAAGCTCGAGAGGGAGCAACAGCAAGCAGCTCTACAAATGAGGAAAGAAGAAACCGCCTTGAGGAAAGAAGAGCAAGAACGAGAGGCCGCCTTGAGGAAAGAAGAGCAAGAAAGAGAGGCGGCCCTGGCAAAAGAAGCTCTACAAATAATAGAACGAGAAGCTGCAATCAGGAAAGAAGAACAGGAACGTGAGACAGTACAACTCAGGGAGCGTGAACGAATACAGCTTGAAGCAAAACAACGCCACCTGGAGATACAACGCGAACATGACAAACAGCAAGCGGCAATGGCTATCGAATGTCGTCAACAAGAACTCACGTTGGAAACTACACACCACACTCAACGCTAGCAAGCTACCGCCAGTCTTCCAGTAAGTTTCAATATCTCCCATGCAAGTAAGTTAATGCCACCATTCGTTGAGACAGAGATCGATGTCTTTTTTACCACCTTTGAGAACCTAGCTAATCAACTTAGCTGGCCTGCTGACCAATGGTCTACCCTTCTCAGAGTGCATCTTACAGGTAGAGCTGCAGTTACTCTCAGTACCTTAGCGTCTGAGAATGACTACCAGACCCTGAAGCAAGCAGTGTTGGACGCCTACCTTCTCTCCACCGAAAATTCCGTGACCATCTTAAGGCAAGTACCACCACCTTTCTAGAATTTGCCAATACAAAGAAAATATATTTTATGAAATGGCTTGTAGCAGCACATGTCTCTACATTTGCAGAATTCGTCAACCTCATGCTAGTTGAGGAATTCTTGAGACCTGTTCCACCTTCCGTCCGTTTATATCTAGCAGATAAAGAAGAAACCGACTACATCAAATGTGCGAAGTCGGCTGACACCTACAACCTCATCCACCGGCTGACACCAGAACCACCTTCCAGTAAGAAGTCTTGGTACAGTTACGATAAAGTGAGTACAGATCAAGCGAGCTCACAATTGTATTGTAAGTATTGCAAACTCTATGGACATACCATAGATAGATGTGTGAAGGCTCAATACAAGAGCAATGAATCTACTAAACCGAAACAGACTCCTCCTAAGTCCGGTAAGCCTGTAATGAATGTTGGTGTTAATGTTAATGATCTTTCTCTCTTCAGTAAACACCTGTATCCTGGAACTGTCTCTACCAACGGTACAGATTCGGAGGGAAGTTTCAAATTGAAGATCTTGAGGGACACAGCGGCTCTTCAGTCCATTATGTTGAAATCGGCTGTGTCTAACGACGCCTACACCGGGGAAACCGTCCTTATCACTGATCTCACTGCTACCACTCCATATCCACTCGCCAGAGTCCACTTGGATTGTCCCTTCGTGACCGGTGAAGTCCAAGTCGCCATCAGGGAAAAGCCTTTTCCCATGCCTGGAGTGCAACTTCTCCTGGACAACGACTTGGCAGAAGATCTGCAACCGCCCAACCTGATCATCACGGACAAACCCCAGGTGTGTACCTCTGTAATGGATAATCCCATCTTTGAATATGTTCCAGCAGAGGTTCAAGAAAGTGATAAAGTTTCTCCTCCGGTTTTGGTGACCACCCATGCACAAGCTGCACGACCGCAACCAGCTGACTCTACTGCTACCGCTGTCCCTCAAGACCCTCAGAATCTACCTCCAAATCTTACCAAGTTGGAGTTCCGTAAGTTACAGAGGGAAGATCAATCATTAACACCATTATTCTTGCAGGCTGAGACTCAACCTGACAGTATCCCTGGGTTCTTCCTAGAGAATGAATTGCTCTACCGCAGATACAAACCCAGCAAGCTGAAGGAGGATGACGATTGGGCCAATGTCGAACAACTAGTGATTCCCACCAGCCTACGGCCCAATATTCTACACCTGGCCCACGGAGCTCTTTCTCGCTATGGCTTCAACAAAACCTACCACGGAATCAGACAAGACTACTACTGGCCAGGTATGGTAAAAGACATGAAGAAATACGTACAAGAGTGTCATATATGTCAGATGGCAGGTAAACCTAACATCTCTATTCCCCAGGCTCCACTGAAACCCATCTAGGTGCCTGCGGAACCTTTCCACAGACTCATCATAGACTGTGTTGGTCCTTTACCCCGGACCAGTTCTGGTAACGCATATATATTAACTATCATGTGTCCTACCACCAGGTTTCCCATAGCAATTCCAGTAAAGAACATTACGGCTGCTACTGTGGTGAAACACCTATTGAAGATCTTCACCCAGTATGGATTTCCAAGAGAGGTTCAAAGTGACTGTGGCACCAACTTCACCAGTGATCTCTTCAAGAAGACTCTGGAGGAGTTCAACATCACACAGGTACTGTCCAGCCCCTATCATCCTGCTTCACAGGGTTCTCTTGAATGTAGTCATCAGACTATTAAAGCACTCCTAAAGAAATTCTGCAAAGAGACTTTGAAGGACTGGGATAGACAACTTGATCTTATTATGTGCATTTTTCGAAGTCTCCCCAATGAGTCTCTAGGAGTATCTCCTTATGAGATGCTCTACGGACGTAAGTGCCGTACTCCTCTCAAAGCTTTCAAGGACTCTCTATGTAATGCCACCTTCAGTGTCCATCAGAATGTGCCTCAGTTTCTTCAAAACTTACAACACATTCTAGAGAGAGTACGTAAATTTGCTAATGACAACCTATTGAAAGCCCAGGAGAGGACGAAGACTCATTTTGACCAAAGCAGCAAATTAATGAAATTTAAACCAGGAGACTTCGTGTTGGCATACTTTCCTATCCCAGGTTCTCCATTGCAGAACAAGTTTTCAGGACCCTACCGTATCAAGGAGTGCAGGAAAAACCACAACTACGTTCTTGAGACTCCAGATAGGCGGCGGAGGACCCAGTTGTGCCACGTCAACCTCCTGAAGCAGTATCAAGGTATTCCCCCCACTGTGATGGTATCAGTCTCCGCGTTTAAAGATCCATACCTCCATAGTGAAACCTTCCCTGCTTCTCCCGAAAGCACTAACACTGAGTCTCTGCTTTCCAACTCGGAAATCCTGGCTAATCTTCATAACTATTTTCAGGACAATAATAGTGCACCTCTCATCAGAATCTTCAAGGAACACCAGAAGTTGTTCAACGATGATCCACAGGAGTGTAATGTGGTTCAGCACGACATCCAACTACTCCCCGACACACGGCCGATTCGTCAACCTTTCTACCGAATCAGCCCGAGTAAGAAGGAAGTCATGCGTGCTGAGGTACGGTACCTCCTGGATCATGGGCTGGCTACCCCTTGTGAGTCCCCTTGGGCCTCACCCTGCATCCTGGTGCCAAAACCGCATGGTAAGGTGAGACTATGTACCGATTATCGTAAATTAAATCTTGTGACTGTCAAGGATGCGTATCCCTTACCTAGAATAGATGACATCCTTGACGCCGTTGGTCATGCGCGGTACCTATCAAAGCTGGACTTGTTAAAAGGATATTACCAGGTATGTTTAACGGAGCGAGCTAAGGAAATATCTGCCTTTACCACTCCTTTTGGCCTTTACAGATACGAACGCCTTCCCTTTGGACTATGTAATGCCCCGGCCACCTTTAAGCGAGCTGTCAACCGTGTCATCCAGGGCTTGGATAACATCTACGCCTACTTGGATGATATCGTTGTGGCAACCAACACCTGGAGCGAACATCTGCAACGATTGTTTGCCAAGCTCCTGTCAGCCGGCCTCACCATCAACTTGGGCAAGTCCACCTTTGCCAAAGGTAAAGTGCGTTATTTTGGTCATGAGATAGGGAGTGGCAGCATAGCTCCGTTAAACATACATACCCTAGCCATCCAGCATTACCCACAGCCTACCACCAGGAAGCAGCTCCTGCGCTTCCTTGGTCTTGCCTCCTACTACCGTAGGTTTGTGAGGAACTTTAGTACGGTGGCAACACCCTTGATCACCTTAACCAGCCCCAAGCAACGGTATAATTGGACCATTCAGCAAACCGTTGCTTTTGAACAACTTAAATTCCTGCTCTGTTCTAATCCTATTCTCGCCTCGCCAGATATCACGAAGCCTTTCATCCTCCATGTTGACGCCAGTGGTACCGGCATCGGGGGTGTCCTGATGCCACAACGAGGCGAGGAGATTCTGCCTTGTAGCTACTACAGCTATAAATTAAAGCCACACCAAAGGAACTACAGCACGATCGAGAAGGAGTTACTATCAATCGTCCTGAACCTGCAGCACTTCGAACCGTACCTGCAAAGTGCTCGGTCTACCACCATCTATTCGGACCACAATCCCCTACGCTTCCTGCAGCAAGCCCAATTCAACAACCAACGACTTCTACGATGGGCTTTATATCTGCAGACTTTCAACCTGGAGATCTTCTACATCAAGGGTTCTGACAACATCATAGCAGACGCCCTCTCCAGAGTCTATGAAATAGAGGCTGCTCCACCTACCACTCTACAACCTGAAGACGTAACTTCACCCAGAACCGCAGGCTTCGGGGGAGAGTTGTGAAAATAATCTCTTTCAAGAGAGATTGAGCCTGCTCTTCCCTACTTCAAGTTACGCCAACATACAAGTATAAGATGCTACATTCAAGATACGTCACCGGTAGCCCAAAACGTTTTGACCAGGAGGCAAAACGTATCCAAGATCCCCCCACTCCACACACCCTCCACACGCCGGCTCGTCATCAAACCAGCTAACTACCCTTCACCAGCTTGCCTGCCCCTGATTGGTGACTCGCCAGCCGCGCACCTGCACACAGCACCTCAGTGCCCTCTACCCGAGTCGACGTCTGAGCCTGGCCATCTATCAACTTCAGAATATTCCTTGTGCTCTTAGCGTTGACATCTCTCTCTGGCATACTAGCTCATTAGCTCGTATACGAAGGGAGGTTTCAGCCATAGCCAATATTCTCAGCACCATTTCAACATTATTTAATCTATTGTGTTTTTTGTATTTATCTTTGTCATTTTATTTCATTAGTCATTTGCCCGAGATTTGCCTTTATTTTAATTTATGTTTAAAGTAAATATATTAAAGTTTCATTGTTCTTACTTTGTGTTTTACGTGTTCCTCCCTCTAACTTACCACAGACAACAGGCAAGCAGTCTCTTTTTTTTTTGTAAGTGTGACCAGGCATTGACACCCACCATTGGAGGACTGCCGAACATCAACACTCCAACACTTTCCCGTCACAGACTAAAAACGTTTATACATTGTAAATTATACTATTAATTCCTTTGTGTCTCCTTTCGATAATTACTTTGTTATTGATATACACCACTCGGTAACGGTGGTTAAACAGTATAATAGATTCAGTCAACTGACTGCTTCTTTGCACTGAAGCAGTCAAGAACTAACCTAACTAAAGATATTAACCTAACTAACCCAAAATTAACTTGTGTAATATTGTTTGGTTATTATAAAGTGCTGGAATTTGGTCATTCCAATACATAATTCCATCTCACTAAGCACACCAGTTTTGTCAATTCCTAAAGTCTTGATTTAATCTAACATTTGACCTGATCTTAATCATTTCCCTAATAAAAATATTATAATTTCTAGCTACTATTTAGACCTTAAAATCATTGTGTGAATTAATGAAATTGTCCATAATGAAAATGACTCGTCTTGGTGAAAATGACTCGTCGTGGTGAAAATGACTCGTCGTGGTGAAACTGACTCGTCGTGGTGAAAATGACTCGTCGTGGTGAAAATGACTCGTCGTGGTGAAAATGACTCGTCGTGGTGAAAATGACTCGTCGTGGTGAAAATGACTCGTCGAGGTGAAAATGACTCGTCCTGGTGAAAATGACTCGTCCTGGTGAAAATGACTCATCCTGGTGAAAATGACTCGTCCTGGGGAAAAGGACGAGTCAAGGTATGTGTCTTTAAGACAGTTCTAAATTTACCTACAAACGCTGCAAGTAAATAATGCTATACCTCCGAGAAAGTCTCGCCGTTCCCGTCAAGACTAATTACCGGAGAGCTTATGGTAAGGACGAGTTTAGATATCCTTTAGATCTGATTTAGATCTTTAGATCTGATTTAGATCTTTAGATCTGATTTAGGTCTTAGATCTGATTTAGATCTTTAGGCCTGATTTGATTTAGATCTCCTATTTTTACACGAGACAATCTCCTGTCCTTATAATGATGTGGTGTAGGGATGCTGTAATGTGAGGGAGATGAGGTGTAAGAAAGCTAATGGTATGAGGGAGATGAGGTGTAAGGATGCTAATCGTGTGAGGGAGATGAGGTGTAAGAATGCTACCGCTATGAGGGAGATGAGGTGTAAGGATGCTACCGCTGTGCGGGAGATGAGGTGTAAGGATGCTACCGCTGTGAGGGAGATGAGGTGTAAGGATGCTACTGCTGTGAGGGAGATGAGGTGTAAGGATGCTACCGCTGTGAGGGAGATGAGGTGTAAGAATGCTACCGCTGTGCGGGAGATGAGGTGTAAGAATGCTACCGCTGTGAGGGAGATGAGGTGTAAGGATGCTACCGCTGTGAGGGAGATGAGGTGTAAGAATGCTACCGCTGTGAGGGAGATGAGGTGTAAGGATGCTACCGCTGTGCGGGAGATGAGGTGTAAGAATGCTACCGCTGTGAGGGAGATGAGGTGTAAGGATGCTACCGCTGTGCGGGAGATGAGGTGTAAGAATGCTACCGCTGTGAGGGAGATGAGGTGTAAGGATGCTACCGCTGTGAGGGAGATGAGGTGTAAGAATGCTACCGCTGTGAGGGAGATGAGGTGTAAGAATGCTACCGCTGTGAGGGAGATGAGGTGTAAGGATGCTACCGCTGTGAGGGAGATGAGGTGTAAGAATGCTAATGGTGTTTACACGAGAATATTACAAATTTGTTCATATTATTACTTTGTAATAATATGAACTACTTTGTAATTCGTCATTGTGTCTTATAATTAAATGTAATCCTTTAGCGAGTTAGGTTAGGTTAGGGCAGGTTTGGTTAGGGCAGGTTAGGTTAGGGCAGGTTAGGTTAGGTTAGGGCAGGTTAGGTTAGGACAGGTTAGGTTAGGACAGGTTAGGTTAGGACAGGTTAGGTTAGGGCAGGTTAGGTTAGGGCAGGTTAGGTTAGGTTAGGGCAGGTTAGGTTAGGGCAGGTTAGGTTAGGTTAGGGCAGGTTAGGTTAGGACAGGTTAGGTTAGGACAGGTTAGGGCAACTTAAAGCAGCTTAGGGCAGGTTAGGGAATGTTAAAGCAGGTTATCTTGAGGTTTTCTTGAGATGATTTCGGGGCTTTAGTGTCCCCGCGGCCCGGTCCTCGACCAGGCCTCCACCCCCAGAAAGCAGCCCGTGACAGCTGACTAACACCCAGGTACCTATTTACTGCTAGGTAACAGGGGTATAGGGTGAAAGAAACTCTGCCCATTGTTTCTCACCGGCGCCCGGGATCGAACCCGGGGCCACAGGATCACAGTCCAGCGTGCTATCCGCTCGGCCGACCGGCTCCGACTCGACCAGGTTAGGGCAGATTAAAGCAGGTTAGGGCAGGTTAGGGCAGGTTAGGGCAGGTTAAAGCAGGTTAGGGCAGGTTAGAGCAGGTTAAAGCAGGTTAGGGCAGGTTAAAGCAGGTTAGGGCAGGTTAAAGCAGGTTAGGGCAGGTTAGGGCAGGTTAAAGCAGGTTAAGGCAGGTTAAAGCAGGTTAGGGCAGGTTAAAGACAAGTAGAAGTATTGTGTGTCAGGAGCCAAGCTGTAAGTCTCAGAGGGACTTATATAAGTGTTGATGCATCATAATTAACAACATTTCCTTGATACAATAACGTACGAGTATAAATCACCATTATAACCCACCAGGAAAACTAATGTTTCAACAACCGTAGTGTAGTAGTGTCCACTACGCTAAATGGAGGCTACTTAATTGCCAACGATATTATCCAAGTACACAGCGAGAGATCAGGGGGTAGGGAGAGCATGGAGGGAGGAGGAGAGGTCAGGGAATGGTGTTGTAATCCACAAGTTAGTAGGAATTATTAGCTAGAGGATCATTACTACAACACTTAACGAATGATGATTGGAAGTACATGTAAGTAGACAGACTATGGATCACATATCTAAGAAAGGTCAATGGATTAAGACCGAAGCTGTTTAGCCAAATTAATAATTCCTGGAAAGAGGAATTATTCTTCGTCAGGCTTCTAGGATCAATGTTACCGCTCTAGGGATAAGGTTAATCGGATTATACCTTCCTCGAGAGGCGTGGTGAAATGTTTGAGGCCATGGTTGGCTGGAGTCAGTCTGATTGTGGGAGTTGAACTGGCAAGTCCTCTGGATCCCCGTTTGCGGCAGCAACGAAGTGTAGCAGACAGCTATGCGAGAACCTGATGTGATTTTAGTGACCAAGTTAAGTCTGCAGTATGTGAGTATTGAATGAAAGACTAACCGGGTGTGGAGCGTTGTAGTAATCATTCCATATTAGGGAGTTAGGCGGAAGTTACGAGTGTGGGTGGTGACCGCGGAGGTGAAGTGGTCTATGGGTATTGGAAGTGTATTGACCTAATAGAGTATGTTAATATATTATTATTTGTCAGAGTCTATTCTTTGTAATTAAATGACAAAACCCGACGGCCTTTAAATACCTTCCATATGTTCACTCATTGTGTTCCAGTACAAACCTAGTGGTACGCCTCAAGGGTCTGGTGTGTGTAGGAGTACACGGTGGTAGTAACGGTTGTTGAGGCAAGGTGTTGTGTGTTGTGTAATCGCTGTGTTCGGAATGAACCGGGGTTCAGCGTCACGACAATGGGATGATCAGGGTTGGGGGGGGGGGGGGGGTCAGGGCATTAGGGGGTAAGGAGGGTGGGTTAAGGGGGGTCAGGATGGGGGGGGAGCTGAGTTACGTTGGGAAAATGTTTCTTAGACTCAACAAATGTCACTGGTGATGAACGGTTACTTTTTTCCAATGACGTTTAGAGGCTGTAGAGGGCAGGGAATGAGTGTGTGTGTTGGTGTGTTGGGGTAGTGTGTTGGGGAGTGTGTTGAGTATGTTGGGGGGCGGAGATTGTCAGCATTAGTAATGAGAGAGAGACAGATAAATATATATTTATATTTTAGTGGACTAAATAGGAAATATATTAACGAGAGAGGAATTTTGATGCCAGAATACGTGCGAGGAACGTCGACTTGTGACGCAGACAGTATGCTTGTGAAGACGGACGGGGAACGTCGACTTTTGACGCAGACGGTATGTCAGTGAAGACGTGCGAGGAACGTCGACTTGCGACGCAGACAGTATGCCAGTGAAGACGGCCGGGGAACGTCGACTTGGGACGCAGACGGTATGCCAGTGAAGACGGGCGTGGAACGTCGACTTGTGACGCAGACGGTATGCCAGTGAAGGCGGGCGGGGAATGTCGACTAGTGACCCAGACAGTATACCAGCATATATGGACGACCGGTTGGTATATTCCCTTTACACACCATTCCGACCATAACAATGTGACCATTTGAACTTTGTGCAAATATAAATATGTAGTGTTGAATAATATATCCTCAAACATAAGTTATTTTTAAGTAAATAGCATCCATTGAGAGGAAAATGACCGTGGTGAAACAGCTTGCCTATTGGAGTAACATGTCGGGTCAAATGATCACGTAATTCATAGGCAATTATATATTATGGAATACAGTGTTAATTAATCTGAGGAGTGATTTGTGTGAGAGTATTAAATTATATCTGACTTTGCGTCTGATAATATTCTATTGTGTTATGTAACTTGTATTCAGGAGAAAGATGATAGTTGTGTAGTAACATATTAAGGTAATTATGTAGGAAAGAACGAGAGTGGTCAGGGACATTAATAGGTACTAATTGTACTCGCCTAACTGTACCTGCGGGGATTGAGCTTTAGCTCTTTGGTTCCGCCTCTCAACTGTCAATGAACTAGTGTGCAGGTTTCTGAGCTTATTAGGCTCTATCATAATTACATTTTAAACTGTGTATGGAGTCCTGGAGATAAAGGTTTATCTATTGGTATTAGAGCTTATCTAATGCTCATCTTATCATCTAATGGTAATATGACTTATCTAATGATATTCGAGCTTATCTAATATTATGTTTATTTCATTATTTCAAGTGCCAGATTTTTCTTATGTGTTCTCTTTAAACAGGTATACTGTCGCTTTAAGAGGAATATCTTTTAATTCTACAATATTTACTTTTAGGTGATATTTTCTTGATTCACACTGACCTAACATTTACTTGATTCACATTGACCTAATATTTTCTTGATTCACGCTGACCTAATATTTTCTTGATTCACACTGACCTAATATTTTTTTGATTCACACTGACCTAATATTTACTTGATTCACACTGACCTAATATTTTCTTGATTCACACTGACCTAATATTTACTTGATTCACTCTGACCTAATATTTTCTTGATTCACACTGACCTAATATTTACTTGATTCACACTGACCTAATTTTTTCTTGATTCTCACTGACCTAATATTTACTTGATTCACACTTACCTAATATTTACTTGATTCACTCTGACCTAATATTTTCTTGATTCACACTGACCTAATATTTACTTGATTCACACTGACCTAATATTTACTTGATTCACACTGACCTAATTTTTTCTTGATTCTCACTGACCTAATATTTACTTGATTCACACTTACCTAATATTTATTTGATTCTCACTGACCTACAGCAGTTTTTCCTCTTGCCACTTGCTTCACTGCGTCACCTCTTTCCCGCCAACATTTGTCTACTGCTCTTTTCCATAATACATTCCCCCCTCACTCCCTCCCCCCCCACCCCCCCACTGTCCCATTTAATTTCCCCGCCCAGCTGGGCCGTGTACCACTCAGGAGATTGACGAAGCGCAGCCACATATTGGGTCAAGTCTTGGGCGTAGAAAAATTGAAAAAAAGAGTATTCGCATTTTCCGGGTCATTGAGACGATGCCCTGACTCGCTAGAGGTTCCTTCCTGACTCGCTCCCACTTTCTCTCTCTCTCTCTCTCTCTCTATATATATATATATATATATATATATATTAGTATATTTTGGTAGCAGTCTTTCCTGAAGACATATATTATTAAATATGACCGAAAAAGTAAGATTAATAATTCTAACACGAATTTTCTCAATCTTTCGTACATTTCTTTTCACTGTTGGAGGTAAATCAAAAATCAATTCTCCAAAATTCATTTTTATTTCTAGTCTGACGCGACACAAGCGCGTTTTGTAAAACTTATTACATTTTCAAAGACTTTAGTTTACAAATACACAACTGAATAGAACTTACGCATCTCCGATTTTATATCTACATTTGAGTGAGGTGGATGGGGTGAGGTGGCATTAATAGGGTATTAATTTCATCAACACAAGACAGAACAAGAGGTGGCATTAATAGGGTATTAATTTCATCAACACAAGACAGAGCACGAAACAATGGGTATTGAATAGAAGTGTTTGTAGAAAGCCTATTGGTCCATATTTCTTGATGCTTCTATATTGGAGCGGAGTCTTGAGGTGGGTAGAATATAGTTGTGCATTAATTGGCTGTTGATTGCTGGTGTTGACTTCTTGATGTGTAGTGCCTCGCAAACGTCAAGCCGCCTGCTATCGCTGTATCTATCGATGATTTCTGTGTTGTTTACTAGGATTTCTCTGGCGATGGTTTGGTTGTGGGAAGAGATTATATGTTCCTTAATGGAGCCCTGTTGCTTATGCATCGTTAAATGCCTAGAAAGAGATGTTGTTGTCTTGCCTATATACTGGGTTTTTTGGAGCTTACAGTCCCCAAGAGGGCATTTGAAGGCATAGACGACGTTAGTCTCTTTTAAAGCGTTCTGTTTTGTGTCTGGAGAGTTTCTCATGAGTAGGCTGGCCGTTTTTCTGGTTTTATAGTAAATCGTCAGTTGTATCCTCTGATTTTTGTCTGTAGGGATAACGTTTCTATTAACAATATCTTTCAGGACCCTTTCCTCCGTTTTATGAGATGTGGAAAAGAAGTTCCTGTAAAATAGTCTAATAGGGGGTATAGGTGTTGTGTTAGTTGTCTCTTCAGAGGTTGCATGGCTTTTCACTTTCCTTCTTATGATGTCTTCGACGAAACCATTGGAGAAGCCGATATTGACTAGGACCTGCCTTACCCTACAGAGTTCTTCGTCGACTTGCTTCCATTCTGAGCTGTGGCTGAGAGCACGGTCGACATATGCGTTAACAACACTCCTCTTGTACCTGTCTGGGCAGTCGCTGTTGGCATTTAGGCATATTCCTATGTTTGTTTCCTTAGTGTAGACTGCAGTGTGGAAACCTCCGCCCTTTTCCATGACTGTTACATCTAGAAAGGGCAGCTTCCCATCCTTTTCCATCTCGTAAGTGAAACGCAGCACGGAACTCTGCTCAAATGCCTCCTTCAGCTCCTGCAGATGTCTGACATCAGGTACCTGTGTAAAAATGTCGTCAACATACCTGCAGTATATGGGAGAGTGCTCCGTGGGCCAGGTGTAGAATAGTGGGCCGCAGGCTGGCAGGAATCACAAGTTGTTCTACGTTGGCCCAATCGTTCTCCTCCTTCAGTTTACTGGGTCTATATCTGCGGTAGAGCAATTCGTTCTCTAGGAAGAACCCAGGAATACTGTCAGGTTGAGTCTCAGCCTGGAAAAATAATGGTGTCAAAATAAGATCTTCCCTCTGCAACTTACGGAACTCCAACTTGGTCAGATTCGGGGGTAGTTTCTGAGGGTCTTGAGGGACAGCGGTAGCAGTAGAGTCAGCTGGCTGTGGTCGTGCGGCTTGTGCACGGGTGGTCACTAGAACCGGAGGAGAAACTTCATCACTCTCTTGAACCTTTGCTGGAACATACTCAAATATAGGATTATCCGTCACAGAGGTACACACCTGGGGTTTGTCCATGACGATCAGGTTGGTCGGTTGCAGGTCTTCTGCCAAGTCGTTGCCTAGGAGAAGTTGCACTCCAGGCATGGGAAAAGGCTTTTCCCTGACGGCGACTTGGACTTCTCCGTTCACGAAGGGACAAGCCAGGTGGACTCTGGCGAGAGGATAAGGAGTGGTAGTAGTGAGGTCAGTGATGAAGACAGTTTCTCCGGTGTTGGCGATGTTGGGCACAGCCGACTTCAAAATAATCGATTGAAGAGCCGCTGTGTCCCTCAAGATCTTCAATTTGCAACATCCCTCCGGATTTGAACCGTTGGCAGAGACAGTTCCAGTATGCAGGTGTTTACTGAAAAGAGAAAGATCATTAACATGAACACCAACATTCATCACAGGCTTACCGGACTTAGGAGGAGTTGGTTTGGGTTTTTGTGATTCGGTGGTTCCTTTGTATTGAGACTTACCACATTTATCTATGGTATGTCCATAGAGTCTACAATACTTACAGTACAATTGCGAGCCAGCTTGATCGGTGCTCACTTTCTCGTAACTGTACCACGACTTCTTACTGGAGGATGGTTCTGGTGTCAGCCGGTGGATGAGGCTGTAAGTGTCAGCCGACTTAGCACATTTCAGGTAGTCGGTTTCTTCTTTATCTGCTAAATATAGACGGACAGGAGGCAGCACACGCCTCAAGAATTCTTCAACTAGCATAAGGTTGACGAGTTCTGCAAAGGTAGGGACATGTGCTGCTTCCAGCCATTTCATAAAATATCTCCTTTTGATATTAGCAAATTCGAGAAAGGTAGTGGTACTTGCCTTCAGGTGGTCACGGAATTTCCTTCGATAACTTTCGGTGGAGAGAAGGTAGGCATCCAACACTGCTTGTTTCAGAGTCTGGTAGTCATTCTCAGACGCCAAAGTACTGAGTGTGACTGCAGCTCTACCTGTAAGATGTACTCTGAGAAGGGTGGCCCATTGGTCGGCAGGCCAACTGAGTTGATTAGCAAGGGTTTCAAAGGTGGTGAAAAACACGTCAACTTCTGTTTCTACAAATGGTGGCATTAACTTACTTGCATGTGATATATTAAAACTGATGGAAAGATTGGCGGTAGCTTGCTGGCGTTGAGCGAGGTGTGAAGTTTCCAACGCAAATTCTCGTTGACGACATTCCATAGCCAGAGTTGCGTGTTGCTTGTCATGTTCGTGTTGCATCTCCAACTGGCGTCGTTTTGTTTCAAGCTGTATACGTTCACGGAGTATTGCAATCTCACGTTCTTGTTCTTCCTTCCTCAAGGCAGCCTCACGTTCTTGTTCTTCCCTTCGTATGGCAGCTGCTTCTCTTTGCTGCTCGAGGGCTTCCCTTTGCTGCTCGCGTTCAATCTTGGCCAGCTCTAGTTTGAGTTTCATCGTTGCCAAATCAGTTTTATCTGCAATAAAGTAAGTTTCGTGAGTTTCAGAGTCTATCTTACCTTGTTCTAAAAAATGATCCAGTAACAGGTTGTGTATTTCATTTTTGTTGGCTTGGTAGGGAACTTCTAGTTGATACTCATGTGCAAGAGTGTGTAATTCAGTCCTCTTGGCACGACTTAAAGTCCCTATTTCACCTGCTGGATCTGCACGGAAAGCTTGGAGACGAAACATGGTGAAATTAGCAAATAAATGCACAACGAATATACCGTTGTGATATAGTGAATGTCAGAAACAGGACAACGTGGCAACTGTTACCTATCCTGTGGAATCTTTAACAATTAAAGTTAATTACAAGATGTTAAATGATTAATTAAATCAAGGTCGCAGGAAATCTTGTACCCGGTACTCATGTAAGAGGATAAGGGCAAGAAAATCCTACTAAACAAGTGAAACTGAGTTTCTAAAACAAATGAAACAGTTAATTGCCTCAAAAGTAAAATTGGTAGTCCAAGAATGTAGGCATACCTTGCCGAGTCTCTATAGGACATAAGCAAGTTTTTCCCACTGAAATGAATATGATACTTACAGAATTAGCGAACTTTTGTGCTCTGAAAAAGAAAGCTAATTCCCTACCAATGTATGTATCATCATCTCTGACCGACGTGTAGGGGTGCGAGGTGTCAACTGGTGACGAGAACTGCTGCTGAGGTCCCAATTCAGCAACTAAAGTTCGTGCTAGAGGAACTATGGCCCTCTTTATCCTCCTACTGTCAGATTGCAGAAGATTAGGTGCACTTGACCCGGGGGCAGACCACAGTACCAGGGTACCAATATGATGATCTGTCGAAAATATGAGAAATATCCTAGGGACAAAAGATGGTAAACACGAGTAATAACACGGAGGGAGAGATGACCAATTAAGAGAATGACTGAGGCCTACAGTCACCACGTAATCCAAAGTCATATGCTACTCTCGGAATGCACAATACACACAGCACCATATAAAAAAAAATAAAAAATAAAAAATAAAAAAAAAATACGAGATTATCGTATAGTGAATAAATACAGAAAGAGTATTGTGGGAGGTGAGTGAGGTGGTGTTGAGGGAGGGAGTGGCAGTGAGTGGCTCGCTGGTGTTTGGCGGTCACTCCTCGTTGCTTTTTGACTCACAAGACCAACTTAGTAGTTCGTTATGGTGTACAAAACATGCAAATACTTATATATAACCTGTGTATATAGTGTAACAACAGCAAAACTATTTGTTTATTGTTTTATGAACATAATTGAATCACTAATATGCACACCATAAGTTTGAGTACAGCGATGGTTCACACATTTTATAATATAAATATACCACAATTCACTGTATGGATTAATATTACTGCAAAAAACTAAGAAAAAATTAATCAGGGACATTGAAATAATTAGGTAATAATATATTTGTGGCAACTGCCGTCTGACAGCTCGGGCGGAGTAGACCTCGTCTGGCGAAGGCTCTGCCAACGCCCCTTTTTTGCCACACTTCCCTACCCTATTGCGGCTAAAATATGCCACCTACGATTTTTTTGTTATTTTTTCCGTGATCAGGGAACAAAAAATGAACACTTCTATAAGACGAAAGAATTTTTTGGATTTTTTTTTTTTGTTGCGCCTGTGGGTGTGAATTCCATTTGGGCCCCAAGCGGTTTGAGGGTTAATTGTGTTTGCAGTAGGATGATGGTGGAGGTGGAGACAATGTCACTTTGTGTGCTCCACTCTACACTTACATAGGAATTTTTCCTTGTAGATATATTGTCCAGGTACTCCCCCAGTTCTAGAGAGTAATCACTGGTGATAAAGATAATTTGATAAGGTGTCCTGAGCTAAATAATGTCTGCAAGGCACCATCACACTTGTTCACTGTTTTGTAAACACACACCTTGTGGCCCCCAGGGTGTGATGGGCGCTCGCCTCCTTCCCGAGATGGCTCCTCCCTCTCCCTTGAGAGGGGTAGCTTCCAATGTATATTGATTGATTATTTTTACTGTCTACACATAAGATTGAGATAAGATGTGATTATAATATAATCTTTATACCCTATATCTAATTATAAGTAATATTTGCTAGCACTACTGATTCTTATTAAGGATTCGATATAATCCCTACCAGATATTGACTAATTGTTCTAATAGTTTTTTAATTAAGAAATCCTTATAGAAGCTTCTGGATCCTTGAGAAATCATGCACAAAGTCACGTAGGCACCTATAGGGCCCTATGGTGTACCTGATCATAGTGGCATTGTCATCAAGGATCAAGATGTATCATGAATCTATGGTGATTCTAATATGATTTTGATATGATTTAAATATGATATAGAAATAATACATTTCTTGGATAATAATACTCATATAGTGGATAAAAATTTCCCACAACCAGAACCGAGGCGCAACCCAGTATGGTGCAAAGCATCAAGACAGCGAAGAGTAGAAGGAGAAGCAGATGAGTAAGCAGGGCAACCATAATCGAGCTTAGACAGGACGAGAGAGGAATGTAAAGGGAGTAGAGGGTATCTATCCGCTCTTCAAGAAGTATGAGACAATACCCGAAGGAGGATAAGGGCCTTAGAGCATTCAACATGGAGGTAAGAGATATGGGGCGTCCAGGACAAACGAGTGTCAAAAATCAACCCCAAAAGCTAAGCAGAATCCTTGTATACAATGGGGTGACCATAAAGCGACAAAGGATGAAGAACAACACGCTTCCGAGTAAAAGTCATAGCACAAGTCTTAGATGAAGAGAACCTGAAGCCATGATCGGTGGCCCAAGACGACACGGCATCAATCGCAAGTTGAAGCCGGTGTTGAAGAGAGAGGCGAATCATCACCCTGACAGCAAAGGGTAAGATCGTCGACATAAAGAGTGGAAAAGACGCCTGAAGGAAGAGAGAAAAGACCATTGAGGGCAACCAGAAAAATAGTGGTGCACAGAACACTACCCTGGGGCACACCTTCGTATTGCTGAAAAGAGGCAGAGAGAGTGGTACCAAGCCTCACCCGAAAAGAACGACAAGAGAGGAAGCTGCGGAGAAAGAGAGGGAGATGACCAAGAAGGCCAAAAAAATGAAGCTGGGATACAATATGATATCGCGAAGTGGTGTCGTAAGCCTTTTCCAGGTCAAAAAGGACGGCAACAATGGATGTCTTCACAGCAAAAGCAGTACAAATATAGACCTCCAAGTTCACCAGGACATCTGTTGCGCTGCCGCACTTGTGGAAACCAAATTGAGAAGGGGAGAGGTGGTGGTGGTGGTGTTCTAAGAACCACATCAGACGAAGGTTAACCATACGTTCAAAGAGTTTGCAGACACAACCTGTGAGAGCAATAGGGCAAAAGTTCTTAGGAGATGTTCCCAGAAACTCTGGTTTGCGAACAAGGAAGACAACGGCATCAAGCCAGTCCTCGGGGACTGACGATGACTCTCAGATCCGATTATACAGAATCAGTAAATACCGAGACGTGCACGGAGGGAGATGGCGAAGCATCTCATAATAAAGGCCATCAGAGCCCGCCGCTGAAGAACCGCAGAGGGCCAGGACAGACCAAAATTTAGAGAGAGAGAGAAGGGATCGTTATAGGGAAGGCGAAGATGAGTACAGAAATCCAAAAGACAAGATTCAAGGACAGGTTTATGAAGAAGGAAAGATTGGGGAAGATGAAAACCAGAGCTATCAGAAGAAAAGTGGGAACCCAGTTCGGTAGCGACCTGCAACAACTACGTCACAAGAGTACCCGGAGGTGAGGACCGGTGAGATATCGGGAACGAACTTACCCACTATCTTGGGGATACGCTTCCAGATCTGCGACAGAGGAGTTTCAGGCGTAATGCGTTTAGCCATGGCGAGTGAGGACGGCCCTACGGGCCACAGCACTCGCCTTCCAAAATAAAAGAAAAGAATCGGCCGTCTGCCGGCGGCGGTGTTTCTTCCAGGCTGCATGCTTACAGCGGACAGCCCGAGCACAGTCTGTATTCCACCAGGGAACGCACTTCCGTGGGCCCCGAGAGGAAGAGCGAGGAATAGAGCGGAGGGCCGCGTCGAAGACGGTGTCATGAAAAAGGAGGAGAGGTCAGAGAGAGCAGCACTGAGGGTAAATAGGTTCCTGTCTCCCTTAGCAAACTGCCACCTAGGGAAGGAGAGGGGATGGTGAAAAGAGAAAAAGGTAACAAGAATGGGGAAATGGTCACTGCCATGGAGGTCATCAAGAACCTGCCACGTGAAATCTAAGTAAAGAGAAGAAGAGCAAAGAGAAAGATCAAGACAGGATAGGGTGCGAGTCCAAGAGTCCAAATGCGTGGGCTCACCAGAATTCAAAAGAGACAGGGAAGAAGAGAGGATGAATGGCTCAAGAAGGCGACCCCGGGTGTTCGTCAGAACATCACCTCAAAGGGAATGACGACAATTGAAATCACCCAGCAGGAGCACAGGCTCGGGCAAGGAGTCCAGTAGGAGCTTCAGATCGGGAAGAGAAAGCGGGACATTTGTGGGGAGATAAATAGGACAAACGGTGTACTATTTCCTCACAAAGATACGAGCAGCAGAACAATGGTGAGGTGAAGGAAAAAGTAAGGGGACAAAGAGAACATCAGAGCGAATCAAGAGAGCAGAAGAGTTAGGAGCCCCAGCAACAGCTGGGGGGGGGGGAAGAAAGGAATAGGCACGAAAGCGACCAGGACGAGCACCAAGCATCGACTCCTGGAGACACACAAAGGGGCGAAAACCACAAAATCAGAAGCTGAAGTTAAAGGAAATTGGCGTAATAACTATGAACATTACATTGAAGGATGAACATCGACGAGAAAAGGAAGGACAGCAACAGAGAACAACGAAGAAACGAAGGCGAAAAGGGAACAAAGCACGTTAAAGAAGCGCAGGATCAGGGTCAACGAAGTCAGGGTTAGGGGGGCATGGGTAAACTGAGTAAAGAAGGAGGGAAGGTAGCTAGAGGACCGACCAGGGGCACACGAGTAGGGTCCGGAGGAGGAAGAGGGGTGGGGATAACCGAGGGTCAAGGACAGCAGCAGGAGGGGCAGAAACCAGGGAATGCACCTCAGCAAGGGCACCAACCGAAAGGGAAGCGGGGGCCAAAAAGCCCTCCATAGCAGGAACAGGGGGCGCGACCACCGAAACGGGAGGGGATGGAGCGAGAGTGTCAGAAGTAGGGGACAAGGAAGAATGCAAAGCCATTTTACCCGCTGGGGAGGAGGAAGGAGAGGAGCCAGGCTTTCGCTTCTGACTCAGAGACAGGTGTCCCAGCAACTACGTTCTGGGCAACGGATTCCAGCGTCTCAACAGGAGAAGCTGAACGAGAGCATATACGATGGCAGTTGGGAGAGCGTTGGACATCAGCCCGTACGGACAGGCGGCGAGGAGAGCCAATAGACGGAGGAGAAGGATGGGAAGGAGGATCGGAGGGAGACGAGGAAGAAGACACAGGAGACATGACAGACCGGACAGAAAGAAGGGGAACTTCAGACAGAGGACCAGGAGGGGGACCCTTTGGGACAGAACTCAAAGAAACAGAGGAGGGGGGGCGAATCAGGGTTCAAGGCCTGGAAACGGTATTGAGGCTGAGGAAGGTGGGAAGGACGAGGAGAGGAAGAGCGCAACACGTGAGCATAAGAGACGTTAGCATAAGGTGGGAGCCGGCGAACCTGGTGCCTTGCCTCAGGAAAGATAAATGCTCCCAGTGCTTCAAGTTGAGGACGGCTGCCTCAAGCTTGTAATGTATTCACACACGGGAGAAGGTAGGATGGGCCTCACCGCAATTGAGGCAGCGAGCCTGGGGAGAAGTGCACTCCGACTTAGTGACCTTCGCCCCCACACAAAGGACAGAGAGAGACCGTTCCAGAGCAGCAGAGGGCACCATGCCCAAACCTCCAGCACTTATTACATAGCTGAGGAGAGGGAATGTACTCCTGGATGGAACACCTGGCACCAGCAAGAATGACGGAGGGCGGAAGGGTTCTACCATCAAAGGTAATCTTCACAACCCGAAGGGGTTGACGGCGACTACCACGAGGGAGACGAATAAATGAGTCTACATGGAGGACAGAATGGCCCTGGGCATCGAGGATATGACGAATATCTTCGTGGCAATCCTGGAGATTCCGAACACCGGTAGCAACATGGGGTGGGAGGAGAATAGTGCCAACACTGGCATTCAACCGAGCATTCTTGGAGACCCGAACAGGGATCTCGCCAAGGCAGGACAAGGCAGCCAAGCGGGAGGCTGCATCCTGAGAAGGAGCAACAACGACACGTGTACTGAGATGGGTGGGGTGGAAAGTAACAGAGACATCTACGGAATCAACAAGGTGCCTATGAAGGGAGAAATCGTCAGGAGGCGCAGAATCAAGAGGGAGGAGATCAAAGTATTTGGCCCACGAAGCGGGACCAAACAAGGCTTGATACGCATCAGTACGGGAAGGGATCGAGTGAGTGCGGCCATGGCGGGGACGGCGTTGAGAACCCCCAGAGAGAAAGAGAGAGAGGGGTTAAAAGGCGCAGTACTCACAACAAGAGACTGAGCCATGCCAGGGAACGAGGTGCTCACCACTGGGGGCTTGGGGCTCGACCCAACCACAGAGGAGGGAGGGGAGCCGAGGGGAGTAGTCATGAGTAGTCGTAGTAGTCGTAGTAGTCGTAGTAGGAGCCGAGGGGGAGTAGTCATGAGTAGAGTAGTAGTAGTAGTAGTAGTCACTTTACGCTGGCGGGTGGTACCGGCTCCGACACTGCTGCGGAAAATTCGTGTTAATTTCGTCTCCACTCAACGTTGCATGGCCTAACTGCTGCCTAGCACGAGTTAAGTGCATGGAGACTTAATATGCCATAACTCACAGTGAACCTCAACAGTAATCAACCAAAATTAACGAATTTTCGCCTGCCTTTCTACGACCCTTCTGCCAAGTGTTCCCTATACGCTAGGCATCCCTACTATAATTCACCAAGTATCTACCTTCAGAAATGCTACCAAGAATCTATTCGCCGAAAACATGCCCAAACATAACAACAAGCAAGGTAGGGGTGCCTCTCGCTCTGGTTCCATTACTCCTAGAGATCTGAATGAAACACTGGCAACGCTGCAACCCTCGCCGATGTTGGTAAACACAGCATCCGCTCCCCCTCCTCACTCCCCCCCTTCACCTCACCTCGAATCTCTAGCTGTAGAATTCACTCAATCTATGGCTCCCTGTATAAACTTCAAACCTCTCCGAAGTAATCCATGGCTCCAGAAACTGCACAACCTTGTGAAAATGCAATCAGAAGCTATTTCGGCCCTCCAAGCCACAGTCACCCGACAACAACATACCATAGACCGCCTCCTTGAATCGTCGACGAACAACAACCAAGAAATTCTCAACATACAAACTGTTGCAAATGGTGCAATGGATCAAATACGTAAGATTCAGGCCGAAGAAACCCTCTCAGCTCAAAGTGACCTCCTTCAAAAGCTGGAAAAACAGATCAATCTCCTTCAGATTCACCAGGCAGCTTCCGAAGATGACCAAGAGCAACAACAACTTCATGACTCCCTGATAATTAGCTCTACTGGTCTACCTGAGGAACAACAAGGTGAGAATTGCTGTGACATAGCCCACACCCTAATTAATTCAAAGATCAGTGTCAATGTTCAAATCAATTCGGCTATTAGGATAGATAAAAACAATCCCCGTAACAGTAGGAGAATGCTCATCAAACTTGCAAATCCCTCTGCGAAGTCTGACCTCATACAATCAGCTGCTAAGCAAAAAACCAACCTCTATATAAATGAGTGTCTTACAAAGCAGCGTGGATCCCTCCTCTTCAGGCTGCGTCAAATTCGCAAACAAAACCCTGGTCTTATCAAGCAGTGCTACACTAGGAATGGTACGATTTTTGCGAAGAAGGAAAGTACAGGAAAAAGATATGAAATAAAATGTGACCAACAACTCTTGGCCTTCTTAAGTGATTGTGGTATATCTGAAAACCTGAACCCGACCAATGCCAGTACTTAAAATATCTCTTTCAGTGCCTGAGCCTAACCTAACTTAATCTAACTTTGTCTAAGGTGCTGTCTCTGCCTTACCATTTACCTAATGTTCTCTCATTCATATAATTTCCTAAATAATCCATCAAGTCTCCATGCACTTATGCAAGCATCTACCTCAGTTTCATTGTAAAATTTTACTCTTAAATCTAATCTTACCCTATTCCATTTATATTTTAAATTTATTTGTATTGATCTATGTCATTTATTGAAATCAATTATTGATCTCATTTTTGTTCTTTTAATTAAGTTCATACTAATTATAAGTTAAAACTAAGCTAAATAAAATTTATTATCTTTTAGATTATTTTACTTTACAATTATCATTTGTCAATTTTTTTTATATATTCATCTTGACAGTCTTTACTGATTTTTTCTTCTCTCCACCAAACTTGTGTATCCTCCATGGCTATCTAGTGACCTTAATTCTACCTCTAATTGTTTCAATTCTTTTGTTTACTTGCATTTATTGTTGTGTTTTGCCATAATTATTCTCTAATTTAGCAGACTCAATACTTTGTAAGCTCTTATTGTATTGTTATATTATTATATTGTTGTGTTTTGCTATAATTACTTTCTATTTTACAGCAGATTTGTTTTCATCTGTTCCTGTAATTGCTTATCTTATTGTATCGTGACATTCTTATCTATATTGATATATATTATCTATCTATTGTTACTTACAGTGTACCTGAGAGTACCTGTAAGCAATCTACCTCATTTTTCATTTTTGCTCAATTTTTTTGTATTGCTTAGTCTTGTTTATATTTTTGTTTTGTATATCTATATCTTGTGTTTCGTATAGTCCATGTTTATATGTTTTTTTCTTTAATCTCATTCATTACCTAGGTTGCCTAGCCTAGCCATACTCCCTTACTCCATTGTACCCCTGTAAGCCCCTTTTGTGGTTGTTTTGTACAGTATTGTGGACATTTTTTTCCCCCTATTTTATAGCTTATTTCTACCTTGTAATTTGCCTTTCTTTCCTTGTTTTTCCTGCAATCAGCTTTTTTTATGCAGTCAAGTATAGACCCAGAACTTAACCTCTTATCCACTATCTATGACAATAATCACTTTAATGATCTAAATTGCAGATATTTTGCAGCACATGATGTAAACAATGTAGTAACTCATAATCACAATATCTCTGTAATCAATTTGAACGTTAGATCCCTAGGTAAACACTTCGATGATGTTAGTGCCTTGATTGAAGCTATTGACAACAAATTCTCTTTTATTATACTTACTGAAACATGGTTGAAAGAGGATACTACTCAACTCTTTAACATGCCTAACTACTCAGCAATTCACAACTGTCGTCAACTTCAGAGAGGTGGTGGCACTGCTCTTTACTACCACCAAGAACTAACATGCTTAAAAGAAATTAGAACTAGAGACTGCTATGGGGAGTATATCTTCGCCAGCTTCAGAGTCAAGGGTGCCGAGTCTGTCCTGTCTGTGGGTGCAGTTTATAGAATTCCTAACACTGATGTGTCCGAATTCAACTCAAACCTTAGAAATCTAATACTTGATAACAGACTGAACAAAAACCACCTAATTACCGCAGGGGACATTAATATTGACCTCTGCGAGCCAGAAAACCCTACTGCTGTTAGCTTCCTCAACTGTATGAATTCCTGCTTCCTCATACCCTTAATCACTAGACCTACTAGAATCACTGATAGCACTGCCACGACTCTAGATCACATCTGGACAAACATAACCTCTCCGCTTACTTCAGGTATAATCACCGATAGCACTACAGACCATTACCCCACATTTCTCTTAACTAACATTAGCAAACCACCTCTTGAGTCAAGAGAGATACATTTTAGACTACACAATGAAACTGCTATAGACAATTTTATAACTGCTACTGATAATGTCAACTGGGAGTCCGAGTTAGGTAACATAGAGGACATCAACCTAGCAGTGCAATCTTTTCTTCAAAAAACTCTTAGCCTTTATAATACCCACTGTCCTATGCTTACAAAACAAGTCACAACCAAAAGGCTTAACAATCCCTGGCTTACAAAGGGAATACTTAAATCTATTAATAAAATACATGACCTTGAGAAGAAGTATAGGTTAGGAATTGTCTCCAAAGAATTCTCAAAGAATTACTCATTATTGCTATCTAAGATAATTAGACGAGCCAAAACTAAATACTACGAAGATAAATTTACCCAAATAAAGAGCAACATTAAACAAACTTGGAGAACAATTTCACAAATATTGGGATCAAAGAAGTCTTTAAATAACAAACCGACTCTCCTGTCTAATAACGATGGTCAGCTTTCAGCCTCTGATTCTGCTATTGAGTTCAATAGGTTCTTCTCTTCCATTGGTTCATCCCTTGCTAATGATATTCCATCTTCCAGTACTGACATTAAGGACTATCTTACAGGTAACTATCCACAGTCTCTGTACCTAAAGCCTATTAATTCCACTGACGTCAATGAGATAATCCTTTCCCTTAAAACCAAGTCTGGTGCCCTTGAGGAGATACCAACTTTAATCTACAAAAAAGCCTCCAGATCTTTAGCCCCTGCTATTGCTTTGCTCTTCAACAAGTCACTTGAACTCCAAACCTTTCCAGATATTCTAAAAAAAAACGAGAGTAACGCCTGTCCACAAATGTGGTGATCTCACAGATCTTAACAACTACAGACCTATATCAATCCTGCCAAACTTGTCAAAAATTTTTGAAAAACTAATCTATAAGCAGCTTTACTCATATCTAGCCAAACTCAATATACTTAGCCCTTGCCAATATGGCTTCAGGACCCAAAAAAGCACTAACGATGCACTTATTAGTATGCTTAACTCGATTCATACAGCTCTTGATAAAAATGAGTTCCCTGTTAGGTTATTTGTGGACCTGCGTAAAGCTTTCGATACTGTCAACCACCAAAACCTTCTTCTTAAATTACATCATTATGGTGTCAGAGGACACTCCCTACAATACCTCAAATCCTATCTTACTGACAGGCTCCAATGTGTTTCTGTGAATAATACAATTTCTCCCACCCTACCCATCAACATTGGTGTTCCCCAGGGCAGCATACTTGGCCCTCTCCACTTTCTCATCTACATTAATGACCTTCCAAATGCCTCCCAACACCTCAAACCAATTCTATTTGCTGACGACACAACCTTCATTTATTCCAGTCCTGATCCCCTTGCTCTAAATGCCACAGTAAATACTGAGCTAAATAAAGTCCATCTGTGGCTAACTGCCAACAAACTCACCCTTAACATTGACAAAACTTTCTATATTCTGTTTGGCAATAAATCCTCGAATCAAATAAATCTCAAAATAAACAATACCCAAATTTGTAACAAATTAGATGGCAAATTCCTTGGCATTCTCATTGACCATAAGCTGAATTTCCAGGGACACATTCTAAACATATCAAAAAAAGTTTAAAAAACTGTGGGCATTCTTTCTAAGATCAGATATTATGTGCCACGCCCTGCCCTGGTGACTCTCTATTACTCCCTTATCTATCCATATCTCAACTATGGTATTTGTGCTTGGGGCTCTACTACCCAAAATCACTTATGTCCTCTAATTACTCAACACAAAGCTGCTATTAGGACAATATCCAATTCTGGCCCCAGACATCACTCGGTACCCCTACTCAAATCTCTGAATATGTTGGACATTAAGTCACTGCACATTCTCTCATGTGTATTATACATATATAAAACGCTAAACTATAATGCCAATCCTGATCTCAAAAGCTTCATAGAAGGTTGTAACAGAACCCATGAGCACCACACCAGAAATAAATACAGTTTTGATATTCCTAGAGTACGACTTAATCAAACCAGAAATGCTCTACAAATCAAGGGGCCCAGAATGTGGAATGACCTTCCCAACCATGTTAAAGACTGTACCTCTCTCTACCAGTTTAAGTTAAAAACGAAGCTATACCTAATAAATTCCCTGTAACCTACCTTACCCCTCTGTTGTCAACCCATGTATGTTTTTTTTTTTTTTTCAAATCAACGCTGTTTGAATGTAATTTCCTGTAATAATTTTTAATTGTATTTGTGCTGCTTTTTCAACAATATTCCCCCCTCTTTTACCTCTATTTTTATTTGTTCTCAACACATTTTATTCTTTTTACCCATTAGTTTTAAGCTTTAGTCATTAATGTTTTTCCTGCCCGAAACGCTTTGCGTAATAGTGGCTTTAGGCATTGTATGTACTAGCTCTATCTATAAAGCCAACAAACTTTGTAAAATCTCTTTATGTATGTACCTTACCTAAATAAAAATTATTATTATTATTATTATTATTATTATGAGGGTCAAAGGAGAAGCAAGGCCGGAATCCAATGCAGTGGGGGCTACAGAGCCCGGTCTTCCAACACGGGGGCTTGGTCGCCCACCCCAGGAGCCTGATTAGATAGAAGAGGAACAGAATTAGCCATAAGTACGAAGAGAAAAACATTCATCTCCGTCCAATACCCACCATGGAGCCACAATTAAAGGCAGGACACCCAACAAGAAGCTATCGCCGATCATGCTGGGGCCTCCTAGGGGTGCATCGTGAGTATACGCCCCACAAACACCACCTTAAGAACCGTCAGTCTGTCGAGATTGGGTTCAGTGACGAAAAGAGGATTGACAATAATAGGTTCCCCTCGCTCTTGACATTGGGTACTACAGTTCTACGGGTGCAAGAGTATGCCTCCCGAAGCCCCTGGGCGTCAAAATAGAAGTCCAAAACAATAACAAAAACAAGCAAAAGGTCGGCAGGAAACAACAAGCAGATAGGAGAAGAGGGGGGAGAAAAACGAAACATAAGGGAAAGGAAAAGCGATTCGGCACAATTAGAGAAGACAGCAGCAGGAGCATAAGGTGACAAAAGGACAGAGGATTGTCCCATGGTGCATCACACTCCGACACCCGACCACCAAGCCAACTCATGGTGACAGCGGGCCGGATGGGGAGGGGGCAAAGAACATAATAAAACATACAATTGTAAGGACAAGAGTTACACATACTAATGAAGACACTATTACGAAAATCATTTTGGGGAAAACTTAAAAATATTGGAGGAAATCTACCTAAGTGCATGAGGGGCGGGGTAAACACTTTATACTAAAAAGAGATCTAAACTAACAAAATAAGAACATTCAAGAAAAATAAATGAATACAAAAAAGTGTTGAATTGTAATAAATGCCATTTTCTGGGTGAGACCCGGAGGCTCTCCGGAGCTATACCAGGCTGATATGCTAATGTCAGACTTTGGCATCAGTCATGTGTATAGAGTTCTAGGGCCTACCGGGGACCACAGCCAGAACCTGACTTCCTCAGAGAGGCAAGGGGAGCAATGGCCTATAGAAACCCCTGAGTGGTTGGAAGCATTCTATGTCTGCCATCGACTGGGTCAAGCATCCAGATGGGTAAGCATTCCAAAACAAATCCCTATTCTGGTTAAAATTGCTACCAAAAGCCAAACTAGTGGATAAAACTCCCCAACAGAAAACAAGCAAACTAGTATGACGTCACACGTCACCGCGCCGCTGTCTGTGCAGCTCCCCCCTCTGCGGGAGGGGAAAGTGGTAGCCCCAGACCTCTCACGCCGGCTATCCACCCATCAGTTCTGAGGCTGGATGTCAAAACACGCGAAAAACCGCTGACCGGAGGGAGGGAAGGTTGCAGGGGAGCCTCCGGGTCTTACTTAGAAAATGGCGTTTCATTACATTCAACGCTGGTCTTCTGGGGGAAGCCCCGTCGGCTCCCCGGAGCTAACTACCCACAGAGGAAGGTCAAAGGGACGGAACTGGGAGGCGGTCTCCACGCACCCCTTAACGGAAGCGAAACAACCGAATTCAAACGCCAACTTAAGGCGACATAGCCCCGAAAGGGCCTGGGAACAACACGAGACAATGAGCAGCTAGGTCCCTGTACGATCGCCAAAAGATCCATGCCCGAATGACAGCAAGGACACGCCGCCCAGACGGCAGCAAGAGCAGCAAAGCCACGAATGCCACGGGCATGGGGAAAGAACACAGGCAGGCTAGTCGCAATAACACGGCAGATAACCTGGGACACCATCACCTGCAAACAGGGAAGAACGGAACTGGATCAACTCAAAGTGCGCCCTGGACATAGAGGCCGCGGCAAGCAAATACCAGCAGAGGGCCGCCACTGAACACAAAACCCGACGCACCCCCGGCCTTACCAACCAAGCACCAACAAACCAAGGACCCGTCCGGAACGCAGCAGCCCCATCCTGTGTCAGAAAAGATGGAGACGGCTGCCACCGAACAACCAAAATGCCAAGGCGGAAGGAGCAGAAACCCCTGCGGAGGAGAGCAAGAAGCCCAGTGACCCCGACCCCCAGAGGCAAATGCCAACAGGAAAAAGAGCCGTCGAAAAGCAAACCTGAACCAAAGGGGCACCACCAACCGAGAAGACAGAGCACGCTGACCAGAGACCAGGACGGTGTAAGCGGCGCACGAACAGGCCGGAGGTGAAACACACGAGACAGCTCACTAACGGCGCAGAAGCAACACCAAGACTGAAAGCAAGCCGAAGCGGCTCCGCTAACGCCGCATGAAACGAGGCGACAGTATGTGGCAAGATGACGACCCCCCAACCCGCACCAGAAAAATCAAGCCGACGCTAACAACTGCAGCCACCTAAGAAGGGACATGAGGAAATGGAAGGACTGCCAAAATACCCCATACTGCCGCCAAGAAGCACGCAGGTGGAACACCAACAACGAAGCCAGCTGACCACCAACCAAAGGGGAGACACGCGAGGCAGAACGGAATCAGCCTCGACAAGGCTCACCCGAGCCCAGGAAGAGGTGGAGTCGTGGGAAGATCTTGGGCGCTACCCCCAAAGAAGCCCAAGACGGCAAATAAGGAGAGGGAACGTCTGCCGAACAGAAAGATCCCCAATGCGACCCAGCAAACACAAAACGTTTTGGAAACCTTCACCAAAGTTTCAACATGGTTTTGGGGAGAGATAAGTTTCATGTGTGGTTGAACAAGCACATGAGCAACCTTTAACCCAAGAATGGTAAAAGTATTTCTTTATGTAATACACCAAATGCTGCCTTTTCTTACACTAGTTTCACCTTTATTTACTAAAAAAATATTTTGTTCATGTTAAAATATTAAATTTATGTACATTATACATATAAATTGTGAATGCTGTGACTTAGTTGTATGATAGGCGTGCAAAACATTTACTTTTTATTATGATCTTGCTAAAAAAAATTATAACACTGTTTGCTAAATGCTGTATTTAGTAATACTGTTTCTATGTTTAAATTATATTTTGGTACTTTATACATAATACATCAACATAAATGGAAAATGCTGCTGCATAGGTATATGAAGGACAACCGCAACATTTAATCTACCAGTTTTTCTAATAAAAAATTTGAGTGCATAAAAATACCTCTTTATCGCATGCATTTGTATTATAGTAGATTTTACATTAAATATCACTGAAGTACAAATAGGTGAGTACAACTACGCAAGTACAACATGAGTGCAACTAGGAGAGTACATGTAGCTAGATGAGTACATCTTGTTGAACACTGCTAGATGGATACAAGTAGGCGAGTGCAACTGCATGAGAGCAACTAGGGGGAGTGCATGTAGGTGAGTACAACTACACGAGAACAACTAGGTGCGTGCATGTAGGTGAGTACAACTACACGAGAACAACTAGGTGCGTGCATGTAGGTGAGTACAACTACACGAGAACAACTAGGTGTGTGCATGTAGGTGAGTACAACTACACGAGAACAACTAGGTGTGTGCATGTAGGTGAGTACAACTACACGAGAACAACTAGGTGTGTGCATGTAGGTGAGTACAACTACACGAGAACAACTAGGTGTGTGCATGTAGGTGAGTACAACTACACGAGAACAACTAGGTGTGTGCATGTAGGTGAGTACAACTACACGAGAACAACTAGGTGTGTGCATGTAGGTGAGTACAACTACACGAGAACAACTAGGTGTGTGCATGTAGGTGAGTACAACTACACGAGAACAACTAGGGGAGTGCATGTAGGTGAGTACAACTACACGAGAACAACTAGGTGCGTGCATGTAGGTGAGTACAACTACACGAGAACAACTAGGTGTGTGCATGCAGGTGAGTACAACTACACGAGAACAACTAGGTGTGTGCATGTAGGTGAGTACAACTACACGAGAACAACTAGGTGTGTGCATGTAGGTGAGTACAACTACACGAGAACAACTAGGTGTGTGCATGTAGGTGAGTACAACTACACGAGAACAACTAGGTGTGTGCATGTAGGTGAGTACAACTACACGAGAACAACTAGGTGTGTGCATGTAGGTGAGTACAACTACACGAGAACAACTAGGTGAGTGCATGTAGGTGAGTACAACTACACGAGAACAACTAGGTGTGTGCATGTAGGTGAGTACAACTACACGAGAACAACTAGGTGTGTGCATGTAGGTGAGTACAACTACACGAGAACAACTAGGTGTGTGCATGTAGGTGAGTACAACTACACGAGAACAACTAGGTGTGTGCATGTAGGTGAGTACAACTACACGAGAACAACTAGGTGTGTGCATGTAGGTGAGTACAACTACACGAGAACAACTAGGTGTGTGCATGTAGGTGAGTACAACTACACGAGAACAACTAGGTGTGTGCATGTAGGTGAGTACAACTACACGAGAACAACTAGGTGTGTGCATGTAGGTGAGTACAACTACACGAGAACAACTAGGTGTGTGCATGTAGGTGAGTACAACTACACGAGAACAACTAGGTGTGTGCATGTAGGTGAGTACAACTACACGAGAACAACTAGGTGTGTGCATGTAGGTGAGTACAACTACACGAGAACAACTAGGTGTGTGCATGTAGGTGAGTACAACTACACGAGAACAACTAGGTGTGTGCATGTAGGTGAGTACAACTACACGAGAACAACTAGGTGTGTGCATGTAGGTGAGTACAACTACACGAGAACAACTAGGTGTGTGCATGTAGGTGAGTACAACTACACGAGAACAACTAGGTGTGTGCATGTAGGTGAGTACAACTACACGAGAACAACTAGGTGTGTGCATGTAGGTGAGTACAACTACACGAGAACAACTAGGTGTGTGCATGTAGGTGAGTACAACTACACGAGAACAACTAGGTGTGTGCATGTAGGTGAGTACAACTACACGAGAACAACTAGGTGTGTGCATGTAGGTGAGTACAACTACACGAGAACAACTAGGTGTGTGCATGTAGGTGAGTACAACTACACGAGAACAACTAGGTGTGTGCATGTAGGTGAGTACAACTACACGAGAACAACTAGGTGTGTGCATGTAGGTGAGTACAACTACACGAGAACAACTAGGTGTGTGCATGTAGGTGAGTACAACTACACGAGAACAACTAGGTGTGTGCATGTAGGTGAGTACAACTACACGAGAACAACTAGGTGTGTGCATGTAGGTGAGTACAACTACACGAGAACAACTAGGTGTGTGCATGTAGGTGAGTACAACTACACGAGAACAACTAGGTGTGTGCATGTAGGTGAGTACAACTACACGAGAACAACTAGGTGTGTGCATGTAGGTGAGTACAACTACACGAGAACAACTAGGTGTGTGCATGTAGGTGAGTACAACTACACGAGAACAACTAGGTGTGTGCATGTAGGTGAGTACAACTACACGAGAACAACTAGGTGCGTGCATGTAGGTGAGTACAACTACACGAGAACAACTAGGTGTGTGCATGTAGGTGAGTACAACTACACGAGAACAACTAGGTGTGTGCATGTAGGTGAGTACAACTACACGAGAACAACTAGGTGTGTGCATGTAGGTGAGTACAACTACACGAGAACAACTAGGTGAGTGCATGTAGGTGAGTACAACTACACGAGAACAACTAGGTGTGTGCATGTAGGTGAGTACAACTACACGAGAACAACTAGGTGTGTGCATGTAGGTGAGTACAACTACACGAGAACAACTAGGTGTGTGCATGTAGGTGAGTACAACTACACGAGAACAACTAGGTGTGTGCATGTAGGTGAGTACAACTACACGAGAACAACTAGGTGTGTGCATGTAGGTGAGTACAACTACACGAGAACAACTAGGTGTGTGCATGTAGGTGAGTACAACTACACGAGAACAACTAGGTGCGTGCATGTAGGTGAGTACAACTACACGAGAACAACTAGGTGTGTGCATGTAGGTGAGTACAACTACACGAGAACAACTAGGTGTGTGCATGTAGGTGAGTACAACTACACGAGAACAACTAGGTGTGTGCATGTAGGCGAGTACAACTACACGAGAACAACTAGGTGAGTGCATGTAGGTGAGTACAACTACACGAGAACAACTAGGTGTGTGCATGTAGGTGAGTACAACTACACGAGAACAACTAGGTGTGTGCATGTAGGTGAGTACAACTACACGAGAACAACTAGGTGTGTGCATGCAGGTGAGTACAACTACACGAGAACAACTAGGTGTGTGCATGTAGGTGAGTACAACTACACGAGAACAACTAGGTGTGTGCATGTAGGTGAGTACAACTACACGAGAACAACTAGGTGCGTGCATGTAGGTGAGTACAACTACACGAGAACAACTAGGTGTGTGCATGTAGGTGAGTACAACTACACGAGAACAACTAGGTGTGTGCATGTAGGCGAGTACAACTACACGAGAACAACTAGGTGAGTGCATGTAGGTGAGTACAACTACACGAGAACAACTAGGTGTGTGCATGTAGGTGAGTACAACTACACGAGAACAACTAGGTGTGTGCATGTAGGTGAGTACAACTACACGAGAACAACTAGGTGTGTGCATGCAGGTGAGTACAACTACACGAGAACAACTAGGTGTGTGCATGTAGGTGAGTACAACTACACGAGAACAACTAGGTGTGTGCATGTAGGTGAGTACAACTACACGAGAACAACTAGGTGTGTGCATGTAGGTGAGTACAACTACACGAGAACAACTAGGTGCGTGCATGTAGGTGAGTACAACTACACAAGAACAACTAGGTGCGTGCATGTAGGTGAGTACAACTACACGAGAACAACTAGGTGTGTGCATGTAGGTGAGTACAACTACACGAGAACAACTAGGTGTGTGCATGTAGGTGAGTACAACTACACGAGAACAACTAGGTGTGTGCATGTAGGTGAGTACAACTACACGAGAACAACTAGGTGTGTGCATGTAGGTGAGTACAACTACACGAGAACAACTAGGGGTGTGCATGTAGGTGAGTACAACTACACGAGAACAACTAGGTGTGTGCATGTAGGTGAGTACAACTACACGAGAACAACTAGGTGTGTGCATGTAGGTGAGTACAACTACACGAGAACAACTAGGTGTGTGCATGTAGGTGAGTACAACTACACGAGAACAACTAGGGGAGTGCATGTAGGTGAGTACAACTACACGAGAACAACTAGGTGTGTGCATGTAGGTGAGTACAACTACACGAGAACAACTAGGTGTGTGCATGTAGGTGAGTACAACTACACGAGAACAACTAGGTGTGTGCATGTAGGTGAGTACAACTACACGAGAACAACTAGGTGCGTGCATGTAGGTGAGTACAACTACACAAGAACAACTAGGTGTGTGCATGTAGGTGAGTACAACTACACGAGAACAACTAGGTGCGTGCATGTAGGTGAGTACAACTACACGAGAACAACTAGGTGTGTGCATGTAGGTGAGTACAACTACACGAGAACAACTAGGTGTGTGCATGTAGGTGAGTACAACTACACGAGAACAACTAGGTGTGTGCATGTAGGTGAGTACAACTACACGAGAACAACTAGGGGAGTGCATGTAGGTGAGTACAACTACACGAGAACAACTAGGTGTGTGCATGTAGGTGAGTACAACTACACGAGAACAACTAGGTGTGTGCATGTAGGTGAGTACAACTACACGAGAACAACTAGGTGTGTGCATGTAGGTGAGTACAACTACACGAGAACAACTAGGTGCGTGCATGTAGGTGAGTACAACTACACAAGAACAACTAGGTGTGTGCATGTAGGTGAGTACAACTACACGAGAACAACTAGGTGCGTGCATGTAGGTGAGTACAACTACACGAGAACAACTAGGTGTGTGCATGTAGGTGAGTACAACTACACGAGAACAACTAGGTGCGTGCATGTAGGTGAGTACAACTACACGAGAACAACTAGGTGTGTGCATGTAGGTGAGTACAACTACACGAGAACAACTAGGTGTGTGCATGTAGGTGAGTACAACTACACGAGAACAACTAGGTGTGTGCATGTAGGTGAGTACAACTACACGAGAACAACTAGGTGTGTGCATGTAGGTGAGTACAACTACACGAGAACAACTAGGTGCGTGCATGTAGGTGAGTACAACTACACGAGAACAACTAGGTGTGTGCATGTAGGTGAGTACAACTACACGAGAACAACTAGGTGCGTGCATGTAGGTGAGTACAACTACACGAGAACAACTAGGTGTGTGCATGTAGGTGAGTACAACTACACGAGAACAACTAGGTGTGTGCATGTAGGTGAGTACAACTACACGAGAACAACTAGGTGTGTGCATGTAGGTGAGTACAACTACACGAGAACAACTAGGTGCGTGCATGTAGGTGAGTACAACTACACGAGAACAACTAGGTGTGTGCATGTAGGTGAGTACAACTACACGAGAACAACTAGGTGTGTGCATGTAGGTGAGTACAACTACACGAGAACAACTAGGTGTGTGCATGTAGGTGAGTACAACTACACGAGAACAACTAGGTGCGTGCATGTAGGTGAGTACAACTACACAAGAACAACTAGGTGTGTGCATGTAGGTGAGTACAACTACACGAGAACAACTAGGTGTGTGCATGTAGGTGAGTACAACTCACCATGCAACACCTCAGAACTACAGAAGTCAAGGAAGAGGAGGGGAAGGGGAGTATGGAAGTGCATCCATACTGCACTTAGAGAGGCAGAGGAAGGAGGAGGGCGAGGAGGGAGGAGGAGGGCGAGGAGGATGGAGAGGAGGAAGGAGGAGGGCAAGAAGGAGGAAGGAGGAGTAGGGTGAGGAGGAAGGAGGAGTAGGGCGAGAAGGAAGGAGGAGGAGGAGGGCGAGGAGGAAGGAGGAGCAGGGCAAAGGAGGAAGGAGAAAGGAGGAGTAGGGCGAGGAGGAAGGAGGAGGGCGAGGAGAAAGGAGGAGTGGGGCGAGGAGGAGGGTGAGGTGGAAGGAGGAGGAGGGCAAGGAGTAAGGAGGAAGGAGGAGGAGGGTGAGGAAGGAGTAGTAGGACGGCGAGGTGGAAGGAGGAGGAGGTTGTGGAGGAAGGAGTAGGAGGAGGTCGTGGAGGAAGGAGGAGGAGGATGAGGAGGAGTAGGGTGAGGAGGGAGAAGGAGAGCGAGGAGGAAGGAGGAGGAGGAGGGTGGAGAGGTGGAATGAGGAGGGGGGCAAGGAGGAAAAGGGCGAGGAGGAAGGAGAGGTGGAATGAGGAGGAGGGCAAGGAGGAAGAGGGCGAGGAGGAGGGCAAGGAGTAAGGAAAAGAATGAGAAGGAGGGCTAGGAGGAGGAAGAAGGGGAGGTGGAGGAGGTTGAGGAGGAAGGAGTAGGTGTAGGAGGAAGGAGGAAGACGGGGGAGGGGGAAGGTGCAAAGAGGAGAACGTCCGAGAGGGGGGAACTAAGTGACGGCGGAGAATAGCAGGGGTAGAAATAGTAGAGGTAAGAGGAGGAGGAGGAGTAAGGGAAGGGGGATGAGAAGGGAGGGGAAGAGGAGGGGGAGAGGGTAAGGGGAAGAAGTAAGAGAAGGGGGGATGAGGATGAGGGAGGAAGAGGAGCTAGGGGTAAGAGAAGGGGTAGAGGAGGGGGAGGGGTAAAGAGGGGGGAGGGGTAAGAGAAGGGGGGATGTCAAGGAAGGGAAAGAGAAAGGGAATGAGGAGGAGGAAGGGGAAGAGGGGAGGAGGGAAGAGAGGAAGGAGGGGAGGGAGTGTAACGGGATCTGTGTGACGGCTGGGGCATGTACACTGTAGGCCTACAACAGTTGCCATGACGTGTTAGGGAGCTTGATTTTTTTTTTTTTGAGATATATACAAAAGTTGGTACATTCTTGTACAGCCACTAATATGCGTAGCGTTTCGGGCAGGTTCCTGGAATACGATCCCCGCCGCGAAGAATCGTTTTTACAACCAAGTACTCATTTTACTGTTGAGTTAAACAGAGGCTACAGTTAAGGATTTGCACCCAGTAAATCCTCCCCGGCCAGGATACGAACCCATGACAAAGCGCTCACGGAACGCAGGGCGAGTGACTGGTAAAGAGATGCCTGGATTAAACAGGCATGTCTTGGTAGATATAATATGGTGTGTTCTTCATAAAATACAACAAGAAAAATAAAGAATCAGATAATAATGTTTTAAATAACTTTATCTCTGATTTTACTTCTGAATTAAATTAATATAAATTGAACATTCAGGTTGGTGACGCAGCGACAGTTGTCGAGAGGGTCCCAACAGGCGACGATCAGCTGTACTCAGCTGACCATCACCGTGGTGGGCCAGTGTTTATACCCGTGCATAGTGGCCATCATCATTAGGAGTCAGGTCACCAATTTCATGGAGACCAATGACCTTCACAAACCAGTCCAAAATGGATTTCGAGCGGGAAGATCGTGCCTCTCACAGCTACTTGAGCACTACGACAAAGTCACTGAGGCATTAGAAGAAAAACAGAATTCTGATGTGATATACACGGACTTCGCAAAGGCTTTCGATAAATGTGACCATGGCGTGATAGCACACAAAATGAAGTCAATGGGAATAACCGGTAAAGTAGGACGCTGGATACTCAGTTTTCTGTCAAACAGGACTCAGCGAGTAACGGTCAACCATATAAAATCCAGTCCAAGTGCAGTTAAAAGCTCTGTACCTCAGGGTACAGTCCTTGCACCGCTGCTTTTCCTTATTCTCATATCAGATATAGACAAAAATACAAGTCACACCTTCGTATCATCCTTTGCAGATGACAAAAATCAGCATGAAAATTATCTCGGCTGAAGACATTGAAAAACTTCATGCTGATATTAATAAAGTTTTCGACTGGGCATCAGAAAATAACATGATGTTTAACAGTGATAAATTCCAGGTACTCAGGAACGGTAAAAATGAGGACCTTAAACATAATACAGAGTACAAAACACAATCAAATGTACCCATAGTAGGAAAACAGCATGTAAAGGATTTGGGAATAATAATGTCTGACGACCTAACGTTTAAGGAGCATAACCAAGCAAATATTGCGACAGCAAGAAAAATGATAGGATGGATTACGAGAACTTTCAAATCCAGGGATCCCATCACAATGGTTGTACTCTTCAAGTCACTTGTGTTGTCCCGTCTTGAGTACTGCTCAGTACTCACTTCCCCCTTCAGAGCAGGAGAGATTGCTGAAATAGAGGGAATACAAAGAACATATACGGCACACATAGACGCAATAAAGCACCTAAATTATTGGGATCGTCTCAAAGCCCTCCAAATGTACTCACTAGAAAGAAGTCGAGAGAGATATCAAATAATATACACCTGGAAGATACTGGAGGGCCAAGTACCAAATCTACACAGTAAAATAACAACGTACTGGAGTGAACGATATGGAAGAAAATGCAGAATAGAACCAGTGAAGAGCAGAGGTGCCATAGGCACAATCAGAGAACACTGTATAAACATCAGAGGTCCGCGGTTGTTCAACGTCCTCCCAGCAAGCATAAGAAATATTGCCGGAACAACCGTGAACATCTTCAAGAGGAAACTAGATTTATTCCTCCAAGGAGTGCCGGACCAACCGGGCTGTGGTGGGTATGTGGGCCTGCAGGCCGCTCCAAGCAACAGCCTAGTGGACCAAACTCTCACAAGTCAAGCCTGGCCTCAGGCCGGGCTTGGGGAGTAGAAGAACTCCCAGAACCCCATCAACCAGGTAACCCCCTCCACCTGCAATCACCTCGCCCTCGCCCCTTCCTTCTCTTACCCCTCCTCCCCTTCCTCCTCATCCCCCCTCCTTAACCACCACCTCCTACCCCTACCCCCCCTCCTCTTCCCCTTCTCTAACCCCTATTCTTCCCCTTCTCTTATCCCTACCCCCTCCTCATCCTCCTTCTCTTACCCCTCCTCTTACCCCTCCTCTTCCCCCTACCCTCTCCTTCTCCTCTTTCCCTTCCTTCTCATCCCCCTTCTCTTACTCCTCCTCCTCTTCCCCCTCCCCCTCATACCTGTACTACTCCTACCCCTGCTATTCTTCTTCCTCCTCTTCTCCGTTACCTAATTCCACCTTTTCCCCCCAGACGTCCTACTCCTTTCCCCTCCTTTCCTCTTCCCTTCTTTCTCCTTCCTCCTTTTTCTCATCCTCCTTCCTCCTCTGCCTCGACCTCCTACTCCTTCCTCGATGATCTCCTCCTCCTCCTCCTTCCTCCTCGACATTATTCCCCTTCCTCCTCGACCTCATCCTTCTACCTGGATTTTTTCCTCCTTGACCTACTCCTTCCTCCTCGACCTACTCCTTCCTCCTCGACCTCCTCCTCCTTCCTCTTTCTCGCCTTCCTCCTCCTTCCTACCATACCAACTCCTCCTTCCTCTTCGACCTCCTACTCCTCCTTTCTCCTCCTCCTTCCTACCTTACCAACTGCTCCTTCCTCTTTGACCTCCTACTCCTCCTTTCTGCTCCTTAACCTCATTTTTAACATTCTCCTCCTTCCTTTTCGCCTTCCCCCTTGACCTCCTACTCCTCCTTCCTCCACGTCCTCCTCCTCATACCTCCTCCTCCTTCCTCCTCGCCCTCTGCCTCCTCCTTCCTCCTCGCCCTCTGCCTCCTCCTTCCTCCTCCTCCTTCCTCCTCGCCCTCCTCCTCCTCCTTCCTCCTCGCTCTCCTCCTTCCTGCTCCCTCCTCGCTCTCCTCCTCCTCCTTCCTCCTCGGTCTCCTCCTCCTTCCTCCTCGTTCTCCTCCTCCTTCCTCCTCGTTCTCCTCCTCCTTCCTCCTCGCTCTCCTCCTTCCTTCTCGCTCTCCTCCTTCCTTCTCCTTCCTCCTCGCTCTCCTCCTCCTCCTTCCTCCTCGCTCTCCTCTTCCTTCTTGCTCTCCTCCTCCTCCTTCCTCCTTGCTCCTCAATCTCCTCCTCCTTCCTCCTCGCCCTCCTCCTCACCCTCCTAGCTCCTTACTCCTCACCCTTCTCCTCCTTCCTCCTTGCCCTCCTCCTCCTTCCTCTTCGCCCTCCTCCTCCTTCCTCCTCGCCCTCCTAGCTCCTTCCTCCTCGCCCTCCTAGCTCCTTACTCCTCGCCCATCTCCTTCCTCCTCGCCCTCCTCCCTCCTCGCCCTCCTCCCTCCTCGCCCTCCTTCCTTCCTTTCCCTCCTCCTTCCTCCTCGCTTTCCTCCTCCTCCTTCCTCCTCGCTTTCCTCCTCCTCCTTCCTCCTCGCTCTCCTCCTCCTACTTCCTCGCTCTCCTCCTCCTCCTTCCTCCTAGCTCTCCTCCTCCTCGCCCTCCTCCTCCTCCTCCTTCCTCCTCGCCCTCCTCCTTCCTCCTCGCCCTCCTCCTCCTCCTTCCTTTTCGCCCTCCTCCTCCTCGCCCTCCTAGCTCCTTCCTCCTCGCTCTCCTCCTTCCTTCCTCGCCCTCCTCCCTCCTTCCCCCTTGCCCTCCTCCTCCTCCTTCCTCCTCGCCCTCTTCCTTCCCCCTCACCCTCCTAGCTCCTTCCTTCCTCGCCCTCCTCCTCCTTCCCCCTTGCCCTCCTCCTCCTTCCTCCTCGCCCTCCTCCTCCTTCCTTCTCGCTCTCCTCCTTGCCCTCCTCCTTTTTCCTTCTCGTCCTCCTCCTTCCTCCTCGCCCTCCTCCTTCCTCCTCGCCCTCCTCCTTCCTCCTCGCCCTCCTCCTCCTTCCTCCTCGCTCTCCTCCTCCTTCCTCCTCGCCCTCCTCCTCCTTTCTCCTCGTCCTCCTCCTCCTCACCCTCCTAGCTTCTCCCTCCTCGCTCTCCTCCTTCCTTCCTCGCCCTCCTCCTCTTTCCCCATTACCCTCCTCCTTCCTCTTCGCCCTCCTCCTTCCTCCTCGCCCTCCTCCTTCCTCTTCCTTCCTCCTCGCCCTCCTCCTTCCTCCTCGCCCTTCTCCTTCCTCCGCGCCCTCCTCCTTACCCTCCTTTCCCTTCCGCTTCTCCTCCTTCCTCTTCGCCCTCCTCCTTCCTTCCTTCCTCCTCGCCCTCCTACTGCTCCTTCTTCCTCGCCCTCTTCCTTCCTCCTCGCCGCTCTCTTCCTTCCTCCTCGGAGCCCTCTTCCTTCCTCCTCGCCCTACTCCTCCTTCCTCCTCACCCTCCTTCCTCCTCACCCTCCTTCCTCCTCGCCCTCCTCTTCCTTCCTCATCTCCGTCCTCTTCCTTCCTCCTCACCACGCTCTTCCTTCCTCCTCGCCCTATTCCTCCTTCCTCTTCGCCCTCCTACTCCTTTCTCCTCCTCCCTCGTTGCCATCCTCCTTCCTCGCCCTTCTCCTTCCCCTTCCTTCCTTTTTGCCCTCCTCCTCCTCGCCCTCCTTCTCCTTCCTCCTTCTCCTTCCTCCTCACCCTCCTTCCTCCTCGCCCTTCTTCCTCTGTCCTCCTTCCTTCCTCGCCATCCTCCTTCCTTCCTCGCCCTCTTCCTTCCTCCTCGCCCTCCTATTCCTCCTTCCTCCTCGCCCTACTCCTCCTTCCTCCTCGCCCTACTCCTCCTTCCTCCTCGCCCTACTCCTCCTTCCTCCTAGCCCTACTCCTCCTTCCTCTTCGCCTTCCTATTCCTTCCTCCTCCTCCTTCCTTGCCATCTTCCTCCTTCCTCCTCGCCCTCCTCCTCCTTCCTCCTTGCTCTCCTCCTCCTCGGCCTTCTCCTCCTTCCTCCTTGCCTTCCTCCTCGCCCTCCTCCTTCCCCGCTCTCCTCCTTCCTTGTCGCCCTCCTCCTCCCTCCTCGCCCTGTGTGGGGAAATCTGGCCGGAGCTAAATACCGACAGAGAAAGGTCAAAGGGAAGGAACCGGGAGGCGGACACCACGCACCCCTCAACGGAAGTGAGACAACCAGCAGCCAACGCTAACCCAAGGCGACACAGCCCGAAATAGGGCCCTGGAACAACACGAGACAACGACCATCAAGGCCCCTGCACGAACACCAAAGGTCCTTGCCCGAATGACATCAAGGAAACGCCGCATAGACGGCAGCTCGAGCAGCGAAGCCACGAACGCCACAGGCATAGGGAAAGAACACAGGCAGGCTAGTCGCAAGAACACAGCTGACAACCCGGGACACCGTCACCCGCGAACAGGGAAGAATGGTACTGGATCAACTCAAAGCACGCCCCGGACATAAAGGCCGTGGCACGCAAATAACAGCGGAGTGCCGCCACTGAACAAAACACGACACACCCACGACCCTACCAACCAATGCACCAATAACACAAGGACCCCTCCGGAACGCAGCAGCCCCCCTCCCGTGCCAGAAAAGATGGAGAATGCTGCCACCGAACAACCAAAACGCCAAAACCGAAGGAACAGAAAAACCCTTGTGGAGGAGCAAGAAGTCCAGCCACCCGACTCCCCAGAGGCAAACGCCAACAGGAAAAGGAGCTGACGAAAAAACAAACCGGAACCAAAGGGGCACCACCAACCGAGGAGATGACAGAGCACGCTTACCAGAGACCAGGACGGTTCAAGCGGCGCACAAACAGGCCAGAAGTGAAATAACGCACGAGACAGCGTACTAACGGTGCAGAAGCACCACCAAGAACGAAAGAAAGCCGAAGTGGCTCCGCAAGCGCCGCACGAACGAGGCGACAGTACGTGGCAAGACGACGGCCCCCAATCCCCACCAGAAAAAACCAAGCCGACGCTATAAGAACTGCAGCCACCTAAGAAGGAACAGGAGGAAAAGGAAGGACCGCCAAAATACCCCATACTACCGCCAAGAAGAAGTAAGCAGGTGGGACACCTACCACTAAGCCACCCGACCACCAACCGAGGTGAGACACGCAAAGCAGAACGTAAGCAGCCCCGACAAGGCACCTCCAAGCGCAAGAAAAGGCGGAGTTGCAGGAAGATCTCGGGCACGACCACCAAAGTCCAGGTGGCACAAAGGAGATGAAACGTCTGCCGAACAGAAAGCTTCCAATGCAAGCAAGCCCGCCAAGAGATCAGAAATAACGGGTCCAATGCAAGACATGGCAAGACCCTGAAAAATCAACCGGCAGGGCAAGCCAGGAAAGCCGAAGAAAGCGTAAGGATTGCCACCAGAGCAGTACCCGAACCAAAGGGTACAAGCAATGAAAACAGACCAAGACACATAAGTGCACTATAGTACACAGGCTGAAATAATGCCCAAGAAGCCAAGGAACGCACGAAGAACACCCCTGCGTCAGAGGAGGAAACAAAGGAAATGCACAAGGAAGGGAAGCAGTAAAAACCGACCCCCCCCCCTCCCCATAGCAGAGAGCAGGCAAAACCGACCAAAGGAGATGCCAGGGAAGCGACTGTGGTAAAGCAGGATGAAAAGAGCCAAAGTTCAAACCCCAGGAAACAGCCAGGAGTGGATAATCTGGCAGGGACAGGATCCCACGCACATGAAAGGTCCAAGCCAGGGACCCAAAGACCACGAAAATTAACAAGCAAATCCCCAGACGCAAACCCAAGGCACAAAACAGCAGCAAAGTGCCACACCACAACCGGACACAGGAAAAAGGACACCCCACCACAAAACACGTTACCAATGCACACGTGCAGCAGCAACATGCACCACCGCAACATGTAAGTAGCAACCTGCTTCTGCAAAGGCAGAGAACGGTGTAGGCAGACCCCAGACAGGGCCAACGGAGACACGACAGAACCAAGCAGGCCCAAGAACCAGCACACCCGGTGACCGACGGCGGAGATACCAGCCCGATACCTGCTGGATGGGGTTCAGGGAGTTCACTTACTCCCCAAGCCCGGCCTGAGGCTAGGCTTGACTAGGGAGAGGTTGGCCTACCAGGCTGTTGCTTGGAGCAGCCCGCAGGCCCACATACCCACCACAGCCAGGATGGGCCGGAACCTCTATCCGAAAACAGGCTAGTGTTCCTTGGAAGTCCACGGATGTACCGGGAAAACAGCGGATGCTCGCAGGTAGGACGCGTAACAACCGCAGACCTCTGATGGTTATACAGTGTTCCCCGATTGTGCCTATGGCACCACTGCACTCCACTGGAACTATCCCAGAAGTTCTTCCATATAGGCGGGACCAAGAGCCAGAGCTCAAACCGCACAAGCACAACCAGGAGAGCCCTACCAGATGAGTACATAACCAGCACCACAACCCACACACCCCATAACACGAAAGACGTGGGTCCCCTGAATGACACTAGCATGGGTACGTTGGACATGCACATGAGTGGGACTGGAAGGGTTGAAAAGGGACAGTCACTGGTATGCTAACGTCTCATTCGTACATAAATATACCCAAATAAAGACAGGTATATAAACATCGCATCCATGCAGCGCCCAGCCAAAAGACGCCAGACCACAGAAACTCACGTGTCAAACGGAGGAACGAACATGTCACGACCCAACAGTGCCCAAAATATCCTTTGAGCACCGCTAGGTGAAAAAGCCAGAGTCGGACATGCAGGAGAGCAGGGTAGAGGCGAAGGAGGAGGCCCACACCCATGACACAGGGAAAACTGCGGCGTCCTCCCCACAGCTGGAATCTATGACACTCCTGGAGCGAAGGGGCACATACCGGAGAAAGGGAGAAGAGCGAGAGGCAAAAGCACCCGAGTAAAAAGGGCGCAACACACCAACACTGAAACACACCGCCCAGACCAAAACAAACTCCACGGCACATGCGCATGACACGCTGGCCGAACCGCACAACCTGCTCTGTGGGAAGGCGCCAACCAGGACAACTGTGCTAGAAAAGTAGCCATAAGAGGAAGCAGTAACAACAAAACCAGCCAACTAAGCAAAGACAAAGAGCCCAAAAGGGAACCCAACTGGGCCACGAGTAGCCCAACTGGGCCACGAGTAGCCCAACTGGGCCACGAGTAGCCCAACTGGGCCACGAGTAGCCCAACTGGGCTACAAGTAGCCCAATACGGCGACCCGGACTAGGAGCCGACAGACGTTCCAATAATACGGGAAGTAGCGAAAACCTTCCCGAACCCTCGAGAACACAGAAGAAAACACCAGTCTCGAAGGCACACAAAGGCACAGTCGCACCCGAGACCAGAAGTCATGTAGAAGCCCAAGAACGGGAAAACATGACGAAGACACCGTCCCGAAAAGGGGGGAGCATCCACCCACGGGACGGAACTAACCGACTCAAAGGCCAAGGAACCGAACCCGGGGAAGGGTTGATGCCCAACAACAACACGTACGGCGAGTGGGGAGGAAAAACCCCACTCCACGTAACTACAAGCCCCGCCTAGAGGTCGAGAAAAACCCCCCACGGGGTCCTACGGGGCCAAAGCCCCCCAAGTCAGCCCCAGGAACCCACACGACAGGCCCCGGGGGTCAAGCCGTCCCCCCAAAGCCCCGGCCGTACCAGAAAACCGGGGCAGCTGCATTTTTACAAAAAATACTAAGGAAGGCAGCCCACTGGCAGACTCTTACAACACAGCTGGAGGAACAGGCTCAAATGCCCCCGTCACTACCCCAGAAGGGGAATTCCCCGAGACTGCCTGAGTCTCAAAACCATCGAACCCCGCCCCAAACCCACAGACGGTAAGGAACCGGATGTAGGCAGGACGAGGGCATCCAGGGGAAAGACAAGGGGGCATAGAAGGAACCGAAGCAACCAACACCCCCAAGTCCCAACACGAACCAAAACGGGGCAGCCCCGAGGCTCCCGGGGAGTAAACAAACGAGAACGTTGCCACCACCAAGGATCAAAGTGCAACGCCCCTGCTGCCTGCACCCGCTTAGTCAGCACAACTGGGTAACCGAGCCACAACGAGCAACAAAACTCGCAGGACTCCGGGTCGAAGGGGTCACCGACCCCACAGGCAGCAGACGGAGGCAAACAGAGAGTCACCCTGAGACAAGGGGTGAGAGCAACCCTCAAACTCGCTGGAAGCGAGGGGGGGGGGACTCCGGGGTCACATTCATCGGACCTGCACGCCCCCAGTGAATTCCCAGGGTCCCGAGCGTTTACTATAATAGGACTCGTGCTCAGGTAATCCCAGGCAGGGTACTGCTAACCGGCATCCAAAGCTACCAAACAACTTTCTAAGCACTGAACCCCCGGGACGTGTACACTCACGGAGACCTAGCAGGGGGAACCACCAGAATAATACTCGGAACACAAGGGGCACAGGAGGCAAGAACGAAGGCAGACCCCCCACCAGGTAGATAAACAAAAATAAAAATAAAACCCCGCAAGAGGACAGCATACCCAGGCGGAACAGACCCAGCCACTATATAGGTGAAAACAAGCTGCAAGCTGCGCAGCACCTTGCGCCCCACCAGTGCAAAACTGCCCCTTACCCGAAGGCGAACAAGGGAGACAGAACACCCGAGCACACAAAGGGCGGCCGAAAACCAAGCAGTAAACGGCCAAGCAGGGGCAGAAATCAAGGAACTTGTGGAAGGTGGCCCCAAGGGCAGTACATACAGGGCACCTAGGGAAGGGAACCCTAGGCGCATGCAGCCAGAGTACTGGAGACTCCCGACTCACGCACTACCTAGAAGACAGACACCATACTAGGTACAGTGCTGAAACAACTAATGGAGCCGGAGCACACAACCGGTGCCTATAGCATCAGTCGAAGAACTGATGGGTGGATAGCCGGCATGAGAGGTCTGGGGCTTCCCCTCCCCAGACAACGGCGCGGTGACGTGACGTCATACTAGTTTGCTTGTTTTCTGTTGGGGAGTTCTATCTACTAGTTCAGCTTTTGGTAGCAATTTTAACTAGATTAGGGGTTTGTTTTGGAATGTTTACCTTTCTGGATGCTTGACCCGGTCGATGGCAAACATAGAATGCTTCCAACCACATGGGGGTTTCTATAGGCCATTGCTCCCCTTGCCTCTCTGAAGGGGCCAGGTTCAGGCCGTGGTCCCCGGTAGGCCCTAGAAATCCATACACATGACTGATGCCAAAGTCTGACATTAGCATATCAGCCTGGTATAGCTCCGGGGAGCCGACGGAGCTCCCCCCAGAAAAGGGTGATACCTAAAGATGACAAGCATAGACTATTACATTATGGAGTCAGTAGTTCTAGCAATAGTATGGTAGTTTAATTCCATTAAGCAGAATGAAAACATTAAATTGAAATATAACAATTTATTTTTATATCTATTTATTTAAAAACAAGAAGGTATAGTGGGGTCTGAGAGCACATAATAATAATAATGTTGTTATTCTTTTATTTTTGGAAAGCCACAAACACGCATTCCATCTCGAGCAGTTACTTAATCTAACAGATAAGGCCAAGACTATCAATAGGTACATTGTAGCAAAATTTGAGTTCATCATAATAACTACAATATAAATTGAAGGTATTGATAACACCGGTGAAGTTGCATGTCTTAAGTACTAAAATGCTTTAATACTCTTAGTTACAGTTAGTAGTGGACAGTGACCTTGAAAGTTCAGACAATTGTCAAGCAAGTTGTATATAATAATTACCAAGTCATAAGTATGAGCCAAGTATTACACCTTAATCAATTAACAATTAAAATAAATATATTTATTTAAGCTCTGTCATTAGTTTATTTATATACAAGAAGGTATATTGCGTCGAGAAAGTACATACATTGGGGTTTAAGTATAAAATTCTTGCAAAGCCACTATCATGCATAGCATTTTGGGCAGGTGCTCGAGGTAACTTTAAAGGTAACAGAATTAATCATTATAATTTTATTACAAACTGATATAATTGATTATAAACAATATATTTACCAGGTAAACTCTGGTAAAAGTATTGTTGAAGTTGAATGTCTCATGCTACCTCACTCACCCAGTTTAGTACTTAAGTAAATATCAAAAGACGGAATATAGCCGGGGAGGTTATGTAGCACCGTCAAAAGTGCGGGATATTCAAAAAGTGCTAAATATCACTAAGGATGCCAATACAAAAACAAAAGCACATAAGGTGAACAACGTCAAAGGCATCAGATTCATCAAAGATTGTATCAAGGGATAGGTGACGGCAAGAGACTGTCAGGAAGCAAGACGCACACACACATACTCGAAGTCAGGACATTCTACAATGATATGCACGACCGTAAAAGCCACAATGCATTTTGGACAATAAGGAACAGGGTGGTGCTCTATTAAGTGCCTGCACGTTAACTACCATGCTGCGCCGAGTTTACAGTATTGTGAAATTCCCCCGGTGCGCATGAAATAGTGTTCCCAAAAAATTATTTTTTCTTCGTAAAATGAGAAATTCTCTTCCCTCAACATGTCTATGTAAAAATAAATACCAAATTCCACTTACTTTGACTGTGGGGACGTGGACAAGGTGCGCTGTGACATCATCAGGACCTGGTCGCCCGTGCGTGAATCGCCTGAACACAGTCGTGCGGGCCATTCAAGCACCGGGTGTTGCCACAAATATATTTTCAATTATTTGTTTTATGTAAACCAATGCGGTTTTAATTTTTTTTTATTGTATATGATGCATATTTGTGTCCTTTACAATATGTATACAGTAAAACGTTCATAATGTTCCATGGAACTGTGATACATGTGTCAGTAATGTGTCCACAGTAAATGTTTATTGTCGCAATATTACCTGTTAAAAATTCACTAAAATTACAATATGTACAGTTTCACACACTATTTACACAGTAACATACTGTATTACACACTCAGTACTTCGGAAGTAAGTAATAATCAACGAAGTAGTCCATGGTACACAGCGCGACTTGGCTCTCAGTACACCAGGTACAAATAAATTTTTGCTTCCTGTTTCTTATGTACATTCCTTATGAAATGTATTCACGTACACCCTTGGCTTTAGTACTTGTAGGTTGTATGTAGCCAAGCTTGTAAAGTTAATAATTATCAAAAGAAGGCACCAAACCGGGAAGGCTATGTAGTACCAACAAATGTGCGGAATAATCAGAGGGCGCTAAATATCAGCAAGGATGCCAATACGAGAACAAAAACGCATAAGGCGAACGATATCAAAAGTATCCGAGTCAACAAGAATTCTATTGAGGGACAGGTGACCGCAAGGGGCGGTCGGAAAGCAAGACACACGCTCGTCCTGGAAGTCAGGACATTCAAGAAGGATATGCCCGACCGTAAGAGGGACAATGCAATTAGGACAATAAGGAGCAGGGCGGCGCTCCATCAAGTGACCATGGGTTAAGCGAGTATGACCAATATGCAACCTCGCCAGAGCCGTTTCCCATCGCCGGTTATGGTGGTAGGAGGATGGCCACGAGGAAACACAACATTTAAGAGTACGTAGTTTGTTACCAGTAACAGACGACCAAGAAGCCTTCCAATGGGTAAGGTTGGAAGAATGGATAACCGGGGACAGAGATGGAACAATGAGAGATGGGACAAGAGCGGACAGCTTTCTTGGCAGCAGCATCCACACGCTCATTTAAAGAGACACCAATATGGCTGGGAACCCAACAAAACTCAACTGACTTAAATTTACTGTGAACAAGAAACAGCCAATGTTGGATCTCGGCAACTACTGGATGAACTGGATTAAAAGACCCGAGAGCCATGAGGGCACTACGAGAGACAACAACAATTACAAAGGAAGACTGACAACGAGAAAGCAGGAGACGAAGAGCATAGAGAATAGCATAAAGCTCTGCTATGAAGATGCTAGTCTCCGGAGGTAAACGACACATGTAAGTGCAATCAGGAAAAACAACAGAGTAGCCAACACCGTCCGCAGACTTAGACCCATCGGTGAAAACAGAAACGGAGTGGGAGTGAGAAGAAAAGTGCTCAAGGAAAAGGCATTTTAGAATCGTAGGAGGGATAAAAGCTTTAGTGATGCGGGTCAAGGATGTACAAAACTGAGGAAGGGGAACTCTCCATGGGGCAAAGAAGGAACAACATGAGGAGAAACATTAGAAATACGAACAGAAAGAGAAGCCTGTAAGCGAGATAACCAGACAGAAAGAGGGAGGTGGTGATGAGGAACAGGAACCGCAGGAGGGGTAAAAGTTAAAGCACGACAGAGGCAAGAGGAGGGATGTTGCAAGGACCGTGCAAGATAGCAAAGACAGTAGCGATCACAGCGGTCCCAGAGAGACAGGAAGCCAGTGTCAACATACAAGCTGAGGACAGGAGTCGAACGAAAGGCACCAGAGCTGAGGCGCAGCCCAGTATGGTGCAAAGCATCAAGACGGCGAAGAATAGAAAGAGAAGCAGACGAATAAGCAGGGCAACCATAATCGAGCTTAGACAGGACGAGAGAGGAATGTAAAGCAAGAAATGCGCGCCTATCCGCTCCCCAAGAAGTATGGGACAAAACCCGAAGAAGGGCAAGGCCCTTAGAGCACTCAACACGGAGGTAAGAGATATGGGGAGACCAAGACAAACGAGTGTCAAGGAATAACCCCAAAAGCTTCGCGAAATCTTTGTACTCAAGGGGATGACCATAAAGTGACAAAGAGAGACGAAGAACGACTCGTTTCCGAGTAAAGGTCAGGGCAAAAGTCTTAGTAGTAGAGAACTTGAAGCCATGATCGGTGGCCCAAGACGACACGGCATCAATCACAAGTTGAAGCCATCGTTGAAGGAGAGGCGAGTCATCACCCTGACAGCAAAGGGCAAGATCATCGACATAGAGAGCGGAGAAGACGCCCGAAGGAAGAGAGGAAAGAAGACCATTGAGGGCAACCAGAAAAAGAGTAGTGCTCAGAACACTACCCTGGGGCACACCTTCGTATTGCTGAAAAGAGGCAGAGAGAGCAGTACCAAGCCGCACCCGAAAGGAACGACGAGAGAGGAAGCTGTGGAGAAAGAGAGGGAGATGACCACGAAGGCCAAAAGAATGAAACTGGGATAGAATATGATATCGCCAAGTGGTGTCGTAAGCCTTTTCCAGGTCAAAAAGGACGGCAACAACGGAGGTCTTCACAGCAAAAGCAGTACGAATATAGACCTCCGAGTTCACCAGGACATCAGTCGTGCTGCGGCACTTGCGGAAACCAAATTGAGAAGGGGAGAGGAGGTGATGGTGTTCCAGGAACCACATCAGACGAACGTTAACCATACGTTCAAAAAGTTTGCAGACACAACTTGTGAGGGCAATAGGGCGAAAGTCCTTAGGGGATGTTCCCAGAGACCCTAGTTTGTGAACAGGGAGGACACGGCATCGAGCCAGTCCTCAGGGACTGACGACGACTCCCAGATCCGATTATACAGACTCAGTAAATACCGAGACGTGCACGGAGGGACATGGCGAAGCATCTCATAATGAATAGCATCGGAGCCCGCCGCCGTAGAACCGCAGAGGGCAGAACGAAGCAGAACGAAGTTCAGAGAGAGAGAAGGGATTGTTATAGGGAAGCCGAAGATAAGTGCAGAAGCCAAAGGACGAGACTCAAGGACAGGTTTACGAAGAAGGAAAGATTGGGGAAGATGAAGACCAGAGCTAACAGAAGAAAAGTGGGAACCCAGTTCGGTAGCGACCTGCAATGGGTCTGCCACAAGAGTACCATGGAGGTGAAGGACCGGTTAAACATCAGGAACGAACTTACCTGCTATCTTGCGGATACGCTTCCAGATCTGTGGCAGAGGTTTTTTGGATGTAATAGAGGAGACATAAGATGCCCAACATTCACGTTTAGCCATACGGATGGCCCTATGGGCCACCGCACTCACCTTCCGAAAGAAAAGAAAAGAATCGGCCGTCTGCTGATGGCTGTGTCTCTTCCAGGCTGCACGCTTACAGCGAACAGCCCGAGCACAGTCTGCATTCCACCAGGGAACGCACTTCCGTGTACCCCGAGAGGAAGAGCGAGGAATAGAGCGGAGGGCAGCGTCGAAGACAGTGACCTCTCCCTCGCTTTCTCCTCCTTTTTCATGACAGAGACGGTAGCACTGAGGGTAAAGAGGTTCCAGTCCGCTTTCGCAAACTGCCACCTAGGGAAGGAGAGGGGAGGGCGAAAAGAGAAAAAGGAAACAAGGATGGGGAAATGGTCACTGCCATGTAGGTCATCAAGAACCTGCCACTTGAAATCTAAGTAAAGAGAAGAAGAGCTAAGAGAAAGATCAAGACTGGAAAGGGTGCGAGTTCGAGAGTCCAAATGCTCACCAGAATTCAGTAGAGACAGGGAAGAAGAGAGGATAAACATCTCAAGAAGGCGACCCCGGATGTTCATCAGAACATCACCCCAAAGAGAATGATGACAATTGAAATCACCCAACAGGAGCACAGGCTCTGGCAAGGAGTCCAGTAAGTGTTTCAGATCAGGAAGAGAAAGCGGGACACTCGGGGGGAGATAAATGGAACAGTGTACCATTTCCCCACAAAGATACGAGCAGCAGAAGAATGGAGAGACGAAGAAAAAAGTAAGGGGACAAAGGGAACATCAGAGCGAATCAAGAGAGCAGAAGAGTTAGGAGCCCCAGCAACAGCTCGGGGGGGGGGGGGAGAAAGGAATAGCCACGAAAGCGACCAGGACGAGCACCAAGCATCGGCTCCTAGAGACAGACACAAAGGGGCGAAAACCGTGAAATCAGAAGTTGGCGTTCAAGGAAATTGGCGTAATAACCTCGAACGTTCCATTGAAGCATAGACATCGAGGAGAAGAGAAAGGACAACAACAGAGAACAAGGAAGAAACAAAGGCGAAAGAGCAACACAGCACATTAAAGAATGTCAGGGTCGGGATCAGGGTCAGCAAAGTCAGGGTTAGGGGGCATGGGTAAACTGAGCAAAGACTGAGGGAAGGAAGCGGGAGAACAGATCAGGGGTGGACGGGCAGGGTCCGGAGGAGGAGGCAACCGAGAGGAGCAGTCAAGGACAGCAGCAGGAAGAGGGGGAGGAGAAAGAGGGGAGCGCACCTCAGAAAGGGCAGCAACCGAGAGGGAAGCGGGGTCCAAAGAAACCTCCATAGCAGGAACAGGGGACGCAACCACCAAAATGGGAGGGGAAGGAGCGATAGAGGCAAAAGTAGGGGCCGAGGAAGAAAGCGAAACCTTCTTACCCGCCGGGGAGGAGGAAGGAGAGGAGCCAGGCTTACGCTTCTGACTTAAAGAGACAGGTGTCCCAGCAACTACGTACCGGGCAATGGATTCTAGCGTCTCAACAGGAGAAGCTGAACGAGAGCGCACATGATGGCTGTTTGGAGAGCGATGGACACCAGCCCGCACCAACAGGCGGCAGGGAGAGTCAAGAGACGGAGGGGAAGGATGGGAAGGAGGATCGGAGGGAGACGAGGAAGAAGACACAGGAGACAAGACAGACCAGGTAGAAAGAAGGGGAACCCCAGACAAAGGACCAGGAGGTGGACCCTTCGGGACAGAACTGAAAGGTACAGAGGAGGGGGCAGTGGGCGTATCAGGGTCCAAAGGCCCAGAAACGGCTATGAGTCTGAGGAAGGTGGGAAGGACGAGGAGAGGAAGAGCGCAACACATGAGCATAAGGGGGAATATGACGGGTAAAGTAAAAGTTGTTCAATTTGTTTATAAATTTATTTATGAAATGGTTATAGAAAGGGCTGCAACTGGCCCAAGTTTCAGCATCACACCCTAAACAGAAAAGGAGAAAAAAATACAGAACGTATTATGCAACGAATTTTCAACATTTTCAAAAATTTTTAGGGAACACATGTGTCAACTAAAATCATTTTTATAACACTCAGATATCACATTAGCATGTACTAAAGGATATTGAATTGGGGTTTTAGCCAAAAAGTGTTTAGTGCAATAATATAATTATTCAAAGTTACCCTTTAAAAAATATGCAATATATGATGTTTATAAATTTTTATAAAATCAACAAATGGACTTTGGACTAAGTGTCTCGGCACGTTTGTAGAAGCACAAACTCTACATATAAGGTGTAATTTGCATGTAAATTGATTAATAAATGAAAGGTGAGAAACACCTTGAAGTTGTAAATTACTTACCTGAGTAAAATAAGATCAAAGTTCGGCCACCTGTAGCCGAGTTTGACATCGACCTATTTCGTTCATAATTGGCACCCTTGCAGATAGGCATCCATTGAGCAAGGTGTGCAAGTTCCATGCACATCCCCTGATAACAAACGAAAAAAAAAATTGAAAAAAATTGTAAAAAAAAAAAAAAAAAATTATATATATATATATATCCTGCACATACATATTACAGTTATTACCAACTATCAAATTATAACACTAAAACATACTAACCTATTGACATTGGTCCGAATTGTGGGTCCTCAAGGGTGGCACTGCATTGGGCACTAGTAGGCACCTGCATGATTGCTGGATAATCTTCCTCAGGAGCCTGTCTCGGCTTGTTGGACGGAGGGAGGTCTAGGAAGGTGTGTGAGGAGGGTCTAGGAGGGTTGAGGAAGGTGTGTGAGGAAGGTTGAGGTGGTGTGAGAGGAAAGTTGAGGTGTGGTGGCTCTCTCTCTGATCTCACTGGATATTGCTCTTCGCACTTGGCGACCGAGTGCCAGATTTGCTGCTCTTATCTTCTGGCACTATCTCTTTATAAGAGTTTGTGCAGTAGACGCAAAAATGCGCTATTTTAGGAACGATAATGCGCTATTAGGAACGATAATGGAGCGCGCATCAGAACAGTCCGCACTCTATCATACACATGAGGTGACTGGGGGCTGGGACCTCCCCTATAGCACAGCAAGGGATGAGAAGGTTGCCAATGAGTGCATATTTACTCCTTATGCATACATCGATATTTACGACGTTATTACAAAAAATTTGACATTTAGAACGTACGACGCAATACTCTTGGCGAGCCACAGCCGCGGGTCACCGGATTCTGCACAATTACGCATGGAAATGTACCATAAATACTTTAATTTATATCATAACATTATCGGGTCTGCGCCAAAGTGTTGCCAGAACGTTGTAGTATTTTTATAAATTTTTCAAAAAGATTAGATTTTTTCCGAATTTTTGCGTTGGATAACCCCCCTTTTTTTTTTAAGAGATATTAGCATGAGGCGGGAGCCGGCGAACCTGGCGCCATCGCCTCAGGAAAAGATAAACGCTCCCGGTTGCTTCAATTTGAGGACGGCTGCCTCAGCTTGTAATGGACACATGCACAGGAGAAGGTAGGATGGGCCTCACCGCAGTTGAGGCAACGAGCCCGGGGAGAAGTGCACTCCGACTTACAGTAACCTTCGCCACCACACAAAGGACAGAGAGACAGTCCCAGAGCAGCGGAGGGCACCATGCCCAAACCTCCAGCACTTGTTACAGAGCCTAGGAGAAGGAATATACTCCTGGACAGAGCACCTGGCACCAGCAAGAATGACAGAGGGTGGAAGGGTCCGACCATCAAAGGTAATCTTCACAACCCGAAGGGGTACATGGCGACTACCACGAGGGGGACGAGTAAACGTGTCCGCCTGGAGAATAGAATGGCCCTGGGCATCAAGGATATGTCGAATATCATCGTGGCAGTCCCGCAGATTCCGAGCACCGGTCGCAACATGGGGCGGGAGGAGATAGTGCCAACACTGGCATTCAACTGAGCGTTCTTTGAGACCCGAACAGGGGTCTCGCCAAGGCAGGATAAGACAGCTAAGCGGGAAGCTGCATCCTGAGAAGGAGCAGCAATGACACGTGTACCGAGACGAGTGGGGTTGAAGGTAACAGAGGCATCCAAAAATCAACGAGATTCGATGGAGGGAGAAATCATCAGGAGGCGCAGAATCAAGAGGGAGGAGATCAAAATATTTGGCACGAAGCGGGACCAAACAAGGCTTGATAGGTATCAGAACAGGAAGGAATCGGGTGAGGGCGGCCGTGTCGTGGACGGCATTGAGAACCCCCAGAGAAAGAGGGGGTTAAAAGGAGCAGTAGTTACAACTAGAGATGGAGCCGTGCCAGGAGACGAGGTAGTCACCAACCACAACCACAGAGGGGGGAGGGGAGCCGAGGGAGGAGTCAGAGAGTCCAAAGGAGGAGCAAGGTCAGGGCCCAATGCAGCAGAGGCTACAGAGCCCGGTCTTCCAACACACAGACTCGGGGCTTGGTCGCCACACCCCGAGCCTGAGAAGGTAAAGAGAAACTGAAACATCGGTTAACATCGCTACGAAAAAGAAATATTCATTCACGAATGTGCCCCCACACCACCATGGAGCCACAATTAGAGGCAGGACACCCAACAAGAAGCTATAGCCGATCATGCCTGGGCCACCTAGGGTGCGTCACGAGTATACGCCCCACAACCGACCCCTTAAGAACCGACAGTCCGTCGAGATCGGGTTCAGTGACGAAAGGGAGATTGACAATAAAAGGTTCCCCTCGCTCTCGACGTTGGGTACTACAGTTCTACGGTGCAAGAGTATGCCTCCTCAAGCACCCGGGCGTCAAAATAGAGGAAGTCCAAAAAATAACCAAAACAAGCAAAAGGTCGGCAGAAACGACAAGCAGATAGGAGAAGAGGGAGAGAAAAACGAAACAGAAGGGAAAGGAAAAGTCGCTCAGCACAATTGGAGAGGACGGCAGCAGGACCACAAGGCTACAAAAGGACAGAGGACTGCCCCAAGGAGCATCACACTCCGGCAGCCGCCCACAAGCCCCCTCACTACATCAACGAGCTGAGCCGGGAGGGGGCCAAGCTTGTAAAGCATAAGGTAGTATTGAAAGGTTATAGAAAAAGATCAATTTGTAAGGTAGTCTTGAAAAGGTCGCTTTGTATGATCCCTCACAGGAAAAGATTCAGTTGCCTCACGAGTGTCTGTCAGTCAGAAAGAGATTCAGCTAGCCTCAAAGTGTCCGTCAGTTAGGAAGAGATTCAGGTATTCTTGAAAATATCTATGGAAAACACCACCATGGAAGCCGCTAACACTGTTCATCTATGCTACTTGTATCAGATGCATCATCACTGAAGGCAGAAAACGATTCGTCTATGTATCATCTAAATATATTGTAGATAGCATAGGATTGCAAGGGTGACGCTCAGAGCTACAACTGGATACGCTTGCTGTATCGTCCTCATAGGTGCTGTATCACTTGCATCCGACCTTTGCGTTAGGTCCTTATTGTGCATAGCTTCACCAATATTATGACCCTTATGTTCTTAAAACAATAAGGTTTGAATTTCACCGACAGAGCACGATCTTTCAACACCACCTCAGACAGGTGTTTGGGAGCCAAGGCGTACGCCACCCATGGTTGCTTATTCAGTGTAACCCAGCCAGCAGCCCTAGGGCATTCTGGGAATTTTTTCCAAGATGGCTACCTCTCACTGGAGGTCCTAAGAGTCAATTTCGTAAACAACCAACCTCGTACACATTTAGAATTGGTACCGAAAAAATCAAAGAGTTTTCTTGGTTGGCGCAGTTTCCCGCCGACCGAGAATACTCGGTTGGCGCAGTTAAGTGGTTAAACGGGTATGACCAATACATAATCTCGCGAGAGCCGTTTACCACCGCCGGTTTTGGTGGTAAGAGAAAGGCCGTGGTGACATGCTACCCTTAAGAGCACGCAGCTTGTTACCAGTAACAGAAGATCAGTGATCCTGTCACCGGGCAAGGATTGAGGAATGAATAACTGGGTAGAAGTCGAAATAAGGAACATCTTTGCGGGAAATGGGTCAAGTGCGGCTAGCCTTCTTCGCAACAGCATCAGCATGCGCATTTAAGGAAACGCCTATATGACTGGGAACCCAGCAAAAACTCGACTGTCTGAAATCTACAGGAGATAAGAAAGTCATTATTGAATTTCGACGACTACAGGACTCCAGAGCCATTAGGGCACTGCGAGTCTACTACAACAAAGGAAGATTGACAGCGAGAAAGCAGTTGACGAAGAGCATTCAAAATTACATAGAGTTCTACATGAAGATGCCTCCAGAGGCAGGCGACAAATACAGGTGCAGTCAGGAAATAAAACAGAGTAGCCTACATTATCGGCAGACTTGGATACATCTGTGAAGATGGAGATAAAGCAGGAGTGTGAATAAAAGTGAGCAAGGAAAATTCATTTCAGAACTGTAGGAGGGGTAAAAAGCTTTACTCATGTGGGGTCAAAACTTAGGAATAGGAACCCACTATAGGGGCAAAGATGGAATGACCAAAGGAAAAACATTGGCAAGACGATCCGAGAGAGAGAACCTTGCCAGCAAGACAGTCACGCAGAAAGGGGAATGTGGTGAAAGGGAACAGGGTCCACAGGAGGGGTAATGGTCAAAGTACAACATTAGTGAGAGTGAAGGTGTTGTAGGGACCACGCAAAGTAGCGAAGACAGTAATGATCACACTGATCCTGTAGACACAGGATGCCGGTTACAACATACAGGCTCTGGGTAGGAATCAAAGGAAAGGCACCAGAACTGAGGAGTAGCCTAGTACAGTGAAGAGCATCAAGACGACGAAGAGTTGAGGGAAAGGCAGAAGTAATTATCAAAAAGAAGGCAACAAACCGAGAAGGTTATGAAGCACCATCAAATGTGTTGGATAATCAGAGGGCGCTAAATATCACCAAGGACGCTAATACGAGAACAGAAACGCATAAGGTGAACGATATCAAAAGTATCTGAGTCACCAAGAATACCATCGAGATACAAACGACCGCAAGGGACGGTCGGAAAACAAGACACACGCTCGCCCCGGAAGTCAGGACATTCAACAAGGATGTGCACGACCGTAAGAGGGACAATGCAATTAGGATAATGTGCACTCTACATTATTAAAACAGTTAACACTGAAAAGCATCACTGAACGTACTCAGAGTATGGGTAACGATGTGTATCAGTGCTATACCGACGGCTCTGTAGAAGAATGTGGACGATGTACCGAATGTGCATGTATTATATTTGAACACACACAGTAATGAAGCACGTCAATGACTGGGCAAGTACAACTCAAACCAAACTTGCAGGCATATACCTTGCCACTGAATTTTTAAAAGACAAAGGCAGTGGACTTATATACTTTGACTCGCAGAGTGCACTCCTGGCATTGAACTCACATAGTAGTGACACCCAGAAAATAGTCAGTGATATTCGAATGAATGTTTTAGCTGCTAAAGAAAACAGATTTGAAATTAAATTCCTATGGATACCATCACATGTTGGCATCTCAAGGCATGACACTGTTGATATGCTTGCAAAGACAGCCTGTAGAAAACCAGTGGTAGAAATTGATATGGGTGTTTCATTAGCAGTGACAAAGAGAATACTTAAACAAATATCTAATGCAGATCTCACCACCCTAACAAATTCACAAAGACCTGAAAGTTGTAGCATTAAATATTATGATGGATATCGTGAGACATTCACATATGGGACTAATAGAACAAGAATCTGGCAATGTGATGTTATAGTGGCCAGAATACGCTTGGGATATATACGTATCTGGCAGCTTCCTCAAAACCCAAATGTCAAGTACACAATGTGTCAACTTTGTGAAAGAGAAAACATGCACTCTCTTGAACATTATATTGTAGATTGACTGACTTTCGCCCTCCTGGGCTAAGGTATGCTGAACTGTGTAATTACTATACGAGTACTGGAACACTTGATATATTGGACTTGTACCCAACATTAACCATGTAATGTATCAATTACTCAATGTATGTATGTGATGTAACTATATAACCTGAGCTTGTAAAAGCACCTTAATCACCTTCAGTGATTAAGCACTTAATTGCACACTAGTTTCTCTATCAGCTATCTCACCCTGTCAGCGTAAAAGAGACACATGCATGTGTGTGTGTATATATGTATATGTAGGTATGTGTGTGTGTGTGTATATGTATGTGTATAAAGTATATATGGAAGCTGATCAGAATTACATTTCACCTTTGTAAATGCACATTAATGCCAAAACATTCAGGCCAAAGGAGGAGCAGGGTCGGGGCCCAATGCAGCGGAGGCTGCAGAGCCCGGTCTTCCAACACGGACCGACTCGGGGGGCTTGGTTGCCCACCCCACGAGCCTGAGAAGGTAAAGGAGAAACAGAATTTAACATGAGGACGAAAAAGAAACATTCATTCACAAATGTGCCCCCACACCCACCATGAAGCCACAATTAGAGGCAGGACACCCAACAAGAAGCTATTGCTGATCACGCCGGGGCCTCCTAGGGCTGTGTCGTGAGTATACGCCCAACAAACGCCACCTTAAGAACCGTCAGTCTGTCGAGATCGTGTTCAGTGATGAAAGGAGGATTGACAATAAAAGGTTTCCCCTCGCTCTCGACTTTGGGTACTACAGTTCTACGGGTGCAAGAGTATGCCTCCTCAAGCACCCGGGTGTCAAAATAGAAGAAGTCCAAAGGAATAACCAAAACAAGCAAAAGGTCGGCAGGAAACGACAAGCAGATAGGAGAAGAGGGGGGAGAAAAACGAAACAGAAGGGAAAGAAAAAGTTGTTCAGCACAATTAGAGAGGATAGCAGCAGGAGCACAAGGCTACAAAAGGGCAGAGGATTGTCCAAAGGAGCATTACACTCCAGCAGCCGCCCACTAAGCCCCCCTCATGGCATCAACAAGCTGAACAGGGAGGGGGAAGGGGGGAGGCAGAAGAGTAAGCAAGACAGCCATAATTGAGTTTAGACAGCATGAGAAAGGAATGTAAAGAGAGCAGCATGCGCCTTTCTGCTCCCCAGGAAGTATGGGACAAGACCACCTTAGTAAGTTAAGGGCTTTGAAGCATTCAACTCGAAGGTAAGAGATATGGAGTGATCAAGACAAGCAAGTGTCAAAGATTAACCCAAAAAGTTTAACAGAATCCTTTATAAAAGAGGATTACTATAAAGAGGACAGAGTGGGGTCGAAGAACGACCTGCTTCCGAGTAAAGGTCATAGCACAAGTCTTAGTTGGATTGAACTTAAAGCCATGATTGGTGGACCAGGACGACATGGCATCAATCGCAAGTTGAAGCCGCCATTGCAGAAAAAGCGAGTCATCACCTTGACAGCAGAGGGTAAGATCATCAACATAGAGAGCTGAGAAAATGCCAGAGGGATGGGAGGAAAGAAGACCATTGAGGGTTACCAGGAAAATAGTAGTGCTCAGAGCACAACCTAGAGGTACACCTTCGTATTGCCGAAAAGAGGCAGAGAGGTTCCCTTAGAATCTCATTCTAAGGGAACGACAAGAGAGGAAGATCTTGAGTTAGAGAGGGAGAGTGCCACGAAGCCCAAAAGAACAGAGTTGGAACAGAATGTGGTATCTCCAGGTGGTGTCATACGCCTTTTCCAGGTCAAAAAGGACTGCAACCATGAAGGTCTTCACAGCAAAGGTAGTACAAACATAGACCTCTAAGTTCAGGAGAACATCAGTCATGCAGCAACACTTGCGAAAGCCAAATTGAGAAGGAGAGAGGGGGTGATAGCATTCCAAGAACCATATCAGACTGACACTGACCATACATTTAAAGAGGTTGCAGACACAACTCGTTAAAGCAATGGAGCGAAAGTCTTTAGGGAATAACCACAGAGAACTAGGTTTTCAAATAGGAAGAAGAACCGCCTCAAGTCAGTCCTCGGGAACTGATGACAACTCCCAGACACTGTTATAAACATTCAGTAAATACTAAAATGTGTATGGAGGGAGATGTCAAAGTATTACATAATGAATATCATCTGAACCCGCCGCTGTAGAACCACAGAAGGCCAGGGCAGACTGGAGTTCTGAAAGAGAAAGGAGCATTATAAAGAAGATGAAGAGGCGTTTGAAAATCTAAGTGACAAGATTCAAGAAGAGGCTTAAGAGTAAGGAAAGGAGGAAGATGAGAATCGGAGCTAACAGTTGAAAAGTGTGAACCCAGTTCGGTTTTGACCGAGACCGGATCTGCAACAATAGAACCACAGAGGTGAAGAACTGGCAAGACATCTGGAAAAAACTTACCCACTAACTTGCAGATTTCCTCCCAGATCAGGGGCAGAGGGGTGTTAGACATAATAGTGCAAATGAAAGATCTTCAACTCTCACTCTTAGTCGTACAGATGGCCCTATGGGCCACCACACTTGACTTCTGACGCAAAAGTAAAGAATCAGGCGTCCGTCAACAACGGTATTTCTTCTAGGCCGCACACTTACAGAGGACAGCCTGAGCACAGGCTGCATTCCACCAGGGAACGCACTTCTGTGCACCCCGGGAGGTAGAGCGAGGAACAAAGCTGAGGGCAGCATCAAAAACTGTGTCATGAAAGGAGGAGGGGGGCTCGGGAAAGAGGAAAATCAGAGAGGTCGGAAAGAGTAACACAAAGGTAAAGAGGTTCCAAACAGCCTTGTCAAACTTCCACCTAGGGAAAGAGAGGGGAGGGCGAGAAGAAAAGAAAAGTGAGAAGGATGGGGAAAAGGTCACTTATGTAGGTCATCAAGAACCTGCCAGTTGAAGTCCATATAAAGAGAAGATGAGCAGAAAGATCAATACAGGAAAGGGTGGGGAATCAACATGAGTGGGTTTACCAGAATTCACTAGTTATAAAGGAAGAGAAGTGAGCACAAATGGTTCAAGAAGGTGTCCCTGGGTGTTTGTCAGAATATCTCCCCAGAAGGTATGCTGACAGTTAAAATCATCTAAAAGGAGCACAGGCTCTGGTAAAGAGTCCAACAAGTGTTTAGGATCATGAAGAGAAAGCGTAAAATTTGAGGGGAGATAAACGAAACAGACTGCATACCATTTACTCACAAAGATACGAACCACAAAACACTGAATGGGTGACTGAAAAAGTCGGGCGATGAAGGGAATATCACGACAGATCAAGAGAGCAGTAGAGTTATGCGCAGTAAAAGCTGGAGGGGAAAAGAGAAAGTAATAACCACGCCAAGTAAGTTTTATTGTTTTCTTTTGGGAGGGAGTTCTTTGGTTGTTCTACCTCTTCCCCTCACTTCATTACACCAACCCGTTCTCACACAAGACAGCACATATATGACTTAATGCTTAAAGTCAATATGTTGAATATGAATTAGTAAATATGTGATATATTCCCAGTTACTTTTTTTTCCAAGGCCCAAACTTTTCCTCACGTACCAACTTGCGTCTCACAGTACCCGTCCGTCAACCTAGATAGCAGAATAGTCGTGATTGGTTCAATTATAAGGAAAATTGTACTTTTCAGGTCCCACATGGGTTGTGAAATTTACCTACTATTGTCCATGCTCTTAGAATATTATAGATCAGCTACTTCCTATTGAAGGTTCGTAGTTTTGTTTTGAGAAATATTAGTTGTTCTTAGTAAATTATAATAAGCACTAAAAATTATTACATAGAATAACAGTCCTTCACCAATCAATATTATATACCATAGTTGGTGCTTTACAAATCTTTAAAGGATGTTTTGTAGGAACGCTAACAGAAAACGATGGTTCATTGGAATGTCTATGGGGTAAACTACTCTAAACAGGATGGTATTGTGTCTACTATACCAACTACAGGATCGGTATATTGTCCACTACCACCTGTTAGGTGAGTAAGGGGTGCAATACCACCCACAGGATGGGTATGAGGGTCACATCCACCCAGAGGATGAGTATGGGGATCACATCCACCCACAGTGGATGTGATCCACTGTGGGGCCTCGTAGCCTGGTGGATAGCGTAGACCCACTTGGGGCCTCGTAGCCTGGTGGATAGCGTAGACCCACTTGGGGCCTCGTAGCCTGGTGGATAGCGCGCAGGACTCGTAATTCTGTGGCGCGGGTTCGATTCCCGCACGAGGCAGAAACAAATGGGGAAAGTTTCTTTCACCCTAAGTGCCCCTGTTACCTAGCAGTAAATAGGTACCTGGGAGTTAGTCAGCTGTCACGGGCTGCTTCCTGGGGTGTGTGTGGTGTGGAAAAAAAAAAAAAAAAAAAAAAAGTAGTTAGTAAACAGTTGATTGACAGTTGAGAGGCGGGCCGAAAGAGCAAAGCTCAACCCCCGCAAAAACACAACTAGTAAACACAGGAAGGGTATGGGGTCCAATACCACCCACAGGATGAGTATGGCGTCCACTACAACCCACAGGATGGGTATGGGGCTCCAACCACCCATAGAATGGGTATGGGGCTCCAACCACCCATAAAATGGGTATGGGGTCCAATAACACCCACTGGATGTGTATATGCGTCCATTGCCGCGCGTCGAGCTCGAAAACCGCAGCATTCATCTCAGAACCATGCCTATTTCACGCAGATTCCTTAATAAACGTAAAAGTTTTATATGTCACAAGAAAGATAGAAATATAAGCTTCATTCTAAATACCTTACCATGGGCATATTTAAATTTAAACCGAAGATACGTGTACTTTTATAATAGCCGAGCTCCGACCCCGGACAGATCGATCGACCGAGCAACTCTCTCTCAGAACAATGTTTATTTCACGTGAATTCGTTAGTAAACATATATGTTTTATATGTCTCAAGAAAGACAGACATATAAGCTTCACTTTAAACACTTTACTATAGACATATTTAAATTTCTAATGAAGATTATTGTATTTTAAAAATTACGGAGCTCCCACCCCGTACAGACTGAACGACAGAGCAACTCTCTCTCAGATCAATGTTTATTTCACGTAAATTCGTTAATAAACACAAATGTTTTATAAGTCTTAAGCAAGATAGAAATAAGAGCTTCATTTTAAATACATTACAATAGACATATTTATAGCTCAAGTGAAGATACATATGTTTTTATAGTAGCGCTCAGTAGCTTGTCGGGCATGGAGTGCAGACGCCTACGCACTTGCCGATATATTGTATAATTAACAAAGATACGCTAATAAAGCCTAAAATCTTATATGCCTCCAGAAAGACCGATATATGAACATTATTATAATTGCACCAAATGAAATATATCATGTTCGAGAACAAAGATATATCAATTTTAAATTAAGTTTCGACTCTCTCTCGGGTGAGAGAGATGGGGCGACTCTCGCCCCATCTATTGGAGATTCTGTGCACTAAATACCCAAAGCTACTCAAACCCTCCTAGCATTATTTAAGTAATGAAGTAATATGGTATATTTACTCACTATAATGTGGGTGCTGAATGCAGAACATGAGAAAACATATATTTACTCCAAACTAATATAATTTCATTATGAAATAAGTAGCATCAAAGGAAGTCCGAAAACGCTTTGCGTAATAGTGGCTTTAGGCATTGTATGTACTAGCTCTATCTATAAAGCCAACAAACTTTGTAAAATCTCTTTATGTATGTACCTTTGCCTAAATAAAAATAAAAATAAAAATTATTATTATTATTATTATTATTATTATAAGTCGATGGTCCAAGCAGCAATGTTGTGGAGCGACTTATCCAAGATATATCGTTGTTTGGAAAGTGTTTGTTGGCATATCCAGTTGTCGCACTTCTCTGCTCAAATTATCACAAATTTAAATTATAATGTTAACAAGTAGAATACGTATTTTTAATAAAATCTAACATAACTAGCCAGAAAACATTTAACATTAATTAAAAAATATATGTTTGGAAGTTAAATCGACTTCATAGGACAATGGTTTTGTTATATATACTCGTTATTCGTTGACATGCGTTCGCTACTTAAACTACCATGTACTGTACTTATGTAAAATCTCCCATGTCTCTTCGCTCATCTCACCAAACCCTACAGGCTCTGTGATATATTGTTTAATTAATTGAGATTCACAAATAAAGCTAATAATTGTATATGTTATCAAAAAGGCAGAGCTTAGTTTAGTTCATTTATTATGCACTCCATACCCATCCTATGGACGATAGTGGAGTGTTACAGAGGCACATAATGGGCTCAGGGAATGAGCCCCACAATTCCAACCCGTTCTCGCAAATTCGTAAAGTCAATATTGACTTATTAACTACGTGCATAGGTGATATACTAAACATAATAGATACCCTTAAAAAGATTCATAGAAAACACCGACCTAACCTAACCTTGTTAGTATCTTAAGATAAGCATCTTATTGCTTCGTAATTACAATTATTACTTAACCTATACCTATTATAGGTTAGGTAATAATTGTAATTTTGAAGCAATAAGATGCTTATCTTAAGATACTAACAAGGTTAGGTAAGGTCGGTGTTTTCTATGAATCTTTTTAAGGGTATCTATTATGTTAAGTATGTCACCTATGCACATATTTAATAAGTCAATATTGACTTATTAAATTTGCGAGAACGGGTTGCACAATTCATATAGCCAAGCAAGTTATAATCTTGATAAGCTAGTTACAAAAGTCAATGCACATTGTCACATCAACAATGGGCTCGAGTCCGACCACAAGTACAGTTTATAATTTAAGCAACTGACATATATGGAGGGCTAGTGTCACAATTGATATGTTTATCCTACACATAACCCCCTCTCCCCCATCCAATGGGCAGCGGTGGATAGGTTACAATCAAGTCGTTTTTTGCGTTTTATTCAGAGATTAGATCTTATTGGGTGAGGAAAGATATTCATATTTTAAAGAAGGCTTCTTGGCTGATGCTCTCCATTGATGGAAAATATACAACCTTTTGAAAATCAATGTTAGTTTGATCTAGATATAGTAATTAACGAAAGTATTTATGTCATCAGAAAGGTAGAAATATAGGCTACATTTAAAATCCTTTGTCATAAATATAACTGAAGTGAAAACGAAGATATATGCGTTTTGATAGTTACTTGATGGCTTGCTCTGAGAGTGTGAAGCCCTGCACACCAGCCAATAAATTGTATAATTAGTTTCCATATATTTTAATTAATCTTAAAAATCTATATGTCAGAAGAAAGGAAGATGTAGCCGTTAATGTGACAACATTTAAAAATATATATATCTTAAGTTAAATAAATAATACCACCTTATTGCCGGAGTCCGGACACATGAAAATTACCTAGGTATCAGTATCCAGCCAGGCGGGGATCACAGGCTGCACAATACTGATAAATTTATGTAATGCACTACTTGTGGTCGATCTCGAACCCATTTATGATGTGACGACTTATAGTGAATTTTGTAACTAGCTCATTAAGATTGTAACTTGCTTAGCTAAATGAATTGTGGGGTTCGGTCCATTCATTTTCTTTCTTTATTATGCACCCCATAATACACATCCCGTGGGCGGTGGTGTAAAGGGTTACAGAGGCACATAATCGGTTCAGGAACTGAACCCTCTAGTTCGTTTAGCTAAGCAAATAACAATCTTTTGACGCTAGTTACAAAATTATTAATGTACACATACTTATGCATACATGTACATATTCATACGTATACATATATACATACACATACATATTTAATCACCACCACAAATACACACATCAGTAATATTTTGTGTCACAAGTGATTCAACAAGAGGCTCACAACAGTCACTATACAAGGCACTTTACATTTATGGTGAGTCACACAGTTACTAGTCTTGCTGCACACCCACCCAACTGGGCGGCAGCTTTACAGTCATGTGCTCCACACCCACCCAACTGGGCGGCAGCTTTACAGTCATGTGCTCCACACCCACCCAACTGGGCGGCAGCTTTACAGTCATGTGCTCCACACCCACCCAACTGGGCGGCAGCTTTAGTCATGTGCTCCACACCCACCCAACTGGGCGGCAGCTTTACAGTCATGTGCTCCACACCCACCCAACTGGGCGGCAGCTTTACAGTCATGTGCTGCACACCCACCCAACTGGGCGGCAGCTTTACAGTCATGTGCTCCACACCCACCCAACTGGGCGGCAGCTTTACAGTCATGTGCTCCACACCCACCCAACTGGGCGGCAGCTTTACAGTCATGTGCTGCACACCCACCCAACTGGGCGGCAGCTTTACAGTCATGTGCTCCACACCCACCCAACTGGGCGGCAGCTTTACAGTCATGTGCTCCACACCCACCCAACTGGGCGGCAGCTTTACAGTCATGTGCTCCACACCCACCCAACTGGGCGGCAGCTTTACAGTCATGTGCTCCACACCAACCCAACTGGGCGGCAGCTTTACAGTCATGTGCTCCACACCCACCCAACTGGGCGGCAGCTTTACAGTCATGTGCTCCACACCCACCCAACTGGGCGGCAGCTTTACAGTCATGTGTATGCATTACCTACAGTAAGCAAATTTTGGATACTTCGCTAAGATTTCGGGCAGCACATCATTATGAATGAAGTACTTACACATTTCATGGACACTATTGATGTTGTTATCTTTAAATTCCGCGATTTTTCACATTCCATTATATAATGACGCAAAGTATGCGAATAGTTCTGCTGACAGAGTTTACATTTAGTCAAATCTAGATCATCAGATGTTACAAACTTCCAGAGGTACTTGTAGCTGAGCCTAAACCTAGCAGTGGTAACATCTAGAAGTCTGCTAACATTATTGGATGACCCATAGACGAGCGATTCATCAAAGTTTATACAATATTGTGAAATTGAGAGTCAGTGTAGTAACATAAATTGGTAAATCATAAATATTGTAAGTTAAGAATCTGATGCATGTGTGTGTGTTGGGAGGGGGGGGGGGCGGGGGTTATACCCTTGGTAAGCGAGAGTGGAAAGTAACCTTAGACGTACTGCGGTCAATGTGTGGGGGGGGGGGGGAGGGGGAGGGAGGGTGGGAGAGTCAAATCCACCCTCCAACATCTGGACATAGTACCACCAGCCTCCACAACACTCCATCAGCCTCCAGCTGATGCTTGTAGATGCCTCATCTAACCTCACTTATGTCACACATTAACCTACAGTTCCTGTGATATTTAAACTCCTCATCACAGTGGCGTTTCACCAATATAAACTGTATTGGATTTTGTCCCGAAATAGCTATATGCTGGCTGGACGTGTATGTATGTATGTATGTATGTATGTATGTATGTATGTATGTATGTATGTATGTATGTATGTATGTATGTGTGCATGTATGAATGGATAGATGGATGGATGTATGTATGTACGCATGCATGCATGTATGTATGTATGTATGTATGTATGTATGTATGTATGTATGTATGCATGCATGCATGCATGCATGTATGTATGTATGTATGTATGTATGTATGCATGCATGTATGAATGGATAGATGGATGGATGTATGTATGTACGCATGCATGTATGTATGTATGTATGTATGTATGTATGTATGTATGTATGTATGCATGTATGTATGTATGTATGTATGGATAGATGGATGGATGTATGTATGTACGCATGCATGTATGTATGTATGTAATGTATGTATGTATTTATATACGCATGTATTTATATACGCATGTATGTATGTATGTATGTATGTATGTATGTATGTATGTATGCATGCATGTATGCATGTATGTATGTATGTATGTATGTATGTATGTATGTATTTATGTATGTATGTATGTATGTATGTATGTATGTATGAATGGATGTACGCATGCATTATGTATGTATGTATGTATGTATGTATGTATGTATGTATGTATGTATGTATGTATGTATGTATGTACGCATGTATGTATGTATGTATGTACGCATGTATGTATGTATGTATGTATGTATGTATGTATGTATGTATGTATGTATGTATGTATGTATGTATGTATGTATGTATGTATGTATGTATTCCCAATCACGTTAAAGACTCCCCCTCTATCATCCAGTTAAAGAGAAAAACAACTATGTACTAAATAATCAACTCCTTGTAACTTTAATTATGCTGACCTTCCTATCTGTATTCAGACTGAGCCTACCATCATTAGAGGTGATTATAACGCTAGACATAGGAATATTGGTAATTCGCAGTTCAGTAATCGTAACGGCAACCAACTGGTGTCACTATTAGGTAGTCACGATGATGCACAGATTGTGGGTGACCTTGAACCGACGCATATCTACGGAGGTATTCCTGATCTATGTCTGGGTGTCAACGTCTCCCACACCGTGTGCGCCTCGTCAATAGTGCCAGTTATGGCGTCTGATCATCTGGCCATATTAGCCACTGTAAGCATTGGCAGTTCTATCCTCCCCGGCGGAGTGTTCAAGCGGAAGAGGCTGGCTGTGCCCATCGATCAACGAGACAATCTTGTTGCTCATGTGTCAGAATGGTGCAGTCATCTGAGCCTTCATCAGTTGAAGATTTTAACAATGAGCTCACAGGTACTATCAACCAGTTTATAGAATCACTTGATCCATCGTCCAGGCCACGTAACCCAAATTACACTGGTCATAGCACTTATGTTTATTATAATGATTCTAAATTGCAGACACTAAAACGCACTGCCAGAATAATTGGACTAGCTTATAGAAGGACCCGCACTGCTGAAATGCTTCGGCTCTTTCAAGCGGCTCTGGCTAACGCCAGGGAACGTATGGTGGAGCTGAGGTAGACAGACTGGGAAACTTTTGTCCGTGGTCTCAATTCTCACACGCCACTAAGTCGGGCATGGAAGGATATCAACAAGGTCAAAGGGAAAAATGCTGCAGAGATCTCGTACCCTAATCCTCAGCACAGAGCAAATGAGCTTGTTGGTGCTTGGGCCACGACTTCCAGCTTTGACAGTCTTCCTCTACCCTCAAAGAATGAATTAAATGATAGATATACTGATAGGGCAAGGCTCCTTGACTTCATGCTTCATCAAGAGGATGACTGTGACATGCTTTTACTGAATACAAACTAGATTCTGCTCTACATAAAGGCAAAGCTACATCACCCGGGGAGGATGGAGTTACTGACGGCATACTGCATATGCTTCTGCTAGTTCCAGGGAATACCTTTCTTCAATTGTATAATATGAGCTATGTAACTGGGGAGCTTCCTAAGTCATGGACCAACAGTGTTATTATTCCCATTCCTAAGCCTCACCAGCCGAGTGCTTTTCGCCCAATCTCCCTCACTAGTTGTCTCTATAAGTGTCTTGAGAGGATGGTTCTCAACCGTCTCCTTTACAAAATTATTAATATGTTGTCTCCCCAGATATATGGCTTTATGCATGGAAAGAGTGTACATCACTGTATTACCACATTCCTCACCCTGCATACTGATAGGTCATACACCACTTTCCTAGATTTTAAGTCAGCCTTTGACATTGCTAACCCACACGTCATTCTGAGAGAACTTGCTAAAATAAATGTTGGAGGATGGCTTCTACGGTGGATAAGAGGCTATCTATCCAACAGGAAGTCATCTGTACTGTTCCATGGGCATAGGAGTGTAACGAGATTTTTTGAACTTGGCACTCCACAGGGAGGTGTCCTCAGTCCTACTCTGTTCAATGTGTTAATCAGTGCACTTTTAAACTTTGTAACTAGAAGGTCCAGCGAACACATCATTAGCTATGTGGATGATATACTGATCCACACCAATGGGTATACCAACACCCAAAATGTTCTGAACTCTGTATTGTACACATGTCAGGAACTATGCTTAGTCATCTCAGTAGAGAAAACAAAGATCCTGAACCGACACCCACCCAGACGGGGTGGGGCCGATCGCAAAATGCAGTTGGATGATGGCTCTCTGCTCGACTAGTTACCAGATACAAATACCTTGGTCTTGAGGTTCTACTGTACCGCAATGTTTAGCCAGACTGGGTCGCCAATGTAGAGAGAGGCTCCGTGCTCTCAAGGCTGTGGCAGGCAAACACAACTGTACTGTACAGTGTTATATATTTATTTCAATTTGAACAATTTTTAACATTAAAGGATACCTGGTTGATGGGGTTCTGGGAGTTCTTCTACTCCCCAAGCCCGGCCCGAGGCCAGGCTTGACTTGTGAGAGTTTGGTCCACTAGGCTGTTGCTTGGAGCGGCCCGCAGGCCCACATACCCACCACAGCCCGGTTGGTCCGGCACTCCTTGGAGGAATAAATCTAGTTTCCTCTTGAAAATGTCCCCGGTTGTTCCGGCAATATTTCTTATGCTTGCTGGGAGGACGTTGAACAACCGCGGACCTCTGATGTTTATACAGTGTTCTCTGATTGTGCCTATGGCACCTCTGCTCTTCACTGGTTCTATTCTACATTTTCTTCCATATCGTTCACTCCAGTACGTTGTTATTTTACTGTGTAGATTTGGTACTTGGCCCTCCAGTATCTTCCAGGTGTATATTATTTGATATCTCTCTCGTCTTCTTTCTAGTGAGTACATTTGGAGGGCTATGAGACGATCCCAATAATTTAGGTGCTTTATTGCGTCTATGCGTGCCGTATATGTTCTCTGTATTCCCTCTATTTCAGCAATCTCTCCTGCTCTGAAGGGGGAAGTGAGTACTGAGCAGTACTCAAAACGGGACAACACAAGTGACTTGAAGAGTACAACCATTGTGATGGGATCCCTGGATTTGAAAGTTCTCGTAATCTATCCTATCATTTTTCTGGCTGTCGCAATATTTGCTTGGTTATGCTCCTTAAACGTTAGGTCGTCAGACATTATTATTCCCAAATCCTTTACATGCTGTTTTCCTACTATGGGTACATTTGATTGTGTTTTGTACTCTGTATTATGTTTAAGGTCCTCATTTTTACCGTACCTGAGTACCTGGAATTTATCACTGTTAAACATCATGTTATTTTCTGATGCCCAGTCGAAAACTTTATTAATATCAGCTTGAAGTTTTTCAATATCCTCAGCCGAGGTAATTTTCATTCTGATTTTTGTGTCAAATCCTTTAATTAAATCCTTTAAAAAGGATTTGCCCGAAACGCATTGCGTAATAGTGGCTTTAGGCATTGTATGTACTAGCTCTATCTATATATCAATCCATTAATGTAACATCACTTGTATGTATATACCTTACCTGAATAAACATCTGAATCTGAATCTGAATCTGATAAATCCTTTAATTGGTTGAAATTGGTTTTAACATTCGAAATCTAATTTGTTGATGTTAAATAATATAATATGTTGATGTTGATAATATAAGGTTCAAATTTATTAAGATACATACTTTAAAAACTATTTCTATTTGATACCAACAGTATCACGTTAAGAGAAGCGTCTCGCCTTGCTAACCCAAGTATAAAATATATAAAGAAACGGTGCAACTGTACTGGTATCTGGAGTACAAATATATGTCCCCTATTTAAAAAAAAAAATAAACTGAACCAATCACTGCCACTCCTCACACCAATGCAACAATAAGGAGAGTGATAACAGTGCTTCACATTCGACAATGTTAAATTATTTAACAAATGACGAGATAATGAACATTGGAACAAATGTACAGCTCTCTGACCTTCATATAAAATCTGCATGTGACCTCATCAAACAAACTGTGCCAAGCCTAGAAGGCCTTCATGACCCAGCGTGGTAGCGGGACCTCTCCTGGCCAGTTACAATTGGTGAATTTATTCAAATTATCCAAGTTGATGGTTGTCACTGGGCCACCGTTTCCAACATTGGAGTAACTGGACAAATTAACATATACGACACCAGGCATAAATTACCATCCAAATCTACTGAAGTTATCTTGTATGCTCTTGCTAATTGCCAGGATGATAAGCTGATATGCAATATAATGAATGTCAGCAGACACAAGGACTCAAGTATGAGTGGGGTATATGCTGTGGCGTTTGCTGCATCACTTGCAAGTGGTGTAGATCCGGTGAACCTCGTATGATATGCAGAATGAGACAACATCTTCAAGAGAACTTTAAAGGAAAGTGTCTCATCTCATTCCCTGCAGCTCAGACACTGAGAAGAAAACGAATCATCCGGTCATGCTCGATGGAAGTGTACTGCATTTGCAGAAAGCTAAATGATTTGAAGCTGATGGTATGCTGTGAACGTTGCAATATTTGGCACCATGGATCATGTGTAGGTGTTACAGAATGTAATGATGATTCGTGGATTTGTTTCTTGTGCGCTAGCAAGTTGTAAATTATAATTTAAAATACTTAATTAATACATTATTATTATTATTATTATTATTATTATTATTATTATTATTATAACCTTACCAAATGCTTTGCTGAATCAAATAATGTTATTACTTTCAATGTGTTACAATAGCATAATTAAGTGCTGCAACTATCAGGTCTTTTATATAGTCGGTATTTGTTATATTCTGTACTCTTTTAATGTTATTTAAATTTCAAATAGAAATAGTTTTTAAAGTATGTATCTTAATAAATTTGAACCTTATATTATTTAACATCAACAAATTAGATTTCGAATATTAAAACCAATTTCAACCAATTAAAGGATTTATCCTTTAATGTTAAAAATTGTTCAAACTGAAATAAATATATATAAATAAATATATATGTATATATATATAAATATATATGAAATAAATATTTCGGGCAGAAATAAATTTCTGCCCGAAACGCTGCGCGTGCTAGTGGCTTTACAAGACTGTAATTACCATAATTGTATCCTCACATTCCTTATGTACATTCTTGTATATGCATAAATAAATAAATAAATAAATATAACACTGTACGGTACAGTTGTGTTTAATTATGTTTTGCGATTCCTTTGGAAAAGGTATTTGTGCACCAAGTACTACTAGGTCATTATGAGATATGCTGAATGTTGTCAATTTACCATCTGAATACGCCTCACTTTGCGTTAATCATTGAACGTCCTAATGATTAAGGTCCCCAAAAGGACTTAATCAGACCTCAGTGGATATTTTTACTCTCCCTCTCTCTCTCTCTCTCTCAGAGCATCCCTTTATGTGTTGTATGTGGGTGCTGAAGTTCAGTCTCTTGTCTATGTACCCAAGCAAACCCAAGCAAACTACTGTGGAAATGTGCAGGACAAACATATCAATTGTGACACTAGCTCTCCACACATATAGCATTTGCTTAATTTAGAAACTGTACTTGTGGTCGATCTCGAACACATGTTGTTGATGTGACGATGTGTTATGAATTTTGTGGCTAGCTCCTCAAGATTGTAACTTGCTTAGATAAATAAATTGTGTGTTCAGTCCCTGAACCCATTATGTGATAAATTAACTAAACTAAAAACTATAGTATGGCGACGAAACCTGAACTGCATAATGTAAATAGGGATTAACCAGAAAAAGATATAGGTGAAGAATAACACCAGGTAACTGTAAAGCTGCCGCCCAGTTGGGTGGGTGTGGAGCACATGACTGTAAAGCTGCCGCCCAGTTGGGTGGGTGTGGAGCTAGACTAGTAACTGTGCGACTCCTCATAGATGTAAAGTGCCTTGTATAGTGACTGTTGTGAGCCTCTTGTTGAATCACTTGTGACACAAAAAATTACTGATGTGTGTATTTGTGTGGGTGATTAAATATGTATGTGTATTTATATATGTATACGTATGTATATGTACATGTATGCATAAGTATGTGTACATTAATAATTTTGTAACTAGCGTCAAAAGATTGTTATTTGCTTAGCTAAACGAACTAGAGGGTTCAGTTCCTGAACCGATTATGTGCCTCTGTAATCCTTTACACCACCGCCCACAGGATGGGTATTATGGGGTGCATAATAAAGAAAGAAAATGAATGGACCGAACCCCACAATTCATTTAGCTAAGCAAGATACAATCTTAATGAGCTAGTTACAAAATTCACTATAAGTCGTCAAATCATAAATGGGTTCGAGATCGACCACAAGTAGTGCATTATATAATTTATCAGTATTGTGCAGCCTGTGATCCCCGCCTGGCTGGATACTGATACCTAGGTAATTTTCATGTGTCCGGACACCGGCGATAAGGTGGTATTATTTATTTAACTTAAGAGATATATATTTTTAAATGTTGTCACATTAACGACTACATCTTCCTTTCTTCTGACATATAGATTTTTAAGATTAATTAAAATATATGGAAACTAATTATACAATTTATTGGCTGGTGTGCAGGGCTTCACACTCTCAGAGCAAGCCATCAAGTAACTATCAAAACGCATATATCTTCGTTTTCACTTCAGTTATATTTATGACAGGATTTTAAATGTATCCTATATTTCTACCTTTCTGATGACATAAATACTTTCGTTAATTACAATATCTAGATCAAACTAATATTGATTTTCAAAAGGTTGTATATTTTCCATCAATGTGTAAGTTTGTTACAAATGGAGAGCCAAGAAACCTTCTTTAAAATATGAATATCTTTCCTCACCTAATAAGACCTAATCTCTGAATAAAACGCAAAAAAAAAAACTTGATTGTAACCTATCCACCGCTGCCCATTGGATGGGGGAGAGGGGGTTATGTGTAGGATAAACATATCAATTGTGACACTAGCCCTCCATATAAATCAGTTACTTAAATTATAAACTGTACTTGTGGTCGGTCTCGAGCCCATTGTTGATGTGACAATGTGTATTGACTTTTGTAACTAGCTTATCAAGATTATAACTTGCTTGGCTATATGAATTGTGGGGCTCAGTCCCTGAGCCCATTATGTGCCTCTGTAACACTCCACTATCGTCCATAGGATGGGTATGGAGTGCATAATAAATGAACTAAACTAAGCTCTGCCTTTTTGATAACATATACAATTATTAGCTTTATTTGTGAATCTCAATTAATTAAACAATATATCACAGAGCCTGTAGGGTTCGGTGAGATGAGCGAAGAGACATGGGAGATTTTACATAAGTACAGTACATGGTAGTTTAAGTAGCGAACGCATGTCAACGAATAACGAGTATATATAACAAAACCATTGTCCTATGAAGTCGATTTAACTTCCAAACATATATTTTTTAATTAATGTTAAATATTTTCTGGCTAGTTATGTTAGATTTTATTAAAAATACGTATTCTACTTGTTAACATTATAATTTAAATTTGTGATAATTTGAGCAGAGAAGTGCGACAACTGGATATGCCAACAAACACTTTCCATACAACGATATATCTTGGATAAGTCGCTCCACAACATTGCTGCTTGGACCATCGACTTCCTTTGATGCTACTTATTTCATAATGAAATTATATTAGTTTGGAGTAAATATATGTTTTCTCATGTTCTGCATTCAGCACCCACATTATAGTGAGTAAATATACCATATTACTTCATTACTTAAATAATGCTAGGAGGGTTTGAGTAGCTTTGGGTATTTAGTGCACAGAATCTCCAATAGATGGGGCGAGAGTCGCCCCATCTCTCTCACCCGAGAGAGAGTCGAAACTTAATTTAAAATTGATATATCTTTGTTCTCGAACATGATATATTTCATTTGGTGCAATTATAATAATGTTCATATATCGGTCTTTCTGGAGGCATATAAGATTTTAGGCTTTATTAGCGTATCTTTGTTAATTATACAATATATCGGCAAGTGCGTAGGCGTCTGCACGCCATGCCCGACAAGCTACTGAGCGCTACTATAAAAACATATGTATCTTCACTTGAGCTATAAATATGTCTATTGTAATGTATTTAAAATGAAGCTCTTATTTCTATCTTGCTTAAGACTTATAAAACATTTGTGTTTATTAACGAATTTACGTGAAATAAACATTGATCTGAGAGAGAGAGTTGCTCTGTCGTTCAGTCTGTACGGGGTGGGAGCTCCGTAATTTTTAAAATACAATAATCTTCATTAGAAATTTAAATATGTCTATAGTAAAGTGTTTAAAGTGAAGCTTATATGTCTGTCTTTCTTGAGACATATAAAACATATATGTTTACTAACGAATTCACGTGAAATAAACATTGTTCTGAGAGAGAGTTGCTCGGTCGATCGATCTGTCCGGGGTCGGAGCTCGGCTATTATAAAAGTACACGTATCTTCGGTTTAAATTTAAATATGCCCATGGTAAGGTATTTAGAATGAAGCTTATATTTCTATCTTTCTTGTGACATATAAAACTTTTACGTTTATTAAGGAATCTGCGTGAAATAGGCATGGTTCTGAGATGAATGCTGCGGTTTTCGAGCTCGACGCGCGGCAATGGACGCCATATACACATCCAGTGGGTGTTATTGGACCCCATACCCATTTTATGGGTGGTTGGAGCCCCATACCCATTCTATGGGTGGTTGGAGCCCCATACCCATCCTGTGGGTTGTAGTGGACGCCATACTCATCCTGTGGGTGGTATTAGACCCCATACCCTTCCTGTGGGTGGATGTGATCCCCATACTCATCCTCTGGGTGGATGTGACCCTCATACCCATCCTGTGGGTGGTATTGCACCCCTTACTCACCTAACAGGTGGTAGTGGACAATATACCGATCCTGTAGTTGGTATAGTAGACACAATACCATCCTGTTTAGAGTAGTTTACCCCATAGACATTCCAATGAACCATCGTTTTCTGTTAGCGTTCCTACAAAACATCCTTTAAAGATTTGTAAAGCAACAACTATGGTATATAATATTGATTGGTGAAGGACTGTTATTCTATGTAATAATTTTTAGTGCTTATTATAATTTACTAAGAACAACTAATATTTCTCAAAACAAAACTACGAACCTTCAATAGGAAGTAGCTGATCTATAATATTCTAAGAGCATGGACAATAGTAGGTAAATTTCACAACCCATGTGGGACCTGAAAAGTACAATTTTCCTTATAATTGAACCAATCACGACTATTCTGCTATCTAGGTTGACGGAGGGGTACTGTGAGACGCAAGTTGGTACGTGAGGAAAAGTTTGGGCCTTGGAAAAAAAAGTAACTGGGAATATATCACATATTTACTAATTCATATTCAACATATTGACTTTAAGCATTAAGTCATATATGTGCTGTCTTGTGTGAGAACGGGTTGCATTACACACACAAATTACAATAGCGTGATGCTTCAATGAACAAATCCACAAGGGCCGTGACGAGGATTCGAACCTACGTCAGCAGAGGTAGAACGGCCTATTGACATAGCTAGAGTGCATGGGGGAGTTGTGTAAAGCCCTGGTTTGTGTCTCGGAGACGCTGCAGGATTCAAGTAAGTTCAGTAAAACTTCTGGTTTCAACTCTTTTTACCATGTCGTAGCTCAGTCAATAAGGCAGCGTCTGGGATGATCTCGGACATAGGTTCAAATCCTCGTCACGTTCCTTGTGGATTTGTTCATTGATGCATCACGCTATTGTGATTTCTGTGTGTTTTTGACAATATTCAAATGACTCTTATGCTGTATGAATCCTAATGTGCTTTATTAGATTTGATTTTTGTGAAAAGTCTTTTTGACATTCTGCACAGTGATATGGTTTCTCTCCTGTATGAATCCTCATGTGTTTTATTAGATTTGATTTAAGTGAAAAATCTTTTTGACATTCTGAACAGTGATATGGTTTCTCTCCTGTATGAATCCTCATGTGTGTTATTAGATGTGATTTTCGAGTAAAGTTTTTTTGACATACTGAACAGTGATATGGTTTCCTTTCTGTATGAATCCAAATGTGTTTTATTAGATTTGATTTAAGTGAAAAGTCTTTTTGACACACTGAACAGTGATATGCATTCTCTCCTGTATGAATCCTCATGTGTGTTATTAGACCTGATTTTTGTGAAAAGTCTTTTTGACACTCTGAACAGTGATATGGTTTCTCTCCTGTATGAATCCTCATGTGTGTTATTAGACCTGATTTTTGTGAAAAGTCTTTTGACACTCTGAACAGTGATATGGTTTCTCTCCTGTATGAATCCTCATGTGTGTTATTAGATTTGATTTAAGTGAAAACTCTTTTTGACATTCTGAACAGTGATATGGTTTCTCTCCTGTATGAATCCTCATGTGTCTTATTAGATCTGATTTTTGTGAAAAGTCTTTTGACACTCTGAACAGTGATATGGATTCTCTCCTGTATGAATCCTCATGTGTGTTATTAGACTTGATTTTTGTGAAAAGTCTTTTTGACACTCTGAACAGTGATATGGTTTCTCTCCTGTATGAATCCTCATGTGTCTTATTAGACCTGATTTAAGTGAGAAGTCTTTTTGACACACTGAACAGTGATATGGTTTCTCTCCTGTATGAATCCTTGTGTGTGTGTTATTAGCCATAATTTATTTTTAAAGTCTTTCAGACACATTCTACAGTGACATGACTTTTCTCCTGAATGGTCACTTATATAAATTTTGATATTTTGAAAGTAGTTTAGACAATGTATTTATTTTTTTTCTCTAAATGTTTTGTATGCTATTATGCGAGATGTTTTCATAATATAATTTTGAACATTCAACACTGATGACATTTTTCTTTTTAATAAATATTTGTACAGTTTTCTTGATTGTATAAACCTTTACAGCTATTTGATCCAAAAAGCAAGTATTATCTAATGAAATATTCTACATTTCATTAGTTAAGTCTTGTAGACAATTATTACTAGTATTTGTCTCCTCTATAAATTGTTGTGTTCTTTATAAATCTTAGTAATATATTTGATATATTTTAAATGCATGAGCTTTTATTTATTACTAAAGCAAATATTGTTAAGAGATGCCAAAAACACTTGGACTGTCGGATACATAAATAATTCAAGTAACTAGGGAGCCGGTCGGCCGAGCGGACAACATGCTGGACTTGTGATCCTGTGGTCCCGGGTTCGATACTGGGCGCCGGCGAGAAACAATGGGCAGTTTCTTTCACCCTATGCCCCTGTTACCTAGCAGTAAAATAGGTACCTGGGTGTTAGTCAGCTGTCACGGGCTGCTTCCTGGGGGTGGAGGCCTGGTCGAGGACCGGGCCGCGGGGACACTAAAGCCCCGAAATTATCTCAAGATAACTATATAGCAATCAGTATAGAGTAACCAGAATAGAGCACACAGGTTATAGTGTTAACTCTGTTGTCAACAGATGGCACTCAATATCAGATAAGCAATTGGAATAATCTAATTACTTGTCAAAGACACAAGAGAATGGAAAAAAGTTACAATATGTAAACCACTGGTATTATTCATAAATAGTAAGATAATATTGTACTTATTATATTATAAAATGTGCTAGACATAAAATATACTCTACAATATTTCCTGTGAATCAGCAAGTGTAAAAGCAAACATACAAATCTACGTCTCCACATGCGTTCACCAGCAGGAAAGTTAAGTGTCCGTGTATAACTTTGTAAACATTACAAACAAATCCTGTGGCAATTTTTTTTTTTGTTTAAGATTTAACAAAATGTCTTTGTATAGGAAAATTAAATATATTATAAATTTATTTATAATTATACTGATTTATCATACTGTACATATAGCAACAGCAGAGGGATGGTTTATTATAAATACTGCCACAGTATTAAGATGTTTCACTACAGAACCTTATTACAAATATGACCACAGAATTTGGGATGTCTTATTATAAATATAACCACAGAACTGAGGAATGTCTTATTATAAATATAACCACAGAACTGATGAATGTCTTATAATAAATATAACCACAGAGCTGATGGATGTCTTATTATAAATATAACCACAGCACAAGAGTCAGGTACAGTGGACCCTCATGTGGTTTGTCATTTGCAAAAATATACGTATGTGATTTTTACAAGAACTTACTGATCCAATGTACCATGCACATTGTTATTTTTAAATCCCCAATACAGTCATGTAAATATGTGAATAAATAAATAAATTCTGAGCATTAAGAACACTGATATATTATCTTATTTGGAGAGCCTTTTGAGCTTAAGAGCAAATTACCTAAGAAAAAAATCATAATTACTATACAGTATAAAGATTATTTATTTTAATGCTTTCTCAACATTTACAATGGTTCACATAGGAGAAAAAGTACGAAATGTTTTAAAACTGAAAATATATATTAAACTTTTTTATATTAGAACCTGATAATAAAAATAATTAATTTGAAAATCTTAAAATGTATTCTTGCCAAACAATAGTATTAAAAACAATACTGTACCACATACACAATGAGCTAATAAATATCGAGATTTTTATATTAATGATACACCAAATTTAATTTAAATACACATTTCCTTTGTTACCATAGTGCATGAGATGTTAATAATGCATGACATATTGATAATACATGTAGTCATTCACATGAGTGTGCTGAAGACAGTCTTACCCATTTACATGTAGTATTTCTTACACCATAATGTGTTTCATAATGCTGCTGACAACATGTATGCAGTATATCTGACACTGTGTGGATGCTGACACTGCAGGTATTATTCAACACCACTGGGTCCTGGCACTGCAGGTATTATTCAACACCACTGGTTTCTGGCACTGCAGGTATTATTCTTCTGGTGACCGTAGGAGCTGTGAAAGAAAAGATTGAGAGATTACCAAGTCGTTTTAAGTCAACAAATACCAAATACAGAATCTTCAAAATCTAGTAAAGATTTCCCAAATAGGATTTTTTTTTTAATAATTCCAATACTATAATGGTTCTTTCTCCAAATAAAACAAAGATATACAGTATAGGTAAAATATATCAGCCAGCAGACTGCTAACAGGTACCAATCCCTGCGCACAGGAATCTTAGCAGATACAGTATATGGAAAATGGCAAACATAATTCCAATCTACAAAAATGGTATCCGAGAAGACCCTCTAAATTATAGACCCATATCATTAACAAGTATGGTAGTTTAAAACATTAGAAAAAAATAGCCAACACCAATGGGTTGATCCATTGTTGTTAACACAACATTGGGTAGAACACCTGGAGAGTACAATAATGACATCATAATGGACAGACGGTATGGTTTTCGAACAGGAAGATCCTGTGTAACAAATCTACTTAGTTTTATGAATCACAGAGATTCTACAGGAAAGAGATGGTTGGCCAACTGTCTATCTGAACCTAAAAGACCAGCATTGATGTAATGAAATGCCATTTTCTGGGTGAGACCAGAGGCTCCCTAGAGCTATCCGGGCTGATATGAGCATATTAGACCGTGGCATCAGCCAAGTGAATGGAGTTCTTAGGCCTAACAGGGACCACAAACCAGAACCTAGACCCCACCTCAGAGGCACGAGGAGCAATGGCCTATAGAAAGCCTCGTGAGGTTGGAAGCATTCTGTGTCTGCCATCGACCGAGACAGGCACCCAAGAAAGGGTTTGTTTTGGGGTACCTACCTATCTGGTTAAAAAATTGCTACTGAAAGCCAAACTGTTGAGAAGAACTCTCCAAACTAAACACTAACAAACGAGCATGATGTCACAACCATCTCCGTGCCGCTGTCAGTGCAGCTCCCCCTTCCGCAGAAGGGGGAATGGGGAGCTCCAGACCTCCCACACCAGCTATCATCCCCAAGTTCAGAGGCTGGATGTCAAAAACTGCGAAAAACCTCCGACCAGAGGAAGGGAGGGTTGCCGGGAAGACTCCGGGTCTAACCCAAAAAATGGCGTTTCATTACATTCAACGCTGGTTTTCTGGGGAGCCCCTTTGGCTCCCTGGAGCTACTTAACCAAAGATAAAAACAGAGGGACTTTCCCGGGAGGTGGTTGCCACTCGCTCCAGGGACACCATCCACGCGCCCAGTTCCAAGAGAAGCCGGATCTGGGACAAAGAAGTCATCCGAAAGCAGGAGCAATAGACCCAGGGGTTCAGATTGAACAAGTCCAGAATGTACCGCATTGTCTGCACAGTCTCTTTTCAGAACCGGAAACAGGTGGGAAACCGACCTGAGGGATGAGGACTTTTGTCCACACCCAAGCAAACCCACTCCAAGGTGACCCAACAGAGAGAGAGCCTGCCCTGCCAGCTCCGAGCCCCCCGAAGAAGGAGGGGCCACCCAATGCCACTGCAAGCTGCATGAAGCGACTTGAAAAGCCGACAAATCGTGGGACCAGGTGCGAGCAAACTGCACGAACCTCTCCCTCCCAATTGCCTCGTCAATAGGATGACCAACAAAAGGGCCGAAGCTCCTTATGAAAAGCTGATAGATGAGCAGAGCGATTACCGCGCCAACCAGACGACATCGGCCCGGAAGGCTGTTCCGACTCTGAAATTGGCACCACTGGCATACCACGATAAGAGCAACCTCGAGCCCTGGGCATGACCTTTTTGGGAAGAAACCCCACGGGCCCCCCCCTAAGAACCAAAAAGTCCGACATGGGAGGACAACTAGAAACCTCCGTTAGCAGAAACTGCACCATCACATACTGTGCAAAAAGAAAGGGCAAAATGGGCAGAGAAACCCTAAGAGCCAGAGCTCAAGCAGATTCTAAGGATTGAGCAAGCACCGCCTGATGGCACCCAAAACGATAAGCAAAAAACAGAGACTCTGCCTCCCTTAGGATTGGCACAAACAGCTTCAACAAGGCAGCTGACGCCCGCACCACTGCGACCAATGCACCAGAACTAGGATCAGCAACCAACGCCTCCATGTCCTCCTTAAGCCAGTCCGAAGACAGCTTGAGAAGGGAAAAGAAACGCAAGACCGAAGCCTAATGGTCACGGATGAGTAAATCCTCAGCAACCAGGGCAGCCGAAAGGGAGGGTACCTGTACGCAAAGTTACACAGGCCGACATCCCAAAGAAGGGCAGGGATGAACAAACAAGCAGTGAAGCGTTCAATCTCGCCCCCGGGTAAACCTGAACAACCATCAGGGCCTCTCGCCACTCAAGCATGTGGGACCGACAGAACGTATGCCATGCCGCCATTGAAAATATAGGCTATTCTGCCAAAGAGGATGACTCCAAAACCTCGTAACGCACCCAGTAAGGAAAGGAAAAACCAATCACAAATGAGGCAGGATCCATTATTGAGGCACAATCCAGGTCATGCAGGAGATGGCCTCGAGCCGCAATGGCCTCCCGCACCTAATGGGGCGCGATGCGGGAGGCCGAAAACCTCTGGAAGTGAGGGACAGAAGTACCAGAGGGATCCCAGGGAGGGGTTGATGCTATATCAAAATCGTATAGGGAGGGAGGGGATAAGAAAACCCCACCCCCCCTACAACAACAACAAACCTCGCTCATAGGGTACCAACACCCAAGCGGGGTCAAATGGAGCCCAAGCCCCCCATGTCAACCCCTCCCTTGCCTCGGGAACCTCCACATTAGGACCCGGGGCCGAGTCGTCCTGCAAACCCTGTGCCTAAAGAAATAAGACAGAGTCCACCGAAAAGTTGGAACAAACAGGGCCCATTGGTCACACCCAGAAGCACCGGCTGGAGAAAAAGGCTCGAATGGCCTCCGTCATCACACCAGAAGGAGCATCCCCTGAAACTGCTCGAATCTCACCACCAACTAAACCCTGCCCCGACTCTGAAACCCTTAGACACTTCAGAACTGGGTGCAGAGGGTCGAGGAACAGCAGGGGAAGGACAAGGGAGGCATGGACGAAACAAAGTTGAGGCGATAACAACCCCAAGTTCGAGTCCCTATATGCAAAACCGGGCAGGCTCAGGTCATCCGGGTTAGTAACTAACCCAGCGCACTGCAGCAACCTAAAACACGCATGCAACGCCAAAGCTGCCTGCACCCGAGTATCAAGATCAGTGGATTGGATGAACTGGAGTACAAGCAAGGAACACCACTCGCAGGACTCTGGGTCAAAGGTGGTTACAGACCCAACAGCAGCATGAGGGAGGCACAAATTGATGATTGTCACCCTGAAACAAGGGGACAGAGCAACCCTCAAACTCACACGAAGTGAGATGGGACCCAGAGGATGCATCCATCGGACCACAGAGCCCTAAATGGGATTTCCAGGGCCCTTAGATGCTCTGCTAAGGGAAGCCCAGGCAAGATACTGATAACCGGCACCCCAAACTATTCCAGCGAACTACTAACAGTTGAACCCGCGGGACGTGTACACTCACAGGGACCTAGTAGGACCACCAATTTATATAGAAGGGGTACCAACACCAAGGGGCAGACCCCCACCAGGCAGGAAACAAAAATAAAAGAAAACTCCCGCATGAGGGACACGACCCAGGTGGAACATAGCCGATCGCTATAATCTGGTGAAAACTAGCTGCACAGTACCTTGTGCCCCTACCAGTGACAAAACAAGTGGTGCAAGAACCACCCCAGCTGACACCAAGGGCGGGCAATTACCGAGAAGCAAAAGATTCCACAGAGGCAGACCCCAAGCGACTTGTGGAAGATAACCCCAAGCCACAAGGGCAATACCTACTGGGCACCTAGGGAAAGGAACCCTAGGCATATGCAGCCCCGAGTACTTGTGAAATCACTCCTGGTTAACACACCACCACAGGACAGGACCACACCACAAGGCACAGCACTGTTAATGACTTGAGCACGATCAGGGGCATTTAGTCAATGGAGTTCAGCCTACCGGGGACCACAAACCAGAACCTGGCCCCCTCAGAGAGGTACAGGGAGGAATGGCCCCTAGAAAACACCCCATTGTTGGGGGTTTTCCTTATCTGCCATCCAATAGAGATTAGGCACCCAGAGAAGTATGCATAACAAAACAGACCCCACATGGTAAGAAAACTGCAACCAAAAACCGGAGAGGCAAAACACCCACCAGTCCCAAGTTAACAAGGGAAACAAGCAAAACATCACACTTGCCGTCGCACCACTCGTAAGCGCAGCCATCCCCTCCCCGCTAGGGTGATGGGGGAGCCCCGGACCCCTTGTGCCGGCTACCTAGCAATCCAGTTCGGAAGCTAAGCATCCAAACAATGCGAAAAAAACGTCGGCAGGAGGGAGGGAGGGAGGGTAACTGTGAGCCTCCAGGGATCACTGAGAACTTTTCGACCTCCAAAAGCACTGCGCCCGAATATTGACCCAAGAAATGGCAAACACGGCAGCCAAAGCAGCAAACTTCCTAACGTCATGGGCGTGCGGACAGATAGCAGGTTGGCTAGACTTAACCACCATGCTGTACGGCCATAATAAATGACAATTCTGTGGTGCGCCGAAAATAAATTCTGTGCAAAAAATTATTTTCTCTTCTTATATTGTAGCCTCTGATCATGGTAAAAAAAAATTAAATATTGTATGTGACATACTATAGCCATGATGGAGCTGAGAAGTTGAGCAAATTATGGGCGCTGCGCGATGAAGCCCTCAGGGTCACTAGCAGACGCCACCTCACTCCCTCTTTCACCAACACCTCACTCGGCAACAATCCTTCTCCCAACATACTCCTTTTGCTGTTATTAAACTATATACACACATCATATACAGTATAAGATTCTACATTTGTTTTCACCATAGCGAACCACTAAGCTGGTATGCTGAGTCCAGACAATAACAGGTTGCCACACAGAATCAGCAGACGATGCTACCTCCCTCCCTCCCTCACCAAGATTACTCTTCCCACCATACTGCAAACAGGGCTAATTATCACCACAATCCTGCTATTATCAGAATCCTGGTCACTAAAACCTGTAAATTAATAATTTTCCACAAGTTTATTCTGTAAAGGAACATGAGAAGTCATTTCAAGATTCTAAGATGGACCAAACAATGGTAGGATGCTGTGGCTACCTGCATAGTGCTGTGAACATCTTGAACAGAACATGAGAACATAAGAAGGTAATTGCAGAAGGCCTATTGGCCCATATGAGGCAGCTCCTATTTATAACCTCCCACTCATACTACATGTCCAACCTAGTCCCACAAACAGCATTGTGTTCACTTGATATCTGGAAATTGTACACAAGTCTTTCATCACAGTCAGGCTCCTCTCTAATACTATCATGGCTAAATAATACAGTTACATATATATTTTGACAATTTTAGGACGATGCCGTGGTCACAAGCTGAACAGCGATGCTGTTAGCTCATGCTGTACTCACGCTAATTGTGCTTGCAAGGGTCGAGCTCTGGCTCTTTGTCCCGCCTCTTCAAACCATCAATCAACAGGTGTACAGTTTCCTGAGCCTATGGGGCTCAATCACTATCTACACTTGAAAACTTGTGTATGGAGTCAGCCTCCACCACCTCACTTCCTAATGCATTCCATTTGTCAACCATTCTGACACTAAAAATGTTCTACTATCTCTGTGGCTCATTTGGGCACTTAGTTTCCACCTGTGTCCCCTATTGCGTGTGCCCATTGTGTTAAATACCCTGTCTTTATCTACCCTATCAATTCCCTTGAGGAATCTTGAATGTGGTGATCATGTCCCACCTAACTCTTGTGTCTTCCAGCGAAGTGAGGTTTAAGTTCCCATAGCCTCTACGCGTAGCTCATAACCTCTCGGCTTGGGTACTAGTCTGGTGGCAAACTGTGTGCCATCCTTGGTTGAGTAACTCAGTACTGAGGCTCTCACACTTTAAGAATGTTGCCAAAACGATTTTCTTTAAAAATGAGGTCTGTTAAAGGAGTCCTGGAGACCCAGGATGTGAGCCTCGTATACCCGCAGAAGTATTGAATCGCTCCCTATACCTAAGAACGGCCACTCTGCGCACCCCCTGGTTGATACCTGGTTGATGGAGTTCTGGGAGTTCTTCTACTCCCAAAGCCCGGCCCGAGGCCAGGCTTGACTTATGAGAGTTTGGTCCACTAGGGCTGTTGCTTGGAGCGGCCCGCAGGCCCACATACCCACCACAGCCCGGTTGGTCCGGCACTCCTTGGAGGAATAAATCTTGTTTCCTCTTGAAGATGACCGCGGTTGTTCCGGCAATATTTCTTATGCTTGATGGGAGGGTGTTGAACAACCATGGACCTCTGATGTTTATACAGTGTTCTCTGATTGTGCCTATGGCACCTCTGCTCTTCACTGGTTCTATTCTACATTTTCTTCCATATCGTTCACTCCAGTACGTTGTTTATTTTACTGTGTAGATTTGGTACTTGGCCCTCCAGTATCTTCCAGGTGTATATTATTTGATATCTCTCTACTCTTCTTTCTAGTGAGTACATTTTGGAGGGCTTTGAGACGATCCCAATAATTTAGGTGCTTTATTGCGTCTATGCGTGCCGTATATGTTCTCTGTATTCCCTCTATTTCAGCAATCTCTCCTGCTCTGAAGGGGGAAGCGAGTACTGAGCAGTACTCAAGACGGGACAACACAAGTGACTTGAAGAGTACAACCATTGTGATGGGATCCCTGGATTTGAAAGTTCTCGTAAACCATCCGATCATTTTTCTGGCTGTGCAATATTTTGCTTGGATATGCTCCCTAAACTTAGGTCGTCAGACATTATTATTCCCAAATCCTTTACATGCTGTTTTCCTACTATGGTACATTTGATTGTGTTTTGTACCCTGTATTATGTTTAATGCCCTCATTTTTACCATACCTGAGTACCTGGAATTTATCACTGTTAAACATCATGTTATTTTCTGATGCCCAGTCAAAAACTTTATTAATATCCTCTTGAAGTTTTTCAATGTCTTCAGCCGGAGTAATTTTCAGTACTAATTTTTGTGTCATCTGCAAAGAAAGATACGAAGCGGTGACTTGTAATTTTGTCCTATATCTGATATGAGAATAAGGAAAAGCAGCGGTGCAAGGACCTGTACCCTGAGGTACAGAGCTTTTAACTGCACTTGGACTAGATTTTATATGGTTGACCGTTACTCGGCCGAGTCCCTGTTTGACAGAAAACTGAGTACTCCAGGAGTCCTACTTTACCGGTTATTCCCATCGACTTCATTTTTGTGTGCTATCACGCCATGGTCCACATTTATCGAAAAGCCTTTGCCAAGTCCGTGTATATCACATCAGCATTCTGTTTTTCTTCTAATGCCTCAGTGACTGTCGTAGTGCTCAAGTAGCTGTGAGAGGCACGATCTTCCCGCTCGAAATCCATGTTGGCCTGGGTTATGAAGGTCATTGGTCTCCATGAAAATGGTGACCTGAATCCTAATCACTCTCTCAAATACTTTTATTATGTGCGATGTTAGTGCAACTGGTCTATAATTCTTTGCCAATGCTTTTGCTCCCTCCCTTGTGTAGAGGGGCTATGTCTGCTTACTTTAAGTGCATCTGGTATCTCCCCCGTGTCCAAGGTCTTCCTCCACACTATACTGAGTGCCTGTGCTACCAGCACTTTGCATTTCTTTATAAATATTGAATTCCACGAGTCTGGACCTGGGCCGAGTGCATGGGCATGTTTTCAATTTCTCTTTCAAAATTTAGTGCGCTCGTGTTGATATCAGTTTATATTTACAGGGGTGTGAATATCCCGCATAAAGAAATTGTCTGGATCTTCCACTTTCATGTTGTTTATTGGAGTGTTAAACACAAGTCCTCATACTGTTTTTTTAGGATTTCACCATTTCTTTGTCATCCTCCGTGTATGAACCTTCACTTGTACGAATAGGTCCAATACTGGCAGTGATTTTTGCTTTTGATTTCGCATATGTGAAGAAGTATTTTGGATTTTTCTTTATTTCGGAATTGCTTTCTGTTCTAACTGCCTTTCTTCAGTCTCATATGAGTGTTTGCAATTTCCGCTTCGATTTCTTCAATCCACCTATTTAAATTATTCCCTCTTTGACGGGAAAATTCCTGTCTGCATAAGCAGTTCCGTTATTTTTTTTCCTGCGTTTATAGTGTCGTCTGCGTTCTCTTTCTACGTTGGATCTCTTTCTGGCTTTCCGTCAAGGAAACATGTTTTCAGACAGACTTGATACGCTTCCGAAGTCAGTTTTTCTATTCCTTCTGTAGGAAGGAATCTAAGGAGGAAGGAATCCTTCTGTAGGAAGGAATCCCCTGATCTAACCCCCAATCTGATGCTCTGTGTACCCCCAATCTAATGCCTCAAGGCACTCTGTGCAGTGCGGTGGTTAACCCTTAAACTGCACAACACGTTATGACATGTTGAGTAACTGACGCAAACGTGCGCACCCACATGTTTGCGGGTGCGCAATATGACGTTTTGGAGTACTACCCGCTATTTAACCCTCAAACCACGCATATCATATATAAATGATATCAGTGACAAAACCGAAACCGCGCACATCATTTATATATGATTTCGTGTCTAGCGCTATAATTTAAACGCCCCGCCTGGGATAGGGGCAGCTATAGTACGGCCACGACCGATAGTTGCCAGATGCCACCTAGAAAAAAAATCCAGGCCAACATTCTTGGGTGTTACAGCGTCAGTATTGAGCAAGCCACCGAGGCTGGCGCACGCAGCACGAGCTCACAGCACCGCTGTTCAGCTTGTGACCACAGCATCGCCTACAAATACCATAATATAAATGATACTGCTATTATTTAGCAGTGATAGTATTACTGAAGCCCCCTGACTGTGATAAAACTGACCAGGATTCTGATAATAGCAGGATTGTGGTGATATTTAGCGCTGTGCTCCATGGAGGGAGGAGTAAGGCTGTGGGAGGGAGGGTTGTGGCGTCGTTTTCTGACTGTGTGTGGCCACCATTTATTGACTGCACTCACCATACCAGCTTAGTGGTTCGATATGGTGAACACAAATGTAGATACTTATATATAACGTGTGTATAGTGTGAGATAACAGCGAGAGGAGTAGGTTGGGAGCCGCCATTTTGGCGAGGGAGGAGCGTCGTCTGCAGGACTTGGCATGTTGTTTACTGATGGCCACTATGGTCTTTGGGCACCATACCAGCTTATTTGTTCAGGTATGGTGAATAAAAAAGGTAGATACTTATATATAATGTGTGTATATAGCGTAATAACACAACAAACAATATTGTTGGAGGAGAAATATTAGTGCGTCTGGCCTTGAGGGCGGCCACCAATCAGCTGACTGTGTGAGTAGCTACGTCTTATGGCCTTTACTCACCATACAAGCTTAGATGTACAGTTATGGTGAACAAAACTAGTAAATACGTATATATAATGTCTGTGTATAGTGAATAAATACAGAAGGAGTATTGTGGGAGGTGAATGAGGGTGAGTGAGGTGGTGTTGAGGGAGGGAGTGGCAGTAAGTGCTCGCTGGTGTTTGGCGGTCACTCCTCGTTGCTTTTTGACTCGCAAGACCAACTTAGTAGTTCGTTATGGTGTACAAAACATGCAAATACTTATATATAACCTATGTATATAGTGTAACAACAGCAAAACTATTTGTTTATTGTTTTATGAACATAATAATTGAATCACTAATATGCACACCATAATTTTGAGTACAGCAATGGTTCACACATTTTATAATATAAATATACCACAATTCACTGTATGGAATAATATTACTGCAAAAAAAACTAAGAAAAAATCAGAGACATTGAAATAATTAGGTAATAATATATTTGTGGCAACTGCCGTCTGACAGCTCGGGCGGAGTAGACCTCGTCTGGCGAAGGCTCTGCCAACGCCCCTTTTTTGCCACACTTCCCTACCCTATTGCAGCTAAAATATGCCACCTACGATTTTTTTGTTATTTTTTCCGTGATCAGGGAACAAAAATGAACACTTCTATAAGACGAAAGAATTTTTTGGATTTTTTTTTTGTTGCGCCTGTGGGTGTGAATTCCATTTGGGCCCCTAGCGGTTTGAGGGTTAAACTGGAGTTTAAATAAAAATAATAAAACTCCATAAAAAATATGGCATACTACTTAAACGGCCCGCAGATACAAGGGGTTCACATCACCTTCCGCAGGGCTCTTGTAAACAGACGCCATTTAAAAAAAAAATTGTCGGCAACATTCCCGGGTGTGAGGGCCTCAGTACTGAGTGAGCCACCAAGGCTGGCACAAGCAGCATGAGCTCACAACACTGTTGTTCAGCTTGTGACCACAGTTTCACCTAAAAATGTCAAAAATATATGTAACTGGTATTATTTAGCAATGATAGTATTACAGATGATCCCCTGACTGTGATAAAAATTACCATGATTCTGACAATAGCAGGATTGGTGTGATAATTTGTGCTGTGCTGTGAGATGAGTAAAGTTGTGGGTGGGAGGTCTGAAGCATCGACTGCCGAATCTGTGTGGCCACCTGTTGCTGTCTGCACTTACTATATCAGCATAGTGGTTTACTATGGAGAACAAAACATGCAGATACTTATATATAACGTCTGTATATAGTGAATAAAAGCAAAAACAGTATAGTGGGAGGAGAATTTTGGTGAAGGAGTGAGTGGCAGCCAGTGGCTGGCTGGTGTGCCGGCCACTCCTTGCTGCTTTTTGACTCAGCTTACCAACTTAGTGGTTTGTTATGGTAAACACATATGTAGATACAGTATCGACTCTATTTAACAGTCTCTTATTTACCAATCTGCCAGTTCCATTGACCTGTTTGGGAGACCCGGTATCTGCAACCTCATATACCGGTCTGGCGGTCGATATTGGGTTTGTTTCGGTATCGGCGGGCCCTCACATGGCAATGGGCCACCGCCCCTGAAGGTATTGAGGGAGGGATGGGCGGTAGTGATTGATGGAAGGAGGCATTGAGGGGGAGAGGCAGGGAGGGATAGAAGCAGTGAGGGAGGGAGAGTGTTGGTGGTGGTGAGGGAGGCGGAGGGAAGGATTGCTGACCAGGCGACGGTTGCTAAACCTCTCACTCGTACTGTATTAAAGTTTTAATCTTAGCAGTAAAATATTTATGCCAAAATATGTTAATTTTTTGTGTATTACTATACATTATTAATCATTAACATGTTTTATTGTTTCCTGTTTATTAATTAAACATATATAGTTTTAGGAATTATGCACAGTTGGCATTTGTGAGCAGGGGCTGACAGACATGTACGCCTCTACATCTAGCCTTGACCCCGTTAGTAACTCCCTTGACCCTGTTAGTAGCTACCTCCTCCATAGCCTGCTGTTCTCATGTTATGAGGAAGGCAGAGGCAGTGAGGGAGGGATGGAAGACATTGAGAGAGGGATGGGAGGCAGTGATGGAGGGAGGCATTGATGGGGAGAAGCAGGGAGGGATAGAAGCAGTGAGGGAGGGAGGGTGGTGGTGGTGGGGTGAGGAAGAGTGGGGGTGAGAGAAGAGTGGGGGTGAGAGAAGAGTGGGGGTGAGAGAAGAGAGGGGGTGAGAGAAGAGTGGGGGTGAGAGAAGAGTGGGGGTGAGAGAAGAGTGGGGGTGAGAGAAGAGGGGGTGAGAGAAGGGGGGTGAGAGAAGAGTGGGGGTGAGAGAAGAGTGGGGGTGAGAGAAGAGTGGGGGGAGAGAAGAGTGGGGGGTGAGAGAAGAGTGGGGGGGTGAGAGAAGAGTGGGGGGTGAGAGAAGAGTGGGGGGTGAGAGAAGAGTGGGGGGGTGAGAGAAGAGTGGGGGGGTGAGAGAAGAGTGGGGGGGTGAGAGAAGAGTGGGGGGGTGAGAGAAGAGTGGGGGGGTGAGAGAAGAGTGGGGGGGTGAGAGAAGAGTGGGGGGGTGAGAGAAGAGTGGGGGGGTGAGAGAAGAGTGGGGGGGTGAGAGAAGAGTGGGGGGGTGAGAGAAGAGTGGGGGGTGAGAGAAGAGTGGGGGGTGAGGGAAGAGTGGGGGGGGAGAGAAGAGTGGGGGGGGTGAGAGAAGAGTGGGGGGGGTGAGAGAAGAGTGGGGGGGTGAGAGAAGAGTGGGGGGGGGTGAGAGAAGAGTGGGGGGTGAGAGAAGAGTGGGGGGGTGAGAGAAGAGTGGGGGGGTGAGAGAAGAGTGGGGGGGTGAGAGAAGAGTGGGGGGGTGAGAGAAGAGTGGGGGGTGAGAGAAGAGTGGGGGGTGAGGAAGAGTGGGGGGTGAGGGAAGAGTGGGGGGGGTGAGGGAAGAGTGGGGGGGGTGAGGAAGAGAGGGGGGGGGTGAGGGAAGAGTGGGGGGGGGGTGAGGAAGAGTGGGGGGGGGGTGAGGGAAGAGTGGGGGGGGGGTGAGGGAAGAGTGGGGGGGGTGAGGGAAGAGTGGGGGGGGTGAGGGAAGAGTGGGAGGGGGGTGAGGGAAGAGTGGGGAGGGGGTGAGGGAAGAGTGGGGAGGGGGGTGAGGGAAGAGTGGGAGGGGGTGAGGGAAGAGTGGGGAGGGGGGGTGAGGGAAGAGTGGGAGGGGGGGGTGAGGGAAGAGTGGGGAGGGGGGTGAGGGAAGAGTGGGGGGGTGAGGGAAGAGTGGGGGGGTGAGGGAAGAGTGGGGGGGGTGAGGGAAGAGTGGGGGGGGTGAAGGAAGAGTGGGGGGGGTGAGGGAAGAGTGGGGGGGGTGAGGGAAGAGTGGGGGGGTGAGGGAAGAGTGGGGGGGGTGAGGGAAGAGTAAGGGGGGGTGAGGGAAAGTGGGGGGGGGTGAGGGAAGAGTGGGGGGGTGAGGGAAGTGGGGGGGGGTGAGGGAAGAGTGGGGGGGGGTTGAGGGAATAGTGGGGGGGGTGAGGGAATAGTGGGGGGGGTGAGGGAAGAGTGGGGGGGGGGTGAGGGAAGTGGGGGGGGGTGAGGGAAGAGTGGGGTGTGAGGGAGGGAGGTATTTGGTTACTATGGTTCAGTTGTTGTGTGGTCCACTTGTGTGATCCAACTTGTCATATGAAGGAATTATTAATTGTAACTTGTGATAGAATGGGCACTAACACAGGAACTAACTTGGAACGCAATTACACAATGAACTGTATTTCACTTTAGTTACATAAAATATATCTTACCAGAATGTTACTTGAAATATTACCGACACTTCAACAACTTCGGAAATACCAGAGCCCTGCATTTAACATCTGGGTACAGCCCCATATAGGTCTTTAAATCGAATGGACACTGTATTTATATATAACATGTATATATAGTATAATAACAGCAAAAGGAATGTTGGGAGAAGCCATTTTGGTGAGGGAGGTGGCATCATCTGCATGACTTGTCATGCTGTGTAAGGGAGGCCACTATGCTCTTTAGGCACTATACCAGCTTAGTTGATCAGTTATAATGAACAAAAATGTAGAGACATATATAATGTGTGTATATAGTGTAATAACACCACAAACAGTATATACTTGAAGAAGGAATGTTAGTGCGTCTTGCCTTGAACCAGTGAGGGAGGGAGGGAGGGATGGAGGGGAGGGAGCATCAGTTGTGTGTGGCAACATTTTACTGTCTGCCGTCACCATACAAGATTAGTGATTCGCTATGGTGAACACAAATGTAGATACAGTGGTACCTTGGTTTAAGAGTTTAATCCATTCCTGGAGACAGCCCGTATTCCAAAAACTCATAATCCGAAGCTAATTTCCCCATAAGAAATAATGGGAAATGAATTAATCCGTTCCTGACTACCCAAAATCCTCACTTCAAACTAAATTTTATACCTAATTCATCTAAATAAACCTACAAAACTATGTTCAAGTTATTACTTACCTTGCTGATGACTGCTGTTGGCGTATGGAAGATGGTGAGGAGGAGGGAGGAGAAGAGGTGTTATTGTTTGGAAGGGGAGTCCCCTTCCATTATAACATCAGGCAGTGAGGCCTTCACTGGTGTGCACACACTGGCACGTTTTGCCTGCATACCACTAAGACTTGCTTGTCTTACTAAGAATCTATCTAAAGACACTTGTTTTTCCCTATATTTTAACACTTGTCTGTAGTAAGACATCACATTGTCATTTAGAAGGGTCAGTGCAACAGCCTGCTACAGCTTTATCTGGGCAAGTTTTTTCAACACAACTTTGCATTTCTTCCCATACTTTACACATTTTCTTAACACTTTAGCGTTATCACGGTGCTCGAGAGCGTTACCACTTTTTGTGTTGAGGTCGCACAGCGGACTCGCTCACGAGTCACAAGAAAAAATATTTCTATAATCTCTATTTGTTATGCGATCGACTTTGGGATAATTTGAAAATGTTTGCCATGAAATTTCCGTTTTCTCTAATAGCCGCATAGCCTATTTGAGAAAACAGCATAGCATTGCACCATGGAGGTAAGACAATTGTATTGTTGACACGACAAGAGTAATCAACGTAGTTTTTTATTTGGTGCCGGTCTAACACATCCTTGTGTGACATTTTATACTTATGTTCTTCTAGAACATTCTATTGCGAACACATTGGTACAAAAATGAAATACGTACATTAAAAATTAATGTCAAAACAGTGAAAAGAATATACACTTTTCAATAGGGGTTTCGCCGATGTGCCGTCAAGGGTAACACTTCGGCCACTTCCCACACTCTTGCGGGTGGGCTGCGACATTGATTCTACATTTATATGCATATGTCCGTGTAGGGAATTTTATTGCGATCTCAGTGATACCAAATTTAACGCTGTAGAAGTTGACAACCCTGAAAAGAGTAGAAACATTTCGTCGCTGTTTGGCACTCACGGCTAGTGATCAACGTAGCTCTTTATTTGATGCTGGTCTAACTCATGCTTTAGTGACATTTTATATATAACAACAACTTTTATGCTCAAATGGCCAAAAATCCGACAAAAAAACATAAATTCTTGTGGAGAATTCAGGTGGGATAGTCACTGGGCGCAAGGTACTGGGAAACTGAGGCGCGATCGCCGTGCCACCACGTGCTAGTCGGCCTGTACGTGTATCAACACCCTCGTCTTCCATGGCAAATTTTCCAAGCAAATCCTGCTTGTATTCCGAAAAACTCATATACAGGGACACTCGTATTCTGAGGTACCACTGTACTTATATATAACGTGTATATATAGTGTAATAACAACAAAATGAGTGGTGGGAGAAACCATTTTAGTGAGTGAGGTGGCATCATCTGCAAGACTTGTCATGATGTGTAATAGTGGCCACTATGCTCTTTGGGCATTATACCAGCTTAGTTGAACAGTTATGGTGAACAAAACATGTAGATACTTATATATAATGTCTGTATATAGTGAATAAAAGCAAACACAGTATGGTGGGAGGAGCATGTTGGTGAGTGAGGTGTTGTTGAGGGAGGGGGTGGTGGAGAGCGGCTGGCTGGCTGGAATGTGGTGGCCACTCCTCGTTGCTTTTTGACTCACAATATCAACTTCGTGGTTTATTATGGTGAACAAATTATGCTGATACTTATATATAACCTGTGTATATAATGTAATAACTGCAAAACTATTTCTTTATTGTTTATGAACAAAATAATTGAATCAGTAATATGAACACCATAATTTTGAATACAGTATAGCGTTGATTAACACATTTTATTATATAAATATATCACACTACACACGATTGAATAATATTACTGCAAAAAACTAAGAAAAAATCAATCACAGACATTAAGATAATTAGGTAACAATATCTTTGTGGCAACTCCCCCGTGACAGCTGAGGCAAAGCAGACCGCCTCGGATGCTTGCTCTGTCAACGCCTCTTTCTTGTGGGAGCCCCATCGGCTCCCCGGAGCTATCCAGGCTGAATGAATATGTATAACTTTCTGACATCAGTCAAAGTGCTTGGAGTTCTTGCTTCCGGGGACCACGAGCCAGAACCTGGCCCCCCCCCCCCTCAGAGAGGCACGAGGAGCAATGGCCTACAGAAACCCCCCTGTGGTTGGGAGCATTCTGTCTGTCATTGACCTGGATAGGCACCCAAAAAGGAAGGCGCCCCAAAACAAACCCCTATTCTGGTGAAAATATTGCTACCGAAAGCCGAACAATTGGACCCCCCCCCCCACCCCTGGGAGGGGGAAGGGGGACCCCAGACCCTCCACACTGGCGATCCGACCAGCAGTTCTTGGCTGATGTGATTACTGGCCGGTCGGGTGCCTCTGGCTCCAGTTTTGTTTCAGTTCTGTGTCTTGTGGTGTGGGCTGTCTCTACAGGTTGTGAGCCAGGAGAGAGATTCCATGGTACTTGGGCTGCATGCGCCTAGGACTAGGTGCCCTGTAAGTACTGCCCTTGGGGCTTGGGGCCACCTTCTACAAGTCACCATGGGATCTACCTCTGCTGTGTCCTTTACTGCTCGGTACTTGGCCGCCCTTGGAGTCAGCTGGGGGTTTGTCGCCCTTGTTTGTCTCTGGGTAGGAGGTAGTTTTCATCACTGGTAGGGGCACGGGGTACTGCATAGCTAGTTTTCACCAATAACAGCGGCCGGCTCTGTTTCACCTGGGTAAGTTGTCCTTTTGCAGGGTTTTTCTTCTGCTTTTGTTTTTGCCTGGTAGGAGAGTCTGCCTTTGTTGTCCCCCTTTGCTGTTCTCGGGGTATTTATATATATATTTTCTGTTTGATGATATTCCCTGCTTGGCCCCCGTGAGTGGACACGTTCCAGGGGTTCAGCTTTTAGAAGTTTGTTTGGTAGACTTGGCGTCGGTTTGCAGTACCTTGCCTGGGCTTCCCTTAGCATGTAACCATGGCTCAAGGCCCTGGAAAACCCCATGGGAGGCTACGTGGTCCGATGGATGTGACCCCTGAGTCCCCCCTCACGTCTTGCGAGTTCGAATGTTGTTCTGTCCCCTTTTCTCAGGGTGACACTCACCAGTTGTGCTTCCACCATGCTGCCTGTTGGGTCGGTGTTTCTTTTGACCCGGAGTCATGTGACGCGTGTTGTCTGTGAGTGCTCCCGTTCACCAAAGTCACCGATCATGATATGCAGGTACAGGCAGCTGCGGCGTTGCATGCTAGGTTTAGGTTGCTGCAATGCTCAGTAGGGTAATATGAGACAAATCATAAATTGATTTTGAGAAACGGTTGGGCAGTGTCGTGCCGACTCTACTTCTGGGGGCGGATTCGTGCAAAAACGGATTTAAGCGGTTGGGTTACGGCACGCTCGGCGCACACATGGCTAGATGGTGGGGTGGGGTGGTGGTCCGTTTCCCCCAGGGATCCCCCCCACCCACCTCCTAGGACGAGCCTGAGCGACTCGTGCCCAAACCCAACCGGTTTTTTCACAATTTGTCCCAAGGCTCTGGCGTGAGTACTAGGCGTCAATAGGGGGGTCCCTACTAATGAATGGTACAGAGGATGAATGTTCAATAGATTAAAAAAAAAAACTGGTGAAAGGAATATAAACCTTTCTTTGGAGTATTTTCATTTTAATAGCGTGAGTATGTGTGTGCGAGTGTTTTTATGTAAATACAATATATCTGTTTCTAATTCCTGCTGGGAGGCGTATCTGAAAAAAGGGTTTCTCAACCTATATTTGGTAAGGTTTCAATAATCAGGTAAAAATAGTCAGGTAAAAAAATAAATGGGAACAAAGACTAGAGTTATATTTGTGCTAGTTTCCCCAGATATATGTCCCATTTTCTTTCAATTTTGTTCCAGAGAAAACATCTAGTCAGTGGTAGCCTGAGGCCAAATTGGGTCTCCAGAAGAAAAATTCACCCAGCGTCGCAGGGGTGTCACGTGACCTGACGTCATCAATAGGGGCCCCCTACCTACGAGTGACCCAGTGGGGTCAAACATACAGAGAATGTTTATCATATTGAAATCGTTCCCCAAACCAGAATCACATCACCATAGCAAAGCTTACATCACTTTATGTATAATTATAAAAAAATCATCAATAGGGGATTTAATGAACAAACAGGATGTTTAAGGGTCAACTGCGATAAACTGTCGTTATTTGAAGATGGTCAGTTGGATTTTTTTGCAATACAAAACATAGCAATGCTAAATTTTCTATAGTTCCAAGCACTTTATATTTATATTTGCAGAGGTTTGAATTTATTTTTAATATGGAAATATGCCACAAAACAAATGTTAACCTTTGAAATAAAAATTTAGAAAGCATTGGGTTAGAGTTATGCAATTTTTAGAATTATACACGATTTCCCCAGTTGCATCAGCCATTTCGTGAGGGGCAGAGTCCCAACCTCAATATCTTAACACTTTAAAGAGTTAATTAACTCTTTAGTGTTCAATTAATAAAAGTTTAATTCCTTGTATAATATATATATGTTCTGTATTAAGCTATATTTTTTGGCATCACAACAAATCACATATGCTATTGTCGAGGGTCCCAATATATTTGCCATTTCTCTCATTGATATAATCACCGAAGCTACATATATATTTCTGAAATTCTATCCCCAAGATTCCGTAAGTACAATTATAACAGTTATCTCAACAATAGTATTTCTTAAGCCATTGGAATAAGGGACAGCATAAAGAAAACCGTCCTATGACAGGTTATAATAACTTATGGAACCACCTACCTGCCGAAGCCGAAAAATCAGCCAAATAAACTCTTCTGAGCTTTTAGAAAAAAAAAAAAAGCCGAAAGGATCATCAGGGCAAAATGGAGAGACCTCGGACAAGCCACCGGCTTCCTGCCCTCGTCGAAGCTACCTACTAGCATTTGCAGTCACAAAAATTAATAAAAAAACAAACAAAAATCATGTTTTGTGCGGAACTGCCTACCCGCCACGGCCGTAAAATTAATAAAAAATAAAAATAGCTTCAAACTTAAATACACTCACACCTCTGAACCGGGAACAACTACCTCTCACACCCCTTCCCTTCCCCAGCAAATGTCCCAAAGTCTTCCCGAAGCCACCCCACTCACGCATGAATCAACATGATTTCACAAAACTATATATGTATCCAAAGGGAACGCCGCCACCCAAATCCCTGGGCGCATATCAGCAATGATCTTGCAAAAAAACTATATTTAAAAAACCAGCGTTGAATGTAATGAAACGCCATTTTCTGGGTGAAACCCGGAGGCTCCCCGGAGCTTTACCAGGCTGATATGCTAATGTCAGACTTTGGCATCAGTCATGTGTATGGAGGAACATATACCCTATTCTATTCCCATATAGGCACAATGGATATCAACTGAGGACATGAATCAAGTGCACAATACCTTAAAATCGCACTGAGGCCAAGATGTTGATGGCTGCCCTCAGCCCCTTGGATGCGGGCTTGCGGCCCTTATTCCACACACTCCCTAGACACCATACCGAAATTTTGTTTTACCAGCTTATTGCTGGAAAGGATTGCTCCTCCCACCATCTAATACAGCCCCAGGGCTCCACCCATTATTTTGGCAATGGCCAACCATTTAACACTTAGGCCTGAGGTCTGGCTCTCTAGGGCCAATAAGGACTTGGCCCTTATCTACCGCCAATCACCTTCCATGATCTGCCGTGGAAGGCTACATGAATTCCTGAAGATTGAGTCAGCTCTCTCCAGCTATAGAAGGGGACAAGGCGCCTCTATGGAAACCCGTGTACCTGCGAACAATGTTTACCACACTGATAAATTATGTTCAAGCCTGTCTCCTCCAAGATATAGAGTAGGGACATTTGACTCGCCTGGTATGGGGAAGGGACCGGGGAGAGGGAATTGAGAGGGAGATGGAGAGGGAAATCTGAGTGGGGAGGAGTTGAGTGGGGGAAGCCAAAGGTATCAGGGCCACCCTCAGGTCAACCTCTTGGCCCTGACAAATGGGCGACAGGAGGGGGGGGGGAAAGAGGAGACGAATGACGGGCAAGGGGAGGGGAGAAAGGGAGAAGGAGGGGAGAGGGGAGAAGGAAAGCATGGGAGGAGGGAGGGATCGGTGATAGACACATTCAGATATGGTGGGACGGGAAGGTGGTGGCAGTGTTTAATAAGATTTATTATTTTTTTTTATAAATTAATAACCCTTGTTCTTGATGTATCTTCCTCATTTAAGGGAGTATCTTCGTCAAAAAATGCAAAAATGAAAACTCGTTCAATTTCAATCAAACGTTTTTGGCAAGTTCTATATGAAAAGTGTTTCATCTGGTCCAAGTTTCAGCATCATAGCATAAATAAAAAGGGAGAAAAAAAGTATTGAAGTTGTGAAAATTATGCCAAAATGGTCAAAATCGATTATCAATCAAAAGTGTCAACTGAAATCATAGCTATGACTCTTTGCTATCACAATAGCATATATTAAACAAATATTATAATTAGTTTAATTAGAAAAAATTTTTAATTTTTTTTTTTTTTTTTTTTTTTTCGGGCAATTTGCATCAAACTTACACACCTGACTGTACGTATGCCTATCTGTAAGGATGCCAATTTTGGAGAAAATTGGTTGATGTCAACCTCAGCCACAGATTTTAGAACCTTAGACTTTATTCTTTTTTTTTTTTTTCAATTGACACAAGCGTTTACAAAACCGATTCATTTTTTATTCAATTTACATGAAACTTACACAGTATATGTGGAGGGCATGTCTCTACATTTGCTTGTTTTCATTTTTCTCTAAGTTCATTTATTGATTTTATAATAGCAATAAACATGCCATATTTGCATAATTTTGGGGGGGGAACTTTGAACATTTGTATTAGGAAAACTAAAGATGTTTTGGAAATTCTAAAACACACAATCCTTTATTATATGCTAATGTGTCAGAAAAGTGTCACAGAATAATTATATCTGAAACGTGTGTTCTGAAGTGTCAACTTGAAAATGTGTAAAAAACGTTGACAAAAAAAAAATCTCCCTTTCTATTTACGCTGCAGTACAGAAACTTGGGACAATTTCAGCACTTTTCATATACAACTAGTCAAATAATATTGGTTGACATTGAACAACTTTTCCAACACCATCCTAATACCCCCTTAATATTCCTCTTATATTCGTGGCTGTCTAGTGAGGGGTCATACTGGACTGTAACAGTGTTAAGCTGGGGTATTGAGTGAAGAGAGAAAGTGAATTACAACAGTGATAGCGCTCAGAACGATTACGAGAGTACAGGGTTATTACAGCTAGTTAGGTTTTTGATTGAAAATAGAACCGGGTTGGTTGGCACCGTAAAGGCACGAAGAAGGGAAATGCCAGTATTTGGCAGTGGACATGCAGTTGGTGAGTGCCAGGTACGGAAATGTGATCAAATATTCTCGGTACAGTGGAAAGACAAGAGAGAAGTGAACCTGCTGACCATTCATGAGGGTACAATGTTGAACAGTGACAAGGTACACCATGTAACGAGAGAACCAGTATATAAGCCAGATTGTGTTCTTGACTACAATCTCAACATGCGTTTGATTGATAAGGCTGACATGATGATTGGCACTATCGAGTGTGTGCGGAAAACACTGACGTGGATGAAAAAGGTGTTTTTCCATCTTGTTGACATGAGCATGTTGAACTGCTATAATTTGTATCTGGTGAAAACTGGACGTAAACCTAATTTCCGTTCATTTTCTTTTACACTTGCAACACAGATATTAGCAAAGTTTAGTCAAGGAGTCCCTGGCATACGAAGACCACTCATGAACCCAGTGTTGCAGCATGCTGCAACACCCAGGCTTGCTCACATACATGCCTTTCAGCAACACAGACTAAAGAATTTGCCGCCAGGTGGAAAGCGTGCAATAAGCCAACGTGCATGCCTAGTATGTAAAACAACAAAACGAAGAGAACCGAAACGTAAAATTGTGTAAACATAGTGTGAAGGGTGAAGAGTTGCATTGTGTGCTATCGACTGCTTCAACGACTACCACTCACTCCCAAGATTTCTAAATGTGCAATAATAGTGCAAAAACCTGTACATAGTACATGCTAGTGTGTTATTTCCTAAGATGACAAAAAGGCAGAGAGACTTATTTATGTAAATAAAACTTGTACAAATGTTGAGTTATTTTTTCTTTTTTATATCCATAAATTGGTATAAATAAGCTCGTATTTTCTTGAACAGTATTTTTTTTTGGGGGGGGAGGGGGGGGAACAAACTCAAAGAGGTCATAATGCTCATAAGAACATAACATTCTTCCCACAGTCACTGGCGACTTGCCGGCTGGATTGATTGCAATTGTTTAGTTACCGCCCAAAATAGTTGGTTTTTTTTTGGGGGGGGGGGGGAGACACTGCCTCATTTAGTGAAATTTGCTATGTCTAATAGCTTGGACATTGGGAACTGAACAAGAGGTCTGCATGAAGGTTGCTCAACATCCCGCACGAATATGGACATAAATAGAATCTCTCTCTTTCTGAGGTAAAGAAACTTTTGAGTAGTAGTACTCAAAGGTCAAAAATAATAAAATCTTTATAATTAGAGGAGCAACTAAGATACTGCATTATTCAGAGAAATTTGCTATGTCCAATAGCTCGGATGTGGGGAACTGAACGAGGGCCTGCATGAAGGTTGCTCAACATCCCATCTGAATGAGGAAACATGTGGGAGAAAGAGAGACAGCTTTTCTCTCTTTGTGATGAAAAAAAAACTTTATCAATTGGTGCTCTAAGTATTGAAAATCTTAATAACTTTATAGCAATTGAAAGTCTTATAAAATAATATATATTTAGAAGTAAATCCTTGTCTATGTTAATATATATTAATAAAAAAGTTAGTTGTAATTTCATTGCCAAAGCCATCCAAACCTGGCTCATTAAAATAATTTTTGTTTATGAAATTTCCTAAATATTTATGCAATATTTATTATGAAACTATCATAATACATAAAGGCACTTCATTTTCATACAAATTATTTATCAAGTAAGAACATAAGAACATAAGAACAAAAGCAACTGCAGAAGGCCTATTGGCCATACAAGGCAGCTCCTATCTATAACCACCCAATCCCTCTCATATACATGTCCAACCCATGCCCGAAACAATCAAGGGACCCCACCTCCACCACGTTACACGGCAATTGGCTCCACAAATCAACAACCCCGCCACCGAGCCAGTATCCACCCAAGTCTTTCTTAAATCTAAATTTATCCAATTTATACCCATTGTTTCGTGTTCTGTCTTGTTTTGATATTTTTAATACCCTATTAATATCCCCCCTGTTATGTCCATTCATCCACTTGTAAACCTCTATCATGTCACCCCTAACTCTTCGCCTTTCCAGTGAATGCAACTTAAGCTTTGTTAATCTTTCTTCATATGAAAGATTTCTAATTTGGGGAATTAACCTAGTCATCCTACGTTGGACACGTTCAAGTGAATTTATATCCATTCTATAATATGGTGACCAAAACTGAACTGCATAATCTAAATGGGGCCTAACCAGAGCAAGATATAGCTTAAGAACCATACCAGCTGTCTTGTTACTAACGCTTCGATTAATAAATCCCAGTGTCCTATTCGCCTTATTACAAACATTCATGTATTGATCCCTTTGTTTTAAATTCTTACTAATCATAACTCCCAGATCCCTTTTCCAATCCGATTTCGCAATCTCAACACCATCTAGCTCGTATCTTGTAACTCTATCATCATTACCTAACCTCAGAACTTTACATTTATAAGCATTAAACTGCATCTGCCAATCCTTTGACCATTTCAAAACCCTATCTAGATCAACTTGAAGTGATAGTGAGTCCTCCTCCGAATTAATTTCCCTACCGATTTTCATATCATCGGCAAATTTGCAAATGTTGCTACTCAAACCTGAATCTAAATCATTTATATATATTATAAACAACAGAGGTCCCAGGACAGAGCCCTGAGGTACTCCACTAACAACATTATCCCACTCTGACTTAACCCCATTTATACTCTGTTTCCTTTGGAATAGCCATGCCCTAATCCAACTTAATATAGCACCCCCAATACCATGAGCTTCTATTTTTTTAATTAGTCTTTCATGTGGCACTGTATCAAAAGCTTTGCTAAAGTCAAGGTACACAACATCACAATCCTTACCACTATCAACTGCCTCAACTATGCTGGAATAAAAAGTTAGCAAATTTGTTAGACATGAACGGCCATTTGTAAAACCATGTTGTGACTCATTTATTAATTTATGTTTTTCAAGATGGAGACGAATGGTATTTGCAATTATTGATTCAAGTAACTTTACCCACAATAGACGTTAGGCTAATTGGCCGATAGTTAGACGCAAGTGATCTATCTCCTTTCTTAAAAATTGGTACCATATTAGCTACCTTCCATGACTGGCACTCTGCCTGACTCTATTGATTTATTAAATATGGTAGACAGTGGCTCAGAAAGCTCCTCTTTGCATTCTTTAAGCACCCTGGCAAACACTTCATCCGGCCCTGGGAATTTGTTTAGTTTTAGTTTTTCTAATTGTTTAATTACATCCTCCCTGGTAACTGCTAAATTATTCAACCTGTCCTCATCCCCACCCACATAGACTTGTTCGGCTGAAGGCATATTGTTAAGTTCTTCTTTAGTAAATACAGATATAAAATATTTGTTAAAAATACTACTCATCTCCTTGTCATTATCCGTTATTTGACCTGTCTCAGATTTTAATGGACCTATCCTTTCCCTAGTCTTAGTTCGATATAACTGAAAAAACCCTTTAGGATTTGACTTTGCTTGCTCTGCTATGCGAACTTCATAGTTTCTTTTTGCTTTCCTAATCTCTTTTTTAACATTTCTAACCAGTTGTATGAATTCCTGTTCTAAACTGACTTCCCCACTTTTAATCCTTTTGTACCAAGCTCTCTTTTTACCTATAAGGTTCTTCAAATTCTTTGTTATCCACTTTGGGTCATTAGTATTCGATCTATTCAATTTGTATGGTATACTACGTTCCTGTGCTTTGTTTAGAATATTGTTAAATAAGTTATATATTAAATCCACATCGAAATCCCCTTTTACGTCACCTATCGCTGGGTTCATGTCTTGCTCCAAGACCAGCCCACACCCCATACACAAGACTTTCCAATCTATTTGACCCAAAAAATTTCTTAGGCTATTAAAATCAGCTTTTCGAAAATCTGGCACTTTAACAGAATTTTCTCCTACAGGTCTATTCCATTCTATGCTAAATCTGATTACTTTGTGATCACTGTTCCCTAGCTCACTCCCTATTTCGATGTCATTAATTTGTGTTTCCCTGTTAGTTAACACTAAATCTAAAATATTATTTTCCCGCGTTGGTTCCTTAATGTGTTGCGTAAGAAAGCAATCGTCAAATAATTCTAGAAAATCTTCTGCTTCACTATTCCCTGTTTTGTTCACCCAGTTTATTCCACTAAAATTAAAGTCACCCATGACATAAATACTGTTAGGTCTAGATGCTCTAGATATTTCATCCCATAGATGCTTTGCTTCCATTCTGTCTAAATTTGGTGGCCTATATATAACTCCTATTATAATAATATTTGCTTTTTCGTTCAATTCTATCCAAATAGTTTCTGTGTGGCTCAGTTTTGATTCCCTCTTTGAGACTACATTTCAAATTGTCCCTAACATATATGGCTACTCCCCCTCCTCGTGTGAAATAGTTTAAATCCATTTATTTGATATTCAGCTAATAGTTCTCTATTTTCTACATTCATCCACGTTTCGGTAAGTGCAATAATATCTCTCTTTTCTGTGCAGACAAGAGCATTTAATTCGTTAATTTTATTTCTTAGACTTCTACTGTTAGTGTAATATACCCTAAGTGAATTGTTATTTTTATGAGGCCCTTTTCTTTCCCTGATCATTTTGCCAATTCTTTTCTCCCACGAACACATACTTTTATTACCTCCTTCCTCCAAATCAATTCCCATACCACTATCTACTAACAGTTTAAACCCAAACAAACACCTCTAACCACTGGTTCCAACGAGTTCGCAACAGCAACAATCCCAGCACTCGATAGATGCCCCCCATCACGAGCATACATTTCATTTCTTCCATAGAAGTGTTCCCAGTTGTCTATGAAAGATATTGCATTTGATTTGCAATATCTTTCCAGCCAGCAATTGACACCAAGTGCCCTCGACATCCATTCATTTCCCACTCCCTTTCTTGGAAGAATGCCACATATGATCGGGATTCCTCCCTTGCTCCTAACTAATTCAATGGCTGTCCTGAATCTCTGTATTAGTTCCTCACTCCTAACTCGGAATATTATTATATATCCCGAGTTAGGAGATAAATATAATGCCATTGCGAAACTCTTTCTATCTGATAAATACAGTTTTGCGAAAAAAAAATGTCAATTTACGCATGTGTAAATGGGGATGGGGGGTCCTTCTGGAAGACTATGGGATTTGTTTGGGGGTAGGGATGCGAGAGGCGAGTGATCAAAGTTCTGGGGGCGCGAGTTCATCCCTGATGATTTTTCCCAGCCATATTTTACAAAGATCCCAGTGCGATGGGAATATTAGATGAACTTAAAGCTAGTTGTTTAGTTAGAGTGGTTAGCCCTGTCTACTAACTCTTGCTAACCCTTCTTACGAACTTCTGCTAGCCCTGCTTACCGGCTCATGCTGGCCTTCTTACTAACTCATGCTAGCCCTGCTTACTAACTCTTGCCAGCCCTGCTTACCAACTCTTGCCAGCCCTGCTTACCAACTCTTGCCAGCCCTGCTTACCAACTCTTGCCAGCCCTGCTTACCAACTCTTGCCAGCCCTGCTTACTAACTCTTGCCAGCCCTGCTTACCAACTCTTGCCAGCCCTGCTTACCAACTCTTGCCAGCCCTGCTTACCAACTCTTGCCAGCCCTGCTTACCAACTCTTGCCAGCCCTGCTTACCAACTCTTGCCAGCCCTGCTTACCAACTCTTGCCAGCCCTGCTTACCAACTCTTGCCAGCCCTGCTTACCAACTCTTGCCAGCCCTGCTTACCAACTCTTGCCAGCCCTGCTTACCAACTCTTGCCAGCCCTGCTTACCAACTCTTGCCAGCCCTGCTTACCAACTCTTGCCAGCCCTGCTTACCAACTCTTGCCAGCCCTGCTTACCAACTCTTGCCAGCCCTGCTTACCAACTCTTGCCAGCCCTGCTTACCAACTCTTGCCAGCCCTGCTTACCAACTCTTGCCAGCCCTGCTTACCAACTCTTGCCAGCCCTGCTAACTCTTGCTAGCTCTTCTTACTAAGTCATGCTATCCCTGCTTACTACCTCATGCTATCCCTGCTTACTACCTCATGCTGGCCCCGCTTACTAACTTTTGCTAGCCCTGCTTACTAACTCATGCTAGGCCCTGCTTACTAACTCTTGCTAGCCCTGCTTACTAACTCTTGCTAGCCCTGCTTACTAACTCATTATTGAAGCAGATATTTTTCTCCCCTGATTCTATGTATGACTAACCACCCAGTGCTGGTTTGGAAGGCTTTTGGCATTTACAGTGAGATTGTGATAGTATTTAAGTTTAACCCCTTACACCGCACAAATCATTATATATATATATATATATATATATATATATATATATATATATATATATATATATATATATATATATATATATTATATATATATATATATATATATATATATATATATATATATATATATATATATATATATATATATATATATATATAAATATAACTGAAAACTCACACCCCAGAAGTGACTCGAACCCATACTCCCAGGAGCAACGCAACTGGTATGTACAAGACGCCTTAATCCACTTGACCATCACGACCGGACAAAATGAGGTGATAGCCGAGGCTATTTGAACCACCCCACCGCCGGCACTCGGATAGTAATCTTGGGCATAGCATTTTACCAAATCACCTCATTCTTTGGGGCACACGTGAGGAACACAAATGCGAACACCTCATTTTCTATCACCTCATTTTGTCCGGTCGTGATGGTCAAGTGGATTAAGGCGTCTTGTACATACCAGTTGCGTTGCTCCTGGGAGTATGGGTTCGAGTCACTTCTGGGGTGTGAGTTTTCAGTTGCATATTGTCCTGGGGACCATTCAGGCTTGTTCGCATATATATATATATATATATATATATATATATATATATATATATATATATATATATATATATATATATATATATATGTCGTACCTAGTAGCCAGAACGCACTTCTCGGCCTACTATGCAAGGCCCGATTTGCCTAATAAGCCAAGTTTTCATGAATTGTTTTTCGACTACCTAACCTAACTTTTTCTGCTACCAAACCTAACCTAACCTAACCTATAAAGATAGGTTAGGTTAGGTTAGGTAGGGTTGGTTAAGTTCGGTCATATATCTATGTTAATTTTAACTCCAATAAAAAAAAATGACCTCATACATAATGAAATGGGTAGTTTTATCAGTTCATAAGAAAAAAATTAGAGAAAATATATTAATTCAGGAAAACTTGGCTTATTAGGCAAATCGGGCCTTGAATAGTAGGCCGAGAAGTGCGTTCTGGCTACTAGGTACGACATATATATATATATATATATATATATATATATACAGGACACCTAGAGGAGAACCCATGGCGACCCCATCTACTTGCTTATACATGTGCCCATCCGGCCTCCCCTAAGTGTCCTGTTTGCAAACTTCTACATGGGTACCATTGAGCAAAAAGTCTTAGTCGAAAATAACTTGAAACCGGCCATATACTGCAGGTATGTTGATGACATTTTTACACAGGTACCTGATGTCAGACATCTGCAGGAGCTGAAGGAGGCATTTGAGCAGTGTTCCGTGCTGCGTTTCACTTACGAGATGGAAAAGGATGGGAAGCTGCCCTTTCTAGATGTAACAGTCATGGAAAAGAGTGGAGGTTTCCACACTGCAGTCTACACTAAGGAAACGAACATAGGAATGTGCCTAAATGCCAACAGCGACTGCCCAGACAGGTACAAGAGGAGTGTTGTTAACGCATATGTCGACCGTGCTCTCAGCCACAGCTCAGAATGGAAGCAAGTCAACAAAGAACTCTGTAGGGTAAGGCAGGTCCTAGTCAACAACAGCTTCTCCAATGGTTTCATCGAAGACATCATAAGAAGGAAAGTGAAACGCCATGCAACCTCTGAAGAGACAACTAACACAACACCTATACCCCCTATTAGACTATTTTACAGGAACTTCTTTTCCACAGCTCATAAAACGGAGGAAAGGGTCCTGAAAGATATTGTTAATAGAAATGTTATCCCTACAGACAAAAATCAGAGGATACAACTGACGATTTACTATAAAACCAGAAAAACGGCCAGCCTACTCATGAGAAACTCTCCAGACACAAAGCAGAACGCTTTAAAAGAGACCAACGTCGTCTATGCCTTCAAATGCCCTCTTGGGGACTGTAAGCTCCAAAAAACCCAGTATATAGGCAAGACAACAACATCTCTTTCTAGGCGTTTAACGATGCATAAGCAACAGGGCTCCATTAAGGAACATATAATCTCTTCCCACAACCAAACCATCGCCAGAGAAATCCTAGTAAACAACACAGAAATCATCGATAGATACAGCGATAGCAGGCGGCTTGACGTCTGCGAGGCTCTACACATCAAGAAGTCAACACCAGCAATCAACAGCCAATTAATGCACAACTATATTCTACCCACCTCAAGACTCCGCTCCAATATAGAAGCATCAAGAAATATGGACCAATAGGCTTTCTACAAAATCACTTCCGTTCAATACCCATTGTTTCGTGTTCTGTCTTGTGTTTAGGAATTTAATACCCTATTAATACCACCTCACCCCATCCACCTCACTCAAATGTAGATATAAACAAATCGAAGATGTGTAAGTTCTATTCAGTTGTGTCTATGTAAACTAAAGTCTTTGAAAATGTAATAAGTTTTACGAAATGCGCTCAAGTGTCGCGTCAGACTAGAAATAAAAATGAATTTTGGAGAATTGATTTTTGAATTACCACCAACAGTGAAAAGAAACGTACGAAAGATCGAGAAAATTCGTGTTAGAATTATTAATCTTACTTTTTCGGTCATATTTAATAATATATGTCTACAGGAAAGACTGCTACCAAAATATACTTATATATATATATATATACTTATATATATACTTATATATATATATATATATATATATATATATATATATATATATATATATATATATATATATATTATATATTTATATATATTTATATATATATATATATATATATATATATATATATATATATATATATATATATATATATATATATATATATATATATATTTATATATATATATATATATATATATTTATATATATATTTATATATATATATATATATATATATATATATATATATATATATATATATATATATATATATATATATATATATATATATGGTTGGCACTATCGAGTGTGTGCGGAACCTCAGATCCACAGAGTATATATATATATATATATATATATATATATATATATATATATATATATATATATATATATATATATATATATATATATATATATATACTCTGTGGATCTGAGGTTCCGCACACACTCGATAGTGCCAACCATCATGTCAGCCTTATCAATCAAATGCATGTTGATATTGTAGTCAAGAACACAATCTGGCTTATATACTGGTTCTCCCGTTACACGGTGCACCTTGCCACTGTTCAACATTGTACCCTCATGAACGGTTGTCAGCAGGTTCACTTCTCTCGTCTTTCCACCGTACCAATTGTATTTGATCACATTTCCGTACCTGGCACTCACCAACTGCAAGTCCACCGTCAAACACTGGCATTTCCCTTCTTCGTCCCTGTACTGTGCCAACCAATCCGGTTCTATTTTCAATCAAGAACCTAGCTAGCAATGGACTTGTATAGTAATTATCTGTGTATAGGATGTGGCCCTTGTTCATCCATGGTTCCATCAGTGACTTCACCACACTACCCGAGAAACCATGTTCGTCGTTACCAGGAATGTCTACATCGCTAGCTGAATACAGAATCATGTGTAACACTTACCCTGTTTCACAGTCACACAGTACAAAGTATTTCAATCCAAATCTGTTTCGTTTGGAGGGAATATACTGCTTGAATGAAACACGTCCTTTGAAAAGTACAAGGGATTTGTCAATCACCAGCTTCTGTGCTAGTACGTAAAAATCTCTGAACTTTCTAATCGCTTCATTCATATAGTGCCTGACTCGCCAAAGTCTATCATCCTCTGTCCAGTCCTCATTACTTACAAAATGCAGACACCTGAGGAGTATCTGAAATCTGTCTTGTGACATATATTTCCCGAAGAAAGGTGTTGTTATAGTCAGATCTTTGCTCCAGTAATCTGTGATAGCGTGTTTGAGACAGTGTTTCATCAACATACATACGTGTATTGCTAAAAACACATACATTTCACCTACATTGATGGTTTTACAACGTTGCAATCGTGAAAATTCTGATATCTCTCTTCTAATGAGATGAGCCGCATGAAGGTTTGTTTGGTGTACAATATATTCCATGAGCGGCTCATCATAAAATGTTGTAAAATATTCATATTCACTCACATCCTCTCTATTATCAGGGAAAAGCTCTGTAATCCCAACGTCTTTATTGTCAAAGGCGGGAATTCAAGGAATAAAACCTGCACCGTCACTCCACACTAGTACACCTGGTGTCCTGCGAGACGCAGGGGACGCAACAGGGGCACTACGGTGAGGAAGCGATGCACCCTGTGGACCAGGAGCTGAAGCCCGTCTACGCACAGTACGGCCGCTACGTGCACGTGAGGTGGAACCACGTTAACATGAGGCTCTTGGTGCCTCATGTTGTTCCATGCGGTGGCGCTTGGCTGGGCAAGACGCTGCTGACATGACAAAATCTCGCCCAGTAACACCACTGGTACTGGCACCAGGCTCGGTAACACTGTTCTGATTCCACTTCACTAAAACCAGAAAAAAAAAGAGTCGCTTTCCTCTGACTTGTCACCGAAAATATCCTCAGACTCTAAATAAGCACAGGAACTGTGTGGTCGAGGGTGAATTGGAGCCACCCATGCCACCTCACTGGGCGAGGTGGCATGGGTGAGCGTATAGGCCTCGCCATGGGAGGCAGCTGTATCTCATTTTCACTGTCCGTGCTATCTTCATTGGTCACTTGTGTGTAGTCTTTATCAATGTCAGAGTCATCAAAATCACTTTCCTCAACATAAGAAAATAATTCACTGGTTATTTGCTCTGGGATGAGTGATTGTGTGGTGCGTGCCCGGGAAGCGTTCGGCTGTGCGCTCGACATGGTGGCTGCTGGGTAGCCGAGGCCTCCCACTCAATGGTAGCGTGAGCTGGAATTTTTTTCAAAATGGCGGCTGTTTACTATAGCCCCTGGGCAGCGTATGGAGACCCCCTATACCCCACGGGCCTTTCAAATCTTGTACGGTACTCCAAAACATCATATGATGTGGAGCGCAAGTTACTGCAAGTCATATTTCAGGAAAATTATGACACTAGAGATTTGTTGAATAGCAGAGCTATGGGTAGAGCAAGAGCGGGGACACACATATATACCATGGGAGGTATTTCACTGTTCCCAGCTTTGGTTTAAAATGCAAATTTTTCAAACTCATAATAAACAAAAAAACTACTACATTTAATTTAGAAGTATATCATCAAACCAAATTAAACATCTGATAGACAATGTTAAAATTAGCATTACAAATAATGAAAGTTCCTTGGCCTCTACATAAGCATGAGACTCAAATTCAGCACCCACATACAACACAATGTTATGAAACGCAAGTTTCTAGGTGAGACCAAGAGGCCAGGTCATTATCAACCTGGTCAGGCACCCAGAGAGGTAAAAACAAACCCCTGTTCTGGTTGAAACTACTACTGAAAGCAAACTAGTGGACAGAACTCCCCAAATGAAAATGAGCAAACTGGCATGATGTCACCATGTCATCATGCTGCTGTCTGCACAACCCCCTCCCCCTTCCC